>NC_090325.1:119849962-120152707 GCF_035084215.1 Heptranchias perlo
ATATGTTTCAATGAGATCACCTCTGATTCTTCTAAACTCCAGAAGACTTCCTGCACCCCCTTTAAAATTATACCATTTAGTTTATTTTGCCTCTCCTCATTCTTCCTACCAAAAAGAATCACTTCACATAGAATCGTAGAATCACAGAAAGGTTACAACACAGAAGGAGGCCATTCGGCCCATCAAGTCAGTGCCGGCTCTATACAAGAGCATTCCAGCTAGTCCCACTCCCTCGCCCTATCCCTGTAGCCCTGCAAGTTTTTTCCTTTCAAGTACTTATATAGTTACCTTTTGAAAACCACAATTGAATTTGCCTCCGCCACCCCTCCCTGACAGTGCGTTCCAGACCCTAACCACTTGCTGCGTAAAAAAGTTTTTCCTCATGTCACCTTTGGTTCTTTTGCCAGTCACATTAAATCTATGTCCTCTGGTTCTTGACCCTTCCATCAATGGGAACAGTTTCTCTCTATCTATTCTGTCTTAGACCCTTCATGATTTTAAATACCTCTATCAAATCTCCTCTCAACCTTCTCTGTTCCAAGGAGAACAACCCCAGCCTCTCCGGTCTATCCACATAACTAAAGTTCCTCATCCCTGGAATCAGTCCCGTAAACCTTTTCTGCACCCTCTCTAAGGCCTTCGCATCTTTCCTAAAGTGCGGTGCCCAGAACTGGACACAATACTCCAGTTGTGGTCAAACTAGTGTCCTATAAAGGTTCATCACGACTTCCTTGCTTTTGTACTCCATGCCTCTATTTATAAAACCCAATATCCCGTATGCCCTTCTCACCGCGTTCTCAACCTGCCCTGCCACTTTCAACAACTTGTGCACATATACCCCCAGATCTCTCTGTTTGTTTTTTTTTATTCGTTCATGGGATGTGGGTGTTGCTGGCAAGGCCAGCATTTATTGCCCATTGTTCCTGTACCCCTTTTAGAGTTGTGCCCTCTAGTTTATATTGCCTCTGCTTGTTCTTCCTACCAAAATGTATCACTTCACATTTTCCTTTGTTAAATTTCATCTGCCACATGTCCGCCCATTCCACCAGTCTCTCTATATCCTCTTGAAGTCTATCACTATCTTCCTTACTGTTCGTTATCCTTCCACGTTTTGTGTCATCTGCAAATTTTGAAATTGTGCCCTGTACGCCCAAGTCCAAGTCATTAATATATATCAAGAAAAGCAATGATCCCAGTACTGACCCCTGGGGAACACCACTGTACACCTCCCTCCAATCCAAAAAACAAGTGTTCACCATTACTCTCTGCTTCCTGTTACGTAGCCAATTTTGTATCCCTGCTGCTACTGCCCCCTTTATTCCATGGGCTTCAATCTTGCCGACAAGCCTATTATGCGGCACCCAATCAAACGCCTTTTGAAAATCCATATACACCACAGCAACCGCGTTGTCCTCATCATTTGAAGAAAAAATTCATAATTCTCAACGAATATACATTCCCTTGAGGAATAAAAACTCCATGGGAAAAGTGGTCCAACTGTGGCTAATTAGAGAAGTTAAGGATGGTATTAAATTAAAAGAAGCTTAAAATGTTGCCAAAAAGATAATAATAATGAAAGACATTTCTCTGCATTAAATTTCATCTGCCATGTGTCTGCCCATTTCACCAGTCAGTCTATGTCTTCCTGAAGTCTGTTACTATCCTCCTCACTGTTTACTACATTTCCGAGTTTCGGCGGATTTTGTGAGAGTGTGACAAGCAAACACAATAGACCAAAATGCTGTAGATTGCAGGGAAGTAATATTATTACTTTAGCATTTCCCTTCTTTGGCATTTATCTAAATTTACATCTATATTACTCCCACAATGCTATTAGGTAGGGAGTTCCAGGATTTTAACCCATCGATGATGAAGGAACAATGATATTTGTCCAAGTCGGGATGGTGTTTAACTTGGAGGGGAACTTGGTGGCAATGGAGTTCCCACGCACCTATTGCCCTTGCCCTTCCTCTTCTAGGTGTTGGAGGTCATGGGTTTGGGAGATGCTGTCGAAGAAGCCTTTGCGAGTTGCTACGATGCATCCTGTAGATAGGACACACTGCAGCCATTATATGCGGTGGTGGAGGAAGTGGGTGCTTAAGGTGGTGCATGGGCTGCCGATCAAGAGGACTGCTTTGTCCTGGATGGTGATAAGATTCTTGAGTGTTGTTGCACCCGTCCAGGCAAGTGGAGAGTATTCCATCATACTCCTCACTTGTGCCTTATAGGTGGTGGAGAGGCTTTGTGGAGTCAGGAGGTGAGCCACTCGCCGCAGAATACCCAGCCTCTGACCTGAAGTAGAGGCATTTATGTGTCTGGTCCAGTTAAGTTTCTGGTCAATGGCAACTCCCAGGCTGTTGATGGTGGGGGATTTGTTAATGGTAATGCCATTCAATGACTCTTGTTGGAGATAGTCATTGCCTGACATTTGTGTGACATGAATGTTACTTGCCACTTATCAGACCAAGCTTGAAAGTTGTCCAGGTCTTGCTGCATGCAGGCATGAACTGCTTCATTATGTGAGGAATTACAAATGGAGCTGAACACTGTGCAATCATCAGCAAACAGCCCCACTTCACATTCGGGCATTATTTGAGAGTAGTCTACGATCTGCAGGCGCCAAACAGATGCTCCTCAGCACCTTGCCAGTTGTGGGGTGGTGGGAAATCATCTGGCTGCTACATTGAGCCAGGTGGCAGGTTGGACCTGGGGGGGGCAGCGAATACCGCAAGGGTACAAGTACATGCCGGCAGCAGGCTGCAGTATTTTTGTGGAGCCAGGAGGAGCACCTGGTACAAATGGGTAGAGTCTGCCCATTTGTAATTCATACTTCAAAATATCAATCAGGGCCCTACAATGGGTTAGATCTCAATTTGCATATTTAAAAAGTGTCCCACCTGAAAGGGACAAGTGCGCTGTTTGCCCATTTACAGGCTGGTCTAAAAATTGCAGCAGGTGGGCCTTGGGCATCCGAGGAGCGGATGAGATTCCCCGCGCACTGTCCACCTACCCTCCACCTGCTGGCCGTCCATTTCTGAGGCAAGAAACAGAAGGCGGCAACTGAAAAATCTCTCAATTTCTCCTGAATTCTCTGTCAGCAGCCACGTCATGCCACTTGTCGGCAAACTTCCTGACAAATGTTAGGAAAATATAGTATTCATGAAATAGTCTGAAATAATACAAAACCCCATGAAACTATCCATCTGTTGCCATGACAATCCCACCATCTGGTCTACTGGGGGTAGTATTTCTGCAGGGGTTCTCCAAATCATCCAGAGTAACATCAGCGAAAGCTCAGTGGAATCCCCAGAGAAATGGCCATTAATGCCATGATTGGGAGATGCCCATGGTGTCAATTTATCTTTGTCCAGGGTAGATAAGCCAAAGACACTCCAAATGGCTGAATTGTGCAAACTTCTGGGCCCTGCTATTGCTCTCAAGTTTCTACTTGTGTGTAATGAATGTGGATTCCGCCAGCCGTGCGTCTCAGCCAGAGGCGCCTGACTATGTGCATATTTTCAGTTTCCTAAATTTGAATTGGGCCTGAAGTTATTTGAGATTTCTAGTGGGTTTGGTGCTTAAAATGAGTGTACTGGCATTTTGGAGGATGGATTCTGAGCCAGGATCCATTTCTGCTGGATTCATTCCCCATAGTAGCAGCGCTGTAGTTTGCATCATGGTCTAGCCCTTCTTGAAGTGCATGCACTAATGCTGCTGGGTTGCCATTAAAATAAATGCTAACAAGGAGGAACAGCGTTAGAGTGCTGAAAACCCATGACATGTGCTCCCATTGCACCAAGGGTAATTAATGACAGGTTAAAACAGGTGGACCTGTTGCTAGCATCAGCATAGACTAGTGGAAGTGCTTGAGTTTGGAGCTTGAAGACTGAACAAACTTTGAGGAGTGTTTGCTATAGTTACAGAAGAGCTTTTAAAGCATTTTTTTTGCCTTGCACCTGGACAAAGCTGCCTGTATAGCTCTGCGTGTGGCTCTGAAAGTGATGACAATAATTATTTTATGTTATCGACTCATTTCAAGCCACCATAGGGGATCTGTGTAATATAGTAATCTGACAATCATTACAAGGGAATCAATGGACAGTAGAGAGGTAACAGTAGATTGGAATCAAGATAACATGGTGCCCATTTTCAAAAAGGAACCAAAAAAAATGCGCAGGCAGATACAGGCTCATTAGTCTTACTTCCCATTCCATCTAAAACAATGGAATATTATCAGAAGTACACGTAAGAATTATCTGTACAATAATAACCTAGTTAACAGCAGTCAATGTGGATTCAGAAAGGGAAATTCCTGTCTGACTAATGTCCTCAACTTCTCTGGGGAAGTGACAACCCAAGTGAATGGTGGGAAGCTCTATGACATGGTGTATCTCGACTTCCAAAAGGCTTTTGATTAAATTCAACATGAAAGGCTATTAATGAAACTCAGATCTGTGGGGATTCAGTGTAAACTCGGAATGGATAAGAAACTGGCTAAAGGGTAGGAAACAGAAAGTACTTATTAGATGAGTTATGTCAGAGTGGGGGAGGTGCTGAGTATGGTGCACCAGTGATTGATGTTGGGACCACTATTGTTTACAATTTACATACATGATCTGGATTCAGAAACTCAATGCAAAGTGATCAAATTTGCAGATAATACCAAACTAGGAGGGTCAGTGAATGAGAAGATACAGCTCAAAAGCTACAGAACGAGTTAAGAAAGAAAAGAACTTGCATTTATATAGTGCATATCACGACCTTAGTACTGAGGGAGTCCTGCACTGTCGGAGGTGCCGTCTTTAAGATGTGGCATTAAACTGAAGCCTCATCTGCCCATTCAGGAGGGCATAAAAGATCCATGGCACTATTTGAAGAACAGGGGAGTTATCCCGGTGTCCTGGCCAATATTTATCCCTCAACAAACATGATTAAACAGATTATCATTGCTGCTTGTGGGACCTAGCTGTGCACAAAAAGGCTGCCGGTTTCCCTACATTACAACAGTGACTACACTTCAAAAGTTATTCATTGGCTGTGAAACACTTTGAAGGTCCTGAGGTCATGAAAGCTTCTTTATAAATGCTCATTGTTTCTCTCTTCAGCTATGAGACAGATGTAATTTTGTTTAATTGTAATTTACACACCCTTCTTTCTACTATAGCTGAGTCATGCTTCTATTAAACTATTAAGTTTAATATTATTAAATATTCTATTATTCTATTAAGGGTTTATTCTCCTTAGAGCAGAGAATGTTAAGGGGAGGTTTAATAGAGGTGTGCAAAGTTATAAGGAGTTTTGATAGAGTAAATAGGGAGAAACTGTTTCCACTGGGAAGAGGGTCAGTAAACTGAGGACACAGATTTAAGGTAATTGGTAAAAAACAAGATGGGAGATGAGGGGGAGTTTTTTTACTCATCGAGTTGTTATGATTTGGAATGCACTGCCTAAAAGGGTGGTGGAAGTAAATTCAATAGTATCTTTTAAAAAGGAATTGGATTATATTTGAAGGGGGAAAATTGCAGGGCTATGGGGAAAGAGCGGGGGAGTGGGACTAATTTGATAGATCTTTCAAAGAGCTTTCACGGGCACAATAGACCAAATGACCTCCTTCTGTGCTGTATAATCCCCATCCTCAATGATGGCGGAGTCCAGCACGTGAGTGCAAAAGACAAGGCTGAAGCGTTTGCAACCATCTTCAGCCAGAAGTGCCGAGTGGATGATCCAACTCGGCCTCCTCCCGATATCCCCACCATCACAGAAGCCAGTCTTCGGCCAATTCGATTCACTCCACGTGATATCAAGAAACGGCTGAGTGCACTGGATACAGCAAAGGCTATGGGGCCCGACAACATCCCAGCTGTAGTGCTGAAGTCTTGTGCTCCAGAACTAGCTGCACCTCTAGCCAAGCTGTTCCAGTACAGCTACAACACTGGCATCTACCCGACAATGTGGAAAATTGCCCAGATATGTCCTGTCCACAAAAAGCAGGACAAATCCAATCCGGCCAATTACCGCCCCATCAGTCTACTCTCAATCATCAGCAAAGTGATGGAAGGTGTCATCGACAGTGCTATCAAGCGGCACTTACTCACCAATAACCTGCTCACTGATGCTCAGTTTGGGTTCTGCCAGGACCACTCGGCTCCAGACCTCATTACAGCGTTGGTCCAAACATGGACAAAAGAGCTGAATTCCAGAGGTGAGGTGAGAGTGACTGCCCTTGACATCAAGGCAGCATTTGACCGAGTGTGGCACCAAGGAGCCCTAGTAAAATTGAAGTCAATGGGAATCAGGGGGAAAACTCTCCAGTGGCTGGAGTCATACCTAGCACAAAGGAAGATGGTAGTGGTTGTTGGAGGCCAATCGTCTCAGCCCCAGGGCATTGCTGCAGGAGTTCCTCAGGGTAGTGTCCTAGGCCCAACCATCTTCAGCTGCTTCATCAATCACCTTCCCTCCATCATAAGGTCAGAAATGGGGATGTTCGCTGATGACTGCACAGTGTTCAGTTCCATTCGCAACCCCTCAAATAATGAAGCAGTCCGAGCCCGCATGCAGCAAGACCTGGACAACATCCAGGCTTGGGCTCATAAGTGGCAAGTAACATTCGCGCCAGATAAGTGTCAGGCAATGACCATCTCCAACAAGAGACAGTCTAACCACCTCCCCCTGACATTCAACGGCATTACCATCACCGAATCCCCCACCATCAACATCCTGGGGGTCACCATTGACCAGAAACTGAACTGGACCAGCCATATAAATACTGTGGCTACGAGAGCAGGTCAGAGGCTGGGTATTCTGCGGCAAGTGACTCACCTCCTGACTCCCCAAAGCCTTTCCACCATCTACAAGGCACAAGTCAGGAGTGTGATGGAATACTCTCCACTTGCTTGGATGAGTGCAGCTCCAACAACACTCAAGAAGCTCGACACCATCCAAGATAAAGCAGTCCGCTTGATTGGCACCCCATCCACCACACTAAACATTCACTCCCTTCACCACCGGTGCACTGTGGCTGCAGTGTGTACCATCCACAGGAGGCACTGCAGCAACTCGCCAAGGCTTCTTCGACAGCACCTCCCAAACCTGCGACCTCTACCACCTAGAAGGACAAGAGCAGCAGGCACATGGGAACAACACCACCTGCACGTTCCCCTCCAAGTCACACACCATCCCGACTTGGAAATATATCGCCGTTCCTTCATTGTTGCTGGGTCAAAATCCTGGAACTCCCTTCCTAACAGCACTGTGGGAGAACCGTCACCACACGGACTGCAGCGGTTCAAGAAGGCGGCTCACCACCACCTTCTCGAGGGCAATTAGGGATGGGCAATAAATGCTGGCCTCGCCAGCGACGCCCACATCCCGTGAACGAATAAAAAAAAAGTATGATTCTATAACTATTGTGCAATTTATCCACTACATGCCATGGAGATGAAAAAATAATGTTGAGTGATTTTTTTTAACTCTTTTTCTTTCCCTCTTTATTTCTCTTTCTTTACCTGATTTGATATTGAATACACTATTCTAACTTACACTTCCTGGTTCAAACTCTGCGCTGTTCATGTTATGGGTAAGTCCAACGTTCGTTCGTAGGCTACAGTAAATTCTGGCCCTACATTATTGGTACTGACCCAGAGTCTAAAATTTCCAACTATTATCTCCCTGATATACATTTCCATTTGTCTTTCATCTACATATGGAGACACGGGGGTGCTCTGTTAGGCATGGGAATTCATGAATGAGTACTATGTCTCCATAAGACCCTTTTCCATCACCACCATGTCCTAGTCTGTAAATCACCTTTATGAATTTGAAAGCCAAAATGTTGTTCTTCTTTACATAGTCCACATCTGACAGAATTAAACTTTCTGCATTCGTACTAATTGAGCCAATTTAGATGTTTGTTAAGTGTAAAACCAGCATTATAAATAGATTGTGATTGACCAATGAATTCATATTTCATGAATTTTTGGCCTTGAATTCAAGATTCTTAGCCTTGTTTACAAATTTCTTCTTGGCTTTTCTGCTCTCTATTTCTGCAACCTCCTCCACTTCTAAATGCCAGTGTGCAGACTCAGGTCTTCCCACTCTGGTCTCCTTCCTACCCCTGTCTCTGCTCCATTTTCCGCCGCAGAATCTTCAATCGTGTTGGCCTAAAACGCGGGAACGCTCTCCCAAGCTCTTGTCTCCTTTAAAAGTTTTCTCCAAACCTATCTCTTCGATAATGCCTTCGCTCAACTTGCCTTAATTCTTCTCCCTTCACTGCGCTGCGTCTGTTTTTTTTTGCCTCTGTGAGGAACTTAGAGACGTATGCTATGTTAATGGAGCTAAATAAGTGCAAATTGTTGTTGAATATACTTTTGATAACTATATGAAGCGCTTTGAGGTCAAAATAACCGTACAGACATCACACATATCAACTTAGAAGGCTGCGGTGTGTGGTGGAGCTGTGAATAGCTTCATACCCTCCAGAAAAGCAATTGTATTTAGAACTGATTTACACATTTTTGTTAGCTTGGGGTCGCTGTTTGGCTATTTTTGAACTTTCTATTGCATATTTCATTCGTCCGGGGAAGACGCTAAGTGCCGATAAGAAAGCAATATTTTGTATTGTGGCGCGTTTCTTTGGCAACTGAATGTTTGTGTTTCAAATAATGCTTTTGTTGCATTTTTGCTAAAAAAAATCCACGATTGGAAATAAAAGTAATATAGCGTGTAGTGTTGAAATAAAAAATAAAGTTAATGAAAATATTAAATAATTTGTACAATTGCATTTTCTTGTTATTTTGCAGCGTTAGTACAAGGTTTACATTCAGACACATACCATTGTATAATAATAAAAGTGCCCAGTAGGTAGCTTAGGAAAAGGGGAAGTGTGCAAAACACAAAGGCACGATACATGAAACCGAACAGGTGCTTTGATCTGCCTTGAGTGTAACCTTATACGGTCATCAATTTGTTCATTTCAATCCGAGTTAGACCAAAGCGACCACTTAACTGCTAATACTACGTTGACTATCGCCATCATTGCAAAATTTCACAGCTCCAACGCCCCTGCCATAAAATAACTTCTCAATGTTGCTATTTTTCTTTTGAAAGTCTTGGTCACAAGTTCATCTTACATTAAAATTCAGCTACTGTTGATAATATAGAAGAACCCTTTATTTGTTGCTATTTATTGACATGCAACTTGTGTAGATGCAAATTTTAGACGATCTGTGAGGAAATACTAAACAGTTTTCGCTTTTTGGAGATATTTGTCAGAAAGGGTAACTCCGCCTCGAATCAGATACTCTCCCTAAAATAAACAAAGGACAAGCGTACTATTTACCGTATATACTGCGATGGAAATGAGTGATGCATTACGATTGTCGTTATAGTATCATTATGCTGACATTTAAAAAATCCATTACTGATTGCTCTCGGTTTACCAGGAAACAGTTGAAGACTTCAATTTTTGTCTTTAACAGCTGTGGAATTCCTGAGCACAAAGATCAATTCTATGAGTTTAAGTGAATTAGCAAAATATGACAGGCGTCTACTGACCACCTCCCTTTTTTGTCGGAGGTTTCCTTCTGGGAATATTGTTGAAGCTCCTACGTAGTTAATTTGGCCTGAATTCAGATCAGCCATGATCTCATTAAATGGCGGAGCAGGCTCGAGGGGCCGAATGGCCTACTCCTGCTCCTATCTCTTATGGTCTTATACTCTTATGGAATTATTCGTGTGTTATTACCAAATTTGAGAGTTGACTGCATGACTACAGGGAACTTGACTGAAAGTGCCTGAACTCATGTCACTTTCTGATCCTTTAAACAACCGAAATAGCGAGACTACCATGTCCATCTGTTTGAGATAAATTTAAACTCAGATCTCAAAAGTGAAGAGAAGGTGTTCGTTCAGAGACAGCGTCGCATTGCCCCATCCGTTTTACCTTTACCATGTTGCCTTTTTTTTCATTTTGAAATCCCTGTAGTAACGTGCAATGTGAATGACTTGTGTTTAATTCCTAATTGTATCAAACAACAACAATATTTTCTGCTTTGGCGACGACGCCACGTGACACTTCCATAGGCCGTTTAGGAATTATTATTGTATTTGTATACTTGTATTTGTTAAGATAATTCCTTTTTCAAAAAAGTGCGCGCGATAAGTTGTTTACTGGTTTGGTGCTTTGCCATTGCGCTGATAATTTATAACATTGGTTTATGGTTATGGTATATTTGAATGAACTCTTTAATTCACTGGTCTATATAGACCATACATATCAGTCTTAACAGTAACGTAGTAGTTTACACTTGAGAATGTATTGGGAGATTGCTTGGTCACTCAAAGAATCTCCAGCCTGTGAGGCGATCCTTTTGAGCAGGGATTTTTGAACGGGGAAAATACAACTAACGATAGACTTGACGTGTACTGCAGCACATAAACTGCTAACTATGCATAAAACTCCTGTGCTATTTTACATAAATAATTACAAAAAAAGGAGGCGTGAAATGCAAATATCTAGGTCAAATAAAGCGCTGACAATATAGGATTAGCGCTGGAACATGGAACTAAAAACACAAACAAAATAAAATAGTAGCTGATATCAAAAGAAAGTGCCGTACTGCCTGGTAACTGGTGATATTTTTTTTAAATTAAAATATTTCCTGCTATAGACACGTAAACGATTGTTCCTTTCGTGGGAGGTTCCCTTATGCAAACTGAATTGGTTCTTCTGCCCATTTCGTGGTTCGGGCGCTTATCATGTTTAATACAATTATTGTTTACAGACTCATCGTGAACAATTCATAATCCCTTCGAATCCCCTAGTATGATCATTTCCTTATAATTATTTTTTTCAGTTTGCTCTGCTACCACGGGCCTTTGGACCTGGCAGCAGATATTGAGAATCCAATTGCTCATTGCGCACCATTCGCTTTAATGAGCGGCCAATGCAACTAGCGCTTCCTGGCGCACTGGCCGCTCATTAAAGCAAATTATATCCTTCTGTAAAACACCTAACAGTGTTTTTCTTTATACATTACAATAGCAACTCAATTCTCGATTTGTAGAATACTAGAAGTAGTAAAAATACATCATTACAGCGCGGGAATAACAATGATAACTGTGGGACTATAAGACAGTAATGTGGTCCTGGGATCCAAACCAGAAGCAAAGCTATTCTACTGGCATGCGTTAAATTGATCTCAGCCCTTAGCTATTTAATTGTTCCAATATTTTCGCACCAATATTATTATGAGTAATTCAGTGACTTCAGGGGACATTTTGTTCCAGAACTTGAGTCTTCCCCCCCCCCCAAAAAAAAAATCTCATAAATTAATTATGTTAAGTAAAATGTACACTGGGTGCTATATGTCTTTATGTATAATATGATTTTAATTTTCACTAGAGTGTTATAAATCATTTATGACTTCATTACAGAAATGATGATTTATTACACGCTATACATTATTCAGGATCTTTCAGGGTGTATTTGCACCACTTTAGGTTCCAGCATAGCAATACCCTGTCTGTATTACTTGACTCCTGCTTGGCTGGAACATTAACTGTTCTGTTTAGGAGAGAGCTTTGTACATATCTGTCTCCCAAAAGTTCAGATATGTAAATGCTTGGAGAGTTAGGAGGGGAGAATTTCTGCTGTCAGAAGTTTAAATTAAGCCAAGTGGGAAATCGCACTGGATTTACTATCTATACAATGTCAAACTGAAACAGTGTGAGACGTCCCCTCACGCACACACCCTCCGAGGAGTCTCACTCTGAATTAGGTCTGGCCCTTCCAGGTTTACACTGCAGTTTATCATCAGTTACTAGTTGAAATTGTTGTGTACTGACACTAAACTTGCAGTGTAAAGGCACCCATCTATATCCTCACTTTCATAACAAGTTATGACATTCCTGCTTACGCAGTTTTCAGCAGAAATAACTTGCTCCATTACTTTACATAAAATTATTTAAAACTGAATTGAAACATATTTGAATGTAAAGAAAATACATTTATGATATTAACAGAATCGTGCATTTTGAAGAATTTGATAGGCTTTATGAGAAAGAATTCAATTACGACTTTATCGTTCATGTGGTATATGGTCAGAGTGTTCAGTCGTGCAATAGGAAATGCCAGATTGTTCATTGAATATTTCTACTATAAGTTTCTGATGATTGTTGTTGGTGGTTCATAAATTGCAGAAATTGGCCTTTTTGAAAATTTGAGCTGAGGTTTGTGTTCAAATGTGTCTGATGTTTGCTGAAAATTGCCTAAATACAAACGGAGGCTCCCCATAGCGAGGGGGGTTGTTTGGCTTCAATCAACTATCACCTTGAATCACAGCATATTTGTGACTATCATTCTGAATTGGAGAAGGATAGATGGTACATATATAACTTATAACTGGCGTAAAAACATTGACACGTCAGTAAAATAATAACCAAGTATGCATGATAATGAAACCCAACACGTGATTTCTAGCGCAGTGATCTGCAGTGGAAAGTAAACTTGCCAGGATTCACTAGCCGAGTGTCGGTGGGGGGGATTAACCAGGTGTTCCAGCAGCTGGCCTTGGAGCATCTGGAACGTTTACTTTGGGTTTGTTGCCAGTTGATATGGCGTTAACTACCCCAGCACCCTACTAAGGGCAATATAAAAGCCATTAGAGGAAGAGAGCATACTGGCGCAGGTAATGGGTGCAGATATATTAGCTACTATTACATAAAAAGCAACAAATGCATTTAGCAGCCAGTAAATAGATGAATGGTGCATTCACACTACAACTGTGGCATCAATACAAAGCGATTTGACGTTATTGAGTAAACGCAGCCTGGCATCAGGATCTGTCCTAAAACCTCAATAAAGTTGAAACTTCCTGAAGGATGGCGCCTCACTCTGCTTCACTTCGGACTCATTATTGGCCCCTGGCCCCGATTAATACCCCGGGTTTAGACCAGAACAGTTTGGACTTTGCACTAATGCGAAACTTGCAGAGTGTGAATGCAACCGCAAACAAAATCTGGAAAGAGATTAAAACTTCTTGATAATATATACAGGGTACCTCAGTCGGTCTGTGAAATCACCTTTCTTTTCCATCCATCACTTTCCAACATGTATTGAACCCATGAGCACTTCTTTGTAATAGGCATGTGTACTCCTGACATCTACCCGTTCTCCACTTTCCTCGTTGTTTTGCTCAGCACTAAAAAGGCTATTCGTCCTGCTTGTTCCCCAGTGCTGAGGAAGGGTTTCCCCCTTCATTGACCCCTCTTTATTCTTTACCGACGCCGACAGGCCTTCAGTTGTGTGTTTGCAGAATCTTCTATTTTGTTTAAATTTCAGATTTTCAAGCGTTCAGAGTTTTAAATCAATAATTGGCCTATGATAAGTACACGCCTCCAACTAAGCAAGCTTTGCTTGAGTGTTAAAAATTGGAAAATTAAACAGCTGAGGTAAACGATAATATAGCAAAAATGCGCCGTGAATAAATTCATCAAAAGTACATATTTCAGTAGCAGAAAGGGTAAAAGCAACAAAGCAAATAAATAAAAAACCAAAGAGCACTTATCTGTTCTGCAAAATGACTAATTGGTTCGCTATGCTGTATGGACCAAAGATTTCCTCCTGAATTTAGTAAAGCTACTGTTTTTTTACCATTTCCACTGCGCGACGATATGGTTAATCTCTTGCTGTCCCCTTCAGTCTATATTAGTGTCAAAGGTTGACGTATATCAATGGCATCATATCAGTGGCTAGTTTTTCTTTCTTCTGCTGTCGTATCGAGTTGGCAGTACACCCCTAGTCAACCTTTAGTAGACGCAATGAGAATGAACTGCAGAGCTCGCCCCTCGCCAATTGTCTCCCTCTCTGTGATACTCTTATGTTTTCACCGACCCCGTCCCACATTGTAGGTTTGGTCTAATGAATCAAATTCTGAATTGGGGTGGGGAGGGGGAGAGATGTCAACTCCTTATTATGAGTTTAGCTAGACACTGGTTCCTAAAGGTCAGTTTACTCGTGACTTCTAACATTTATCGATGAACATTAATTCTTGGTTAGTCTTGAACCAGGCTTTCAAAACTATTTCGTCTTTGTAGCAGAACGTTCAGTTAATTTAGACACTTGGATATCTTAAACGACACAAGTGAAAGTTCACAGCCCCAAAACTAAGATAGGATACGTTTCTGTCATTTATTTTTGAAATTGAAAATGATTTTGATTTTCTAGGTTAATATTGAATTGATTTCACTCACGGCATAACATACGTGACATGGGTAAATATGAAAAGGTCATACCTACTGGAAAAAGCAAAGAAATGTGGCGTGGTACATCAAAACACAAACCAGCCTAATACAGTAACTGAGTTCCGAGCTGTGCAAATGATTTTGGTGTCTAAATATCACTGGCTTTTGTCATAGCGATGTTTTGACAACTGATCGACTTAGTTTCGTCTTTCTTTCCGAAAAAAAGTAACCAGTCAAGTGTCTGTCTAGACTTGTTTCCTTATTTTAGCGACCAATCTCTAGTTATGGATATTGCGTTCTGGAATTGACATTAAGATCGGTTTGAAACTACATTCTGTAGTTGTGCTATGTGCAGCATCTATAGTACTTGTATAACCGTCGTCTGATTCTTGATGTGGTGAAGGTCGCATTTTGCAAGATTCTGCGATCAGTATTTCTAATACAATCAACTTTCAAACTGCACCTTATCTTAGTTTTTTTTTAAATATGCAAACGGATATTACATGTAGTGAAGAAATTGTACTATTAGTTGTGGTCATTTCTTTGGTTAAAGTGATTTTAGCAACAAATTTAAATAATTACATATACACATACATTTGATCAAGTAAAAATAAAGCTATTTATTGTTGAAGCCAGCCAAAATGACCAGATAAACTATCAAGATTCGTTAATTTCGCCAAGAGTGAGAAACACAATAACTATTGAGACTTCTTTTCACTGGCACAAAATAGTACATTTGATTTTTAAAACGAAAATATTTACAAGAAAACAACGTATATTCCGCACTTTCCCATCTGTATTTGGTGTTCATATCTATGATTTTTACATGCATCTTTCCTGTCTTCCGCGCTTGCATTTCCCACAGATAAACCGTTCACAACTTACATTATTTTAATGATGACATTGGAATGTATCAATGAAGTCAATAAACTAAAATCCATTCTCTTACTTTTCTTATATCTAAAATAAAATTCTGTCCTTAAATATGATAGTATCATATATTCCTCTGCCAAGCAATCATAAGCGCCTAACGCATTTAAACTGAAATAAAGTTAGGACAAAATGCATTTGTATACTGTAGTTTGTGACAATTACAAAATGTTAAATGTAAAGTGATAATGTGTGCATCACAAAGCCCCTTCCCTTAGTTCTTTTCCCTCTTGAGTTGGCATTACAATCTGACATACAGATAGAGTTCAGTTATGAGACGTCATGTGCCGGGATAGGTGATGCCGTTCCCTAAAAGATTCATTGCAAATGGGACATTTAAGCTTTTCCTCTCTTCGTCTTTTCACCAGAGGCTCCATGGCATATTCCTTTTTGTGGTGCGATCTCATGTGGTACACTAAATCGGATGTCATTCTGAAAGAAGCGTTGCATTTGGCACACCAGTTCTGTGCTGGTAAACAAAAAGACGTGAATGAAGGTGGAAGAAGGGTCAGTGCGGATGGAACTTGCAACTGAATGGGCCCAGAAGCCTTTGGCCAAAAGGCGGTGGCATATACGAAAGGGCTTTGCTTGGCGAGACCCCCTTGCATATTACAATTGCCGTTAACATCTGCACTCTGGAGCTTTGCAGCTAAGGCATCTGCCTGATAAAGTCTGCTAGAGTCGCCAACGCCAGGATGGCACTCTAAGCCAGGAATCACTTTTTGGGACACCATGAGTGGAGATAGCTGAGTAAACGATCTGGCCGGCTGAGAGAATGCACTCTTCCTTTCCTCGGTTCCACAAAGTTGAGGGACGCTCCTAAACGCACTTCCCATGGCAATGTTGTCCAGACAAGAAGGGACTTGTGTTTCAGTCAGAACAGACTTGATGTCCATTGCCTTCTCGGAAGCGCTAGTGATAGGCGCTATGCCATTCTTGTTATCTACGTTAGAAACGTGGTCTTTTGGAGTCTGTTTAAGGTTAAGTGAAGTTCTTTTCACCTCGATGAAAGCGCTCCGTTTGGCTTCTGTAGACTCTGGGTTAGAAGGTGTCATCAGCCTACCGTTTTCTCTTAGATTGAAATAGCCCCCTCTGAACTGTTGGGAAGAGCAGAGAAGATTTTCCCTTGGGGTAACCAGTGATCGATCTGCGACTTTTGTAGTGTGCAGTATATTGTCATTCTTTTCTTCCGCTTCGTCGTAGTTTCTTTTATTTTCATTTATGCTTTCAGTTTCTCGACGGCTCCTAGCATTTTCTCTTGGATTTTCCATATCCCTGGCGAGATTGTGGAAATCTGTAGTGGGTTTATTATTTTCTACATTAGAGAAGGTTGATTGTCGCTCCGATCGGCTGAATTTAACACTTGGTCCTACAGCAGTAAGATGGTCACGGTCTCCGTTGTTCTTGACATTCTCATCCGAGGCATTGCAACCCAGTCGCTTCTGACAGCGGAATCTCAAATGGGCTAGAAATGGGTATTCACACTGAAATCGCTGGCTGCAGTCCAGACATGTGTATGGCGAGGATCCTGCGTGAATGAAGCACATTAAAATGAAATTGCTCACTCCTACAAGTCAATCGTATTCCAGTGTTCGCTGATTTAACAGCCAACAATAAATCATAAGGTTAAAAGCACACGTTTTAAATGTAGAAAATATTTTCAGTTACGTGATAAATAATTCATTGGCATTATAATAATTACATTGACCTATTTCTCTCCTATTAGATAATTCATTGAGACTAAACGAATCACTTTACCTATATTTTTCCTTGTGTAACCCTTTATTCAGTTAAATTTTGTCTGTGCATCTGTCCATACAAAATAGTCCCTCCATCTTCCTATCTAGCTGTCTCCATCTATAAAGGGTTCTATGGCTTCGCTGACTTTTCGGCTGTATACATCTATCTATCTATCTTTCTAAAATATTTAATCAGTTTAAGCTATTTAATCTAATGTTAAATTACAATACGTATAATCTGAATAAGCAGCTATATTTTTAATAAATCGCAACAACAGTAGATGATCTGTATATAATTCATTCAAAGAGAAGTACAAAATTACTCCAGGAAAATTAAATAATATAATTTTTCTCCCCATCCTATTAAACGAGTAGATTGTGCTGTGTATATCAGTGTGAGTATTTTTTTGGGAGGGGGAGGGCGGTAAATTACAGCTTCAATATGAGACGTTTTAAATCTCAGCTCACCATTCATTTTGGCCTGTGCCCTGACGTTGCTGAGAAGGAGCAGCTCCAACAGTTCTTTTCCATACCACACAAGTAATTCTTCGTCTTTATCAATCCGCCTCAGAGAGCGATAAAACAACTGGCCGTTTTTCACATATGCCTCCAGATTTTGTTCTTCTTTATCCCTGGCCGACTGGACCAGTCTGAGCCACATTAAGCCCTCGGAGGAGCTGTTCGCTGCTGAAGTATCCACCTGCAGTAAAATACAATAGCAGAATGTGAGCCACATGCATGATGAATACAGGCCAATTACAAATGACCTAATTTATACCGTGTTTCACTGCACACGGCCTCTCTCAAATTCCACAAAACATAAATTAACCTTATTGGAGATTCCTGGGCATTATACAGTATAATTTAACAATAATGAATCCTAAGGTCAGCTGTATTGTTTAGCAGGAATAATGTTCAATCTTGCTTAATACCATGAATGAGATGAGTTAGTGATTTACTATGTACTGCGTCTACTTAAATTTTGAACCACCACTTTTAAATATTCAGCAATAAATCGCGGTCAGATTCGAGATCCATAAACTTTACGAGACCATACCGTGCTCGCTCTTCTATATTTCTTAAATATGTTATAAAGCTACGAAATTGTGATGTATGTCGAATGGTCATGAAAAAAACATTATTCAAACGAGGGGAGAAAAAAAGCAAGTAAGCGTTCTGTCATTTGTGATAGACATATTGCAGATACTTGTGATCTTAGAGACGCGCTGTAAACCCATGGTCAACCAATCTTCTTCACGGCACTTGTGGAAGTTTCAGTGTCCAAAATGACCAGGGAACTTTTAGCGCGTTTTGCGTGCTTTTGCACTTCAGTCTAGAACTTCCAGTTTCACAGTCCCCGCCCGTCCACCATCGCCACAGCCCACCTTTCCAGCGTGTTTTTAACGTATTTGCTGTGCTACAGGGTAACCGCGGGATCGTGAAGGAAGAAATCAGCCAGATGCTAAGGAATAAGGTGGGGGGGGGGGGGGGGGGTGAGGCAAGTTTGGAAAGCAACTATAGAAATAGACTATGGAAAAAATATACAGTTAAAGTACAAAATGGGGAAAGTGAAATGCAAGCAAAAATGGAGGGTCAGTGGGTGAGAAAAACAGTGGGACTAAGTGTAAAAGAGAAAGTTATTCTTACAAATCCAATATTGTTTAATGGGTGAGACAGAAGATGAAACGGTGGCGGGGGGGGGGGGGGGGAGTGAGTGATCAGGAGAAAGAATTAAAATTGACCCTACCCTAAAGATGTAGGGCACCGTCCTTTTGTCGGCTGATTTAAGAGCAATGAAAGCGATGCTGTCATACAGGGACGTGTGGCTCAGTACGCAGGGTCCAAAAATGGCATTTGCTGGAATGTCACAGGTTGTATACACGCTGGTAAAAATGTCAGTTAGACATTGCTGGACGGCTCTGCTGGCATCGCTCTCCCAAAACCCCTTGTGAGCATTTGGATCTTCCATCGTCAAGGCTTGTTCTGGGAGGAAAGGATAAAAAAAGGTCATCTCAATGCTTAAAGATATACAACCGTCGAAATGCTTAAGCTTGAAAAATCACAATGTTGCTGATCCTGATTATAGGTCAGTCCTAATTTTGATGAAGTACATTGTGAGACTCCATTATACATTTTACATATCATGAAATCAGTATGCAAGCAAACATGAATCTGCCCAATACTGCCAAGATAGAGTAAAACACGTATCTTTTTTCAAATCTAAAGTTTTGCTGCTACAACGTTCCTAACATTGACATGCCTAGCAAGTCCTGTTTATTTCATTGTATCTGTCACCTTTCTCTCTTCACTTTTGCTTGCGGGATTTTATGATAAATGGTTCCGTTTCGATGTTACCAATATAACGTTGCCAATGCACCTACTGGTGATCAAAATCAGTCACCAAATCTGTGGGTTGTCTGGCAGAGTGAAGTGGAATCGTTACCTACGTGGATCCCAGTTCGATCTGTTCTTTTGACTGAATGCAGACGAAACCATTTATCAACAAGCATCAAATCGCACTGTTCCGGTGTCTGGAAGTGCAAATGAAATGGATTGAAAGTATCCTGTCATTTTCAGTGATTTGATGTCAGATAACCTTTAGATCTTTTCTACAAGAAAGAACGTATGTCTTCTTCGTCCGCGCATCTCATTACCATAATACAGCACTTTCCCTCTGAGACTTTAATTAAAAACAGCAAGCAGAGTTAATTATTTTTTACCTCGACACGGTTATTTATGGATGAGAATGAATCCCAGTTACCTTGTTCTACACAGGGAGAGATTCGGTCAAACGTGGCTTGTGAAATCTGAATTGTACGGGGTGGGGGGAGTTTTGCATCGCTGGTATTCTTCGCAAGGTTTGAATGAGTTTATGAATAATGTTCTGGTGCTACAGTAGACTCATTCCGAAATCATAGCTTATGTCAAAGCCCTGAACCTACGTGTTTCTAACTTGGACGATTTAAACAAACTGAATTATATCGCATTTAATGTCATCATGACCAAGACGTGTTATTTTATGTACTCCTTAATCTGGTAAACCACTTTATTTTTTTAAATAAGGCAATACATAGACGAGGAAATGGAAACATATACATCGATGCTAGTCCTTTAAAACAGCAACGTTTTCATTTAGATCTCGAAAAGCAGAAAGTTAAAGACAAAAGATAGCCCCACTCAGCCTCAAATACAAACAAGATCGTTTTACTTGCAAAACATTGCAAATGAACGTCAGTGACCAACAATTCTAATGATAACTAATTGGCATTCACCCAGTGGAGCCTTCACTGCACAGTAAAACTGGATCGTTAGCGCAATATGAAACGTGAGCCAAGTAGATAATTGTGGTTTCTCTGAACTTGAAGAGTCAACAACGTCTCCTGAGCGCAGCACAGAAGCTCTTCAACAAAACCTCGGTCATACTTCACTTCGACATCAGAAAGTGGTATCATTGTAGCATTACCTGAAAGCGTTAAACCAAAACCTCTTCTCCACTTTTCTCTCCCCCCTGCCCCAGATTTTCTTTTTTTGTTTGCAAGAGAATAAAAAATGCAACATATGCTGCAAACTCATTTCACAAATGCTTTATTGTGAATGAGGTCGCGCGTCGCTTGGGGCGTCAAAAAAATAAAAGACGCTGTAATGAATATGCATTTCTTTCCATCCTCAGCAGAGCAAATTAGCGTTTAGGACGAAGGGTGGGGGAAAAAAAAAGTAAACACTCACCAGATAAACGACGTGTTTTGTTTAAAAAGATCTCTTTCTTTGCTCTTTATTTTTTTTTTTTGGATGTGTGCAGGAGGAGGAGGAGGATGTGATCGAGGTAGGAGCAGCAGCTGGAGACGCAGCGCTCTCGCCCTTTGCTGTCAGTGCAGTGGCATCGTTGGTGAAAGTGACGGTGATGTTGTGCTTCCGATGCAAAAAGAGAGGAGCCGTAGAGAGTTACATATGGGCCCGAGCGTAAGTGGCAGACACTTTGTTTGGTGGAGATAATCTATCCAATGACGCGTGACACTCCACCCCCCCCCCCCCCCACCTCACCGCCCTCCTCCTCCCCCCCCCCCCCCCACCTCCCCACACACATAAACTAAGCTGCTCCTCTCCCAACCCAACCACCCGCCCGCCCAACCGGCTTCTGCACCCGATTGGCCAGCGGGCGGCCGGTGTTGGTGGCGGCTCGTGCCCTGCTGTACCTGCCGCGCGCCGGCCCCCCCCCCCCACCCCCTCGCGCGAGCGCGCGCACACACAGACACACACGCGCGCGCACACACAGACACACACGCGCGTGCACACACAGACACACACGCGCGTGCACACACAGACACACACGCGCGTGCACGCCGGACCCTGATTGGATGGATGGTGCCTCTAATGCTCAGCGTCTGACGTTGGTGGTTGGACAATGAGGGCTCGCGCTTCCCACCCCCCCCACCCCCCCACTCACCCCCCCCCCTCTCCCTTCGCGCGCGCTCTCCCCGCCCCCCCCCCCCCCGCCCGCCCCCACTCCTCTCGCGCTCCCGTTCCGTTACCGGGCACGCGGGAGCGGCGCCGCGTTGCCCCGCGAGTTGGGGAGAGGTTAGGGGGGGGGGGGGGGGAGGCGGGGGATTAGACCGGGGAGGGGAGGGAGGAGGATTACCGGAGCCCCGTCTCCAGCTCGGTTAGGCGGCCGGTTGGAGAAAGCCGAGTGATGAGCACGAGGAGGGGCGCGCGGCTGTCACCCCCCCCCCCCCCATCACCACCATCCCAGCCCCTCTCCCAATAATGAGCCTAATTTAACAATTTGAGGGAAAGTGTACATCATCCAAAAGAGAGGCAACAGAATACCCACACTGGGCTTGCCATTTATCATTTTACACAGATGGCAGATAATATTCAAGTTATTATGGACCACAAACCTTTCAGTAAGAGCATTTTTGTTGTTGTCACGAGTACATTAAACAGTTACTTCAAATGTGACTCGGGATGACCAACTGTCGCTATCTGATCCTGAACATTGCAGGGCATTTTTTAAAATAAAGAGGTAGGGGTTTATTCTTCATTTTAAATGAGGGACTGACTAACTTTTTTTATATGAAAAACAACGAAGCGAGTTAGCTTCCAATTGAAATCGGAGCCTGTTTGGAAATGCAGGTGTTGTATATGCAACTAAAATGTATTAACACATATCTATATGTTTTACTTGTGTGTTAAAATAACTTGTAATACTGGATTTTCCATAAGATGCTTGTTTGCTTTTAAAACCGTCACCGGAATAGTAGGAACTCATATAGTAAATATCTAAAATAATATTGTAAAATAATATTTAGATTTAAGAAAGTGCAATACCCAATGTATTGTTTTGCTACTTTCAATGTATTACTGGATGCCAAACCTTCTAATTAACTGCAGAATAATATGGTAATTAATAAAGTTAATTTTCTACCAGTAGGACGTAATCTGTAATTAAACGTATTGTGAAAGCGCCGGTACCAAACTCTGAAACTCATTATGCAGAAAAGGATTAAGTATTGTTGATTTTGGCAGAGCCTTTTTTGATTATCAACTTGAACTGAATATTTTACACCTTTCAGTGGAATAGTTTACAAACATCATGAATATCCAAACTTTTATCTTTACTGCTCTGCATGATCCGAGGTTCCACCATAATAGAAATTAAAGTGTCATTACTGTATCAGGTGCAAATATAGCCCGCGTTGTAGCAGAGCTGGGGGAATCGTTTTTAATCTGTTGGCATACGGCGTTCAAATTCTTGCATCTAATTCAGGTTTTACTAGAATTTCAAAATCTGTCCGCCACCCTGGATATCTGATGTTTTGAGCATATGATCCATATATTTGAATAGACGTCATCCTGTAGAATGATGTTATCATTTGAGCTATATATCTGCTAGGTGTATGTGTGTATATGTGTACCTACATATATGTGCATGTATATATGTAGATACATAGATATATGCATACAGATATGTACGCAGGCATACATACACACGTACAGAAACACATACAAACATATACACATACACATAGTACATCTTTATATACCCATTCTTCATAAATGTGTATATGGACAAACAGTTATACACCGTATATACACTCATTCATGAATATTTAAATCGGAACAAATGTAATTATAAAATGACCTACTCCTCTCCTGCTGATTTTCACTCATAAAACACATATTTTCTGTAAGCATGCGGTTTATACATTATATATTAAGTTTCGTGATCTGTCTTTGTAATATTAGCTAACTGACTACACTACAATGATTACATGCAATATTATGCCTGGGATGTTGCTATGTAAAAAAATCAGTGGCTATATTACCTTTTCAATGAGTGCATTTTGTGAATCAAGTGTGAAATCTAGAAGCTGTCACTCACAACATTATTTTGCTGCTGCTGTATTTTCAGAATTAAGAAAACTCTACGCTGAATTATAGCATAATGAACTCTCTATAGCTTCAAGTGGGGCATCAAACTGGAACTAATAGTGGCTTGTGTGCCAAACCATAGACATCACGTAGTGAAAATAAAATATGAAAATATTGAATTTAATTTGTTGTGCTTATGTAGTGACACACTAAATAAACGCACGCTGCATAACCCAATGAAAAACACAGACGCACATGCTAACAGGGGCAGCATGCTGTTCGAAATAGCACAATGTCTACTTCTGGTATTTATTTTGCTATACTCAAAGAGTATCTTTTGCCATAAGAAATTTACTGTTAACAAATGTAAACAGTATTTAGATGCTTTACCCAGCATCATTTACTTTGGTGAGGGTTGAAATGCGACGCTTCGGTGTAAAGACCGAAACCGTTCAGCTTTTCGGTTAAAGAATTTGGGAGAAATAAAAGTAAATAATAAAATGGACAAGAATACCGAAAAGCTGAGTTGCTGCAAAATTGGTTTGCGATATTCTGGAGATAAAACACATAAAACGATTGATATACCATCATCATAAATCTCCCCCCATTGTGCCTCTGACCAACGATGCATGATAAAACCCTTTTCCATAAAGTATTCAGTATTAAAACCACAAAGCTCACCCAATCAGTAGCCATCTGCCTCCACCATAACAGCCGCGTGTGTGACGAGGGATGGCAGCCAGAGCAGAGACACAATGTGCACCACACAGGTTTATAGGACCGAAACTGACTGCAAACCATTATGTTAACACAGTCCCCAGTAAAGAATTTCAGCTGCATGGGGCCACGAGCATCATTGCAAGCAAGGGGCGACTCATATAAATCAAGTTAGTTATTTATTTATACATTCTCTAATTGCAGGCCCATCATTGCGATAAGATTTGTTCACTAAACGCAACAGCTATAAACTGATTTGAATGATACCTGTTCCTGTGGGTACTTATTTATTGAGAAATACGTTCACCGTCAGGTTGATTCTTTCCCCCTCCTCGAATAAAACATTCTACTACAAAACAATGTTAGCAATCGTAGAACAAATTGAGAACGAAGTAATGAACCTTAGTGGTTTCGGAACACGATGAAGAAATGGAAAAATCTTTTAATGATGACGTGCTACCAAAATTATAATAGAAGTCTCCAAAATAGTAGATTTGGACAAAAGCTGCAAAGTCTGACTTCTATGTTCTGACCAGTAATCCGATTGATAAGTAATATATAATAAGTTGATTTGTAATATAATGACAACTTTGTTAAATTGATTTATTTAAATTGAGAGTAGTACTCCACAGTCGGTACCCAAATGGTTTTAGTGTGTGGTGTTACTCGATTTCTATCCACGGATTGTGATCTTGTGACCGCAGCTGCAGTGTGACAATTGGAGCTGCTGTGAGTGTTTCAGTGCAGCTTACAGTAAAAAGGGCTAAGATTAATTGTACTTACAAAACTTCCCCCTCACACACAGGCTTTCGCATATTCAGCTATATATAAGTAAAGTATGATTGTTGTAAGAACTGCAATTGTTGTAAGAACTGCAATACGTTAAGGAAGTGCACTTTACTGGTGTATAGAGCATAACAAGGCTATGTTTAATGGAAATGGAATTTAATCTGGCAATTAATTTATTCAACAATGACGTATGCACACAACCCTACAAATATTCAGGATATTGTCTTGAAAAGATATAAAAATCTATTTTGTTTCTGTTCAGACATATCTGCATAAACAATCGAAAGCAAATGCGGTATATCCAATTCTTCTGAACTCAACATCAACTCCATAGGCTTTACCTATGTAATGTGCTGCTCTTATCGGTGCCTTAATCTCCATATTAATTCCGAAAGGATTTATATGATGCCCTTGTTAATCTGATGATGAATTACTATGAATCTCGTCTAGCAATCGTTACATTTATTAAGCAAACACACAAATATGTTCCATAGGTGATGTGACGTATTTCTCACATTGAATTACATCAGATCAAATATATTTTCCTTCGCAGTGATAAACTACTTCTATTCCACACTTTATTATTTAGAAGTCCTTATTTTAAATAAATTACTGTCATCCAATAGTAACGTGTCTAATGGAAAATAATACTAGTGCATAATGATGTGTAAATTTAATAGGAGGATTAGAACTGTGTAGTATTTCTTAATTACCTCTTATTATAATGCACTGAGTAAGGTATTTTCTGACATTATTATCATTGTCTAAATACTCGACTAACCGTCAAGTAACTTTGAATCACCTATTATAGCCTAAGCCTGCAAGTATTTTCATAAGTTAAAATCTTTTATGGCTAGATTCTCAGCAGTAAGAACATCGAACAGAGTATCAGATCATATCAGTGATATTTGCTTATGCATATTGATCATAGCTAATCGTTCCGAATAATGATGGCGTTTTACTTCTTACTTATAATAACCAAAACAGAAATGTAATGGATGTAATAGTCAGAAATCAAAATAATTCATCACCAGATTAACAAATGCGTCATATTATGATTCCTTTCGGAATTTTATGGAGATTAAGACGCGGGTAAGAGTAATATATGACATATGTGTTATTCATAAGCATTTTGATTTGTGCTTGTCAGTTATTTTGAAACTCGTACACAGTCCATGAAAAGCGAGAAAAGTGAATTATGTTTGTTTCGTGATGCTTATTTTGACACTATGTACTATACAAGCAGGTTTAAAAAGATGACTAACTTTCTAACTTATTTAAGTGGCACGATGTATGTCTGTGCATTACAAAGATGTTTAAAACATTATTCACATGTTTGCTTTCTTCGTATAAATACCAACAACTGAAATTCCTACGTCTCCCATAATAGACTAATTACTTTCATTTCACCTGAGAATGAAATGGTTAACAGATTACATTTCTTAACATGAATATTAACTAATTCAGTTACATATCCCTTTTACTTATCCAATATAACTGAATTGCATTACAGAGGTAAGTCGAAAAACCAGTAGAGACAGTCCGTATAATATTACCCATTTAATTTAAGAAACATTATTAAGATGCGTCAATTTTTTCGTGCTATTATGTTCAAGATAGTGCTTCTAGACCATAATGTTTCTTTAAATTCCTGATGTAAATAACTCACCTTTTGAGCTCCAACTTTTTAAGATAAAATAATTTGTCTTTTTAATTGCAAGTGCCATTTGGCTCTGCATCCAATCCAACAACTTTGCTCTTTTCGAATAAAAGTTTGCAGCGTGCAATATAATGCAATGTGTACTAATTAATGTGTTAGAATGCGTTGTCAATATTCAATCTCACATTTTTCCTTCCAATATTACTTGGGACTGGCCAGATGGACTGCAGAATCTCTTCCGGTCCTTTACTTTCCTATTATTGAAAACAGTAGCTTTCACATTAATACTATTGGATGATATATCCTTAAATCACAAAGCACATTTGACGACTTACTTGAAGTCGCCATTACATTAAAAACATTTTAAAATGAAGTACATTTACTTAAAATGTTAGTTTATATAATGGGTTCAATAAGGAAGGGCCAAAACGGTCAATTTAAAGGAATCCAACTTACCTTTTTATGTGTACTTAATTAAGTTGTGCAATAAAATAGTTCCAAGTTTGACTACAGTAGTTTGTAAAAAGTGTGAATGATGCTCTTTCCGAAGTGTTCAACTGAGGCTTTTGTCCTCTCCCAGTTGCAATATAATTAAACGCGCCTGCATGTATTCAGTCGTTTCGAGGCAACCAATCTGCTGAATAATTTGACTGTTAGAATTCAAACGACACGTCGTCTGCTCAGTAATGAACAAATCTATTTTCTCCACAGTTTGTACCCCGCATCTTTTTCAATCAAAACAAATACAAAGCCGCACGTTAATAAGCAGAAATTTGCTACATAATATATGCATGATGTAGAAGTTTGAATCTGAGTCTGTTTGGAGTTTGTGCAATATTAATCACATTCGATTTAATGTTATAATAAAAGGTTTCAAGAAGAGTATTCTTTGCATTTCTTATCGTTTTAATCCAATTGTTCAATCGTAATCACCCCATCAAGAGAGGCCTCAAATATTTATATTCATATCATTATAGGACCAACAGTGAGCACCTTGTAAACAAAACCTATCGTACACTGTAACAAAAGGTAGCTTCACTTGATCATGTTCCACACAATTTCTTTAACTTTGGTAACTATGGTAACCACTAAACAACAAATACGGTGTATCAAAAGTATAGATGAGATACAACATAAACAATAACTATATACAAAATAAAAATAGTAGAATCCTGTTAATTGCAGTAGTTAAAGACCAACAAAAAGGTGTTCATAAACAAGACTTGTACATAACCAGGATGCTGTTGCTGAGCTTATATCAAAACTCGGAAGTAGTAGCAATAGGTTCACCTGTCAGAATTTTTCATTCATGTTCATTTATCTGTATTAAACTATCATTTCTTCTATTTATCTTTAGTTTATCGAGTTTCTTAATGTTACTTAATCAAAAGCACGATTGTTTAATGCAGAATTATAGTGGGTATATAGAATTTGACTTACCCTTTAATCATAAAGAGCCAAACGTGCTGGATCGTTCGTATTCCTATGATAAATCTGATGTTCAGTTCTATAAGCACACTGCAAGTCATAAAGACATTCAACATGCCATCCCTTTATCCAAAGATTAAACCCAGGTCTATGTAATTGGAAGGTTAATCTTTCACTAGAAACATTATTCACAGAACCATTTTTAATGTTACCTTGATTGAGAGAACAAACGCGGCGAACGCGTGGACGGGGAGGTGAACATTTCTTTCCAAAGTATGGTTTAGGTGATTCCAGTTTGAGGAATACGAGGGTGTGGCAAACGTTCAACGTGTTAGTATTTAGGGGGGAAAATGAAATTTTAACCCATGAATGCAAATTACCACGGTCTAGCAGCTAAGCATTAAGCCAACCAATGTTACGCCCGTCTGTTCTGAGATCTTGAACTTTTCCTTGGGCTACCGACAACACAAAATCAAGGATACATAGAGTTAAAATACAATTTCAATTTTCTTAAGTTTTTTTTTGCTGGTCTCCATAATAGTAAATACTGTGGCGTTGCCTGCTCTCGGTTTCTCTCCCAGGGTCCGTGAAAAAATACTTATCATGGTTTCAGAATTATATTGACATAGAGACGTGGTTGTGCATTAACTTGATCTACTTCAATTGCCACATATTGAAGATCTGATCTTTCGATGTTTATGAACTTGGAGCCTAAATCGTACTTACAAATACAAATAAACAAGTTAAACACTACTAAAATTGTACTGAATTTGGAATCAAGGTTATATCCCAAATCTGAGAATACGAAATTATTTACAAAGAATACACAATCACTAAACCGTGTTTTGACGATGTTGCAAATCAGTAAAGATCGTTTGTGAAATTAGTATTTAGAGAAAAAAACGTACAAACGAGGAAAAAAGAAAGCCACGGGTGCACGAGATTCTGCACTGGAAATTGTTTTTTTGAAATTCCAGTGGAGGGCAGAAGAGTTGAAAAAATAGGTGAAGCCACATCAAAAGGTTGGCAGATTAAGTCTTCATTTATTTGCCAGTGGTTGTCTCCCTACTGTCTATAAAGCCTCAGCCCCAAGTTAATGACACCTATTAAATTTACACGTGCGTTGTATATTTTATGTGATCAATTATTAGACTTCTGGGCCGGTTGTTAACTCTAGAATGCGATTGTGGAATGTAACCAAGGATGTGTAGAAATCCCAGATCATTACGTTCCCCTACCCCTAGGTTTGAAACACCACAATAGAGAGTGTGCTGGTGTTGCTACGTCTCAGTCAATGGCCCTAGTATGACAATCAGAAACTATTTCAAGTTTTGGAAATATCCCTCCTCTCATAATGCTCCATTATCGCGCTTGTGTACACGGTAACTGACCATCACCTAACTAGGAGAAACACACGTACTACAGCAATAGACTTCACCCGTGTAGGCCAGTGCATGTTATTATGTGGCCGCTTGGGAAATGGTCATGTGAAACTGTGATCATGTTTTTCTTTTTCTTATACGTTCGAGGGAAAGTCGAGTCTGATACTTGCTGAAAAGTTCAAAAGATTGCACAAAGAACGCAACCGCCAAAAAATCCCGGGTGGCATATGGGACTTCTCATGCCATATGCACCATCTTTCAGATTAGCTGGCACCGAGGCAACAGTGGTCAGCCTGCACGCCAGGGTACCACCAGTGCTTTCTTTCCAATTGGGAAAAAAGCACATACAGAACATTTAAATTAACATGTTTTTATTTTGTAAAACATACGTTAAGATATTGGGGAAGCATTAGACAATGAAAACCTGATTTAAGAACATTATTCATTATTCGCACACGTTTAATACTATTATGGAGCAGCATTTTATTTCTATTCCGTCACATTTTAACGCAGTTTTTCTGAAAGCAATAGTGTCCTGTTCTTCATTTCAAAGATGTGAAAAATCCAATCCGTTAGACTGTAGTTATACTTCCACCATTCCTGTCAATGTGAAAGAGTTTCAGGTGGGCGTTGGCGTGAAAGTGGAGGAATAACTTGGATGTCAGAACACAAGCTAGCACCGACGTGCTCTAAAGCCAAGGTGTGAGACCCTATGCACGAATATAATTTCAGTTCTGTGTAAAGCAAGATTTAAAAATGAGTCGACTGGTCCCTTGGAGGATGAGTCATAGCTACAGAGTCTGAATTATAAATCGGGTCTTGCTGTCTGCACTTTGCAATTTCAAACTATTAGGTAGTATAACTGCTGCCTAATGTTCTATATATCTATTTCAACGATCTTTATGTGTGTTTTGCAAGAAATTAGTGGTTTATTATACTTGTGTAATAGATAAGCAGACAGAGGGGAATATGCTTTAGTAATATACAGAGTTTAGAATAACACTGTTCTTCGATGGCCAGTTATAATGAGGCTTCCAATGCCCTGCGATTCTGTGGCCATGGAAGTTGCCACAGATTTTTTGGCCTGACTGAAAGCAGGAAGCACCATGCATCATTACACCTTGAATATTCCACCAGCATTTTGAATGGGAGAAGCAGCGGTCGTATAAGTCAGCTTTTGCAGTTGGTTTCTTATTTTTTTTCAATTGCAATTTAAACTTTATTTTTGGATTAGTAAATATTTGCTCAAAATAAAACAATCCAAATTAGTTTGAACAGATGGATATTAAGTGTATGCAGCCAGTAGTGTGCTTTCCCACAGTTGAGTGACCCATGATTGGGCATTCAGGCCAATCCAAAGCTATGGAAACCATTTCAACCATTGTAGCTAGCTGAAGTGGCAGGTCTCCATTCGGATAAGAAATTTGATGGATTTAAAAAAAAAATAAAGGTCATGGCAGATTTTAAAAATCATGTTTGAAAGTAGGCAATGGGGGTAAGTACTTTGAACAAAAAGGAATACCTTTAGACTCCTCCCCCCTCCCCCACACTTTAAATGCATGATATATTGCAGCTAATTGGATGTATTTCCCCCTTTAGGAACCTCCCAGTGCTGCACATCAATTTCTGGCTGCTAGGAAATATAGGTGCCAACTTGATACTTGGCCCCTTCCTATTCTTTCCTGAGTTAGTCACTTAGATCTGCACATGGCCTTCACAGAGTGGGCTCAGTCTCAAATTTATTCTCATTTGGGATATTCATTTGGTGCTTCCTGAAAGCATGTCCTATGTGTCACTGTACAGGTAACTGTAGGGACAAACTGTCACCTTGATAGTTTGAATGATAGTGTACTGGATCAAGTCTTACTCCAAAGTTCTGCACACCAGAAGAGGTTTAATATAAATTTAGGATTGTGAAAGGGGGCTGAATGCACAATAGTCCAGCATATTGTTCTTTCACTTTTTGAATCTAGGTTTGAATCCAGCCGGACTAATAGAATGAAAGTCTTGACTCTCTGCTAAGGGCTGTGGATGAAATGTATTTGGGGAGTCTTAGGCAATTCGTGGGTGTAAGTCTACTTTACAAAACTGAAGATAATTCAGGCCCAACTGACACTAGATTAACACTCTAAACCGTTAAGACCTTAAAGAATTACTGGAATGCAAAATGGACAAGTCTTGCAGGAGCAATCGGTGGTACTCTTCTCATGGGATGAAAACACACTAGGCAATACTACCATAACAAATGCTTTAACATGATAATTTGACATTTCTTTGGCCTCTATTTTGAAAAACTTGTTAACCCTGCATTTGGTTCCTGCTACAGTTGATTCATCAGTGCTTGTTGCTGACAAGGGAAATCAGAATGGAAAAGTGTTCCATTCTACAGATCTGATATGTGCACCTTGATGAGCACATAAATACCAAAAATATAAATTGAAATAAGAAAATAAAGATAAAAGGAAACAAATTAACAGTAATGATAGAGAGCTAAAGGAAAAGAGAAACAAAGAAGCAAAGGGTGGTTAACTTCAGATAAAATACAAGTGAGGCAAAGAAAATAAAAGAAAGATACATCATGAATGAGAAATTAAATAAATTAAGGCTGTAGAATAAACAAACAAAAAATATAGGGGAAATTGAAACAAGGGGGGTAATCTTGACTTTGGGCGATAGTGTAAAATGGGCGATAAGGAATCGTCAGCCTGTTTTACATCTGATTTTCATTCCCATTAACTTCAAATATTAGGGATATTTTCAAAACAAAAAGGGACTAAGACACTTGTACATAACATCGAGGCAGCACTCAAGAATAATTTCAACTAAATATGTGGGGGAAAGAGTGCTGTCTGCAAAGAGGAAAAAGCTTCCCCAATGTTACCGCAAATGAAGGCTGTGGACTCCAGAGTCACACCAGTTAGTTGATGCACATCCTGGATGACAGTCCTCAGAGCCTGCATGTAGGTGTGATGTTCCTCAAGTATCCTTCTTTTCAGGTGAGGCCCTATAAGATCTGAATCCCATTACTCCACAGCCAAGGGCAGCTATCTCCACAGCCTCAGCTGGGGAACTGGCACATCCTCACCCACTCCTGCCTCCTCCAGCTCTCTCATGAGTAGAGCACTAAAGAGGAAGCTGGAAGGCAGCTGGGGTTTGCCTGGGCTCAGTTCTGAGACCTGTAAAGAAGCTGAAGAGCCAAAGGTACCGTGGACTGGGAAAATGTACTAGGCGTTGCCAAAGGTACTGTAGTGTGATTTTGTGTGGAGTGAATTAAAAGACAAGTGTTTTGAAGTATGAATTGGTCAAAGATTATCGTTTGTTGTCTGAAGAAGGTTACGAGATGGTAAGACTCTGTGACATGTGGTGCCAGAAGTGGGATCTGTGTCTCTAGTATTAGAAAGAAAGAAAGAGACCAACCCCAATAGAGGAAATCTTTAGAGAACTGGTGCGGGCCCAGCAGGCTGCAGAAGAGAGGACCACCCAGGTCCTTGAAGCCCACTGGGCTGCACAAGAGAGGACCACCCAGGTCCTTGAAGTTCAGTGGGAGACCACCCAACTCCTATTGCACCAGCTCACCCAGAGTCAGATAGAGATCTTGGAATTGAGGCAACTGTGGGGCTATGTGAAGGATCAGGGTTTCCCCCAACCCACCTATAAGAGTCAGTCTAATGCTGCAGAAAATGATTGTAGAGGATGATGTGGAGGCATACCTCTTGGCCTTTGAGAGGTGTGCTGAGTGGGAGAAATGGCCACCAGACCAGTGTGGCCCTGTTCTTGGTGAATGATGCACAGAAGGCCTATTTTGACCTGGAGCCGCAGAAGGCAGCCAACTACCAGGGTTACAAAGCCTGAAAGCGGAGATCCTCACCAAGGCTGGTGTCACCTTAATTGTGTGGGCTCAGAGATTTAATGCCTGGGCCTACCAGGAGGGCAAGGCACCCTGCTCTCAAATGTTTGACTTGATCCATACAGCCAGGCAGTGGCTTCAGCCTAACCTGCAAGGATCTTGGAGTTGCTGGTAATTGACCACTATTTACGAGCTCTTCCGCCTCAGGTCAGGAAGTGGGGAGGTCAAGGAGACCCAATTAATGCCTGAGTTGATCGCCCTGGTGGCGCGATAGCTGGCTGCCAAAGATTTGGTCAGATCTCCGACGTTCCCCAGGCCTTGTAACCCTGGGCAACCCCTAAGTCCGAAGAATGAGACTAAATTTCAGGCGGATAAAAAGCTAGTGGGGCACAGGGGTGCTGAAGAGTGGCGAAGGGTCGTGAAGGTACTTGCAGGCATGATCCCTGGAACTATAAATCCTGGGGTAAACTGGAAACCAGGGAAATGGTACCGGTGTGATAAGTGAGGCTGTGCAGCGGCACACTGCCCAAACCAGGAGGAGTCCATGCAATAATGCAGCCTTGGGAATCTGGAGATGCTGGCAGGGATTATCCAAGTTGGGTAGTGCAGCTTGTGAGCCACGTGGAAACTGCTCACTCCTTCCTAGAAATCATAAAGGGTTAATGGAAAGGAGGCGATGGCCCTTCAGGGAGTGCCATAACCCTGGTATCCTCAACTCTAGTACGGCCTTCCGAGTTAGGCCACGTGAACAAAACGGGAATAAAATGCGTACATGAGACCATGTCCTATTATCCCACCACCGGGGTCAAGGTGGAAATCAAGGAAGGTGCCTGGGAAATAAAAGCTGGATGGTACCACAGTTTCCTCGGCCTGTAATGCTGGGGGCGGGGGGGGAATTTCCCAGGGTTTAATACCCTGATCCAAAGGGAGGGTTTCCAGATGGCCTACAGGAAAGGGGGCAGGTTGAGAGCTTCTCAAGTCTTTCCCTTTTCAGATCCAGTGTTGTATCAGGGATCCGGGGAACAAAAAAAATCAAAAAGGGAGCGGAGAGAGGATAAAGCAAGAGGAAGTAGGGGGGAGTTTTAGTAGGGGACCAAGACCCTATTCCCTCTGCTTCTCCACCCCCAATGGTGGAACCAGGGCCTGGTACAAGTGGAGATAGAGAGAAGCTCCTTCGGGCTACCTCCCAGGAGAGGACGGGATAAATTTCGAGGGACAGAATATGGATACTTCGGACTTTCAACGGGAGCAGATAAATGATCCAGTCCTCCAAAATATAAAACAAGAGTCAGCCGTGATAAATGGGCACCCCATTGAGGGTAAAACAAAAGGCCATTGGTTCTATACAGGGTGACAACAGGAGGAAGTTGAGCAATTGCTGGGGCCACGGATACATAGCAGATAATCCTTGACTTGGCTCACAAGCAACTGTTCGGAGGTCACCTGGGGACGGAGAAGACTCAAGCGGTTGTTGAGGTGGTTTTTCTGGCCAGGGGTGTATGAAGAAGTAAGTCGGTTCTGTACCTCCTGTCCAGAGTGTCAGCTGTGTGGATCCAGACCTCACTATCGTACTCCATTAGTCCCTCTTTCCGTAATTGAGGTGCCTTTCAAAAGAATCACGAAGGATCTAGTGGGACCACCAGAGCAGTCCGCCAGAGGACACCAATATATTTTAGTAGCTGTTGACTATGCCACTTGCAATCCTGAGGCGATTTCACTGAGAAATACAACCACTAAAAACCCAGCAAACAAATTAAAGATGTTCTCCAGGGTAGGGAACCCCAAGGAAATCAACAGACCAGGGGACTCCCTTTGTGTCCAAACTGATGCTCCACACTAAGAGTCTAAGGACCCCTGTGTACCATCCTCAAACCAATGGCCTTGTGGAGAGGTTCAATAGTACCCTTGAGTATGCTTTTAAAAAAAAACGGTCGTGGATAAGGATGGGAAAAATTGGGATACCTTACAGCTGCACCTTATGTTTGCAGTCAGGGAGGTGCCACAGTCCTCTACAGGTTTTTTCCCCGTTTGAGGAGCAGCAGCCTTGGAATCCTTGACCTAGCTGAAGAGGAATGGGAGGAACAAAACAGTTCCTCCAAAAGTATTATTGAACACGTAGTGAAGATGAGAGATTGGATTGAGCCGATTGCTCCCATAGTGAGGGCTCATTTAGAGAAGGCAGAGGGCCCAGTATAATAGAGGCTATGGTCAGGAGGTTCCAACCAGGCGACCGAGTTATGGTTCTTGTCTCCACACCTGAAAGCAAGCCCTTTGCAAAGTAGCAGGGATCCTGTGAGGTTAGAGGCTGTGGGCCCAGTGAACTATAAGGTCAGGCAACCTCAGAAAGAAACCTGAACAGATATACCCCATGAACCTCCTGAGGCCATGGAGAGAGAGAGAGAGGGAGGCCCTCACGGTGGTGGAGGAACTGCTAGCGGGCCCTGAATCCAAGGTACAAAGCACAATTCACCCCACTAGTGAAGTGGCTGGGGATCAGTATAAGCAGGGTCAGCACCTGGTAGATCGAAACTGCAATGTATTCACATCTCGATCCGGGAGGACGAGGGCAATCTGCCATCACCTGGTGACACCACCAGGAGTGACAATAAAGGTCAGACTGTACCGAATCCCAGAAATCAAATGGAGGGAAGTTAGCCAGGAGATTCAGAGGATGTTGAAATTAGGGGTGATTGAAGAATCACAGTGAATGAAGTAGCCCTATTGCATTGGTTCTGAAACCTGACGGGAACTGGAGGTTCTGTAATGACTTTTGGAAACTGAATGAGATATCTCGATTCGATGCTTACCCGATGCCCCGGGTAGATGAGTTGATTGAGAGATTGGGGAAAGCCAATTATCTTACCGACTACGACCTGACCAAAGGATACTGGCAGATCCCTTTAACAGAAGCAGCGAAAGAAAAACAGCTTTTGCAGCTCCCACGGGGCTCTACCAGTACATCGTCATGTCATTTAGATTACATGGGGCCCCAGCCACCTTCCAAAGGCTCATGGACCAAGTGTTGAGCCCTCATACACGGATGATGTCATTATTTATAGTACAGACCGGTGTTCACATTTACATACGGGAGGCTGCATTCGACAGTCTAAGAAGATTTGGCCTCACGGCAAACCCAGTGCCACATGGGATTGTTGGAGGTCAAGTACCTAGGTCTTACCATAGGGGACAGGGCGGTGAAGCCTCAGATGAATAAAATGGAAGCTATAATAGCCTGGCCCTGCCCGAGGAATAAGAAGCATGTTAGGGCTTTCTTGGGTAGCGTAGGTTACTGCCGATGGTTTATTCCAGACTTTGCAACCCGAGCCACCCACCCCTTACCAACCTGACTAAAGCAAAGGCACCAAACCTGATTAGGTTGGACCCTGAGCTGGAGGCTGCTTTCAGGGACCTGAGCCAAGCACTGTGTAATGATCCTGTGCTCATGGACCCAGACTTTAGTCAAAAATTTGTCTTGCAAACCGATGCCTCCGAGGTAGGTTTGGGAGCCGTACTCTCTCAAATAGTAGAGAGCGAGGAACATGCCGTGCTCTACCTGAACAGAAAACCTGCCTAGGGAATAGCGATACGCTACGGTAGAGAAGGAGTACCTATCAATTAAATGAGCAGTAGAAACCTTAAAATACTACCTGCTGGGATGTGGGTTTCTCCTAGTGACTGATCACGTGCCCCTCAAAAGGATGAGATCTAACAGAGAAAAATGCCCAGGTTACCGGGTGTTTTGTCACTTCAGCCCTATTTTGAGGTGGAACACCGGGTGGGAATGGCTCACAGGAATGACAAAGGCCTCTCTCAGACGTATTGGCTCGCGGCACAGGCTGCTAGAGTCAATGGCTCTATGCTGGGTGGGGGGGGGGGGGGTTTGGGGAGGAGGAAATGCAGCAGAGTAACTGAGGGCCCTGATCCCTGAATAAGGGTATGGCCCTTTTAGGGAGGCCTTCCCCTTTAAGAGGAGGGGTATGGCCCTTTTAAGAGAACTCACCTTTAAGAAGTAATTAAGGCTTTTTTTAATTCATTCATGGGATGTGGGCATCCCTGGCAAGGCCAGCATTTATTGCCCATCCCTAATTGCCCTTGAGAATGTGGTGGTGAGCCGCCTTCTTGAACCGCTGCAGTCCATGTGGTAAAGGTGCTCCCACAGTGCTGTTTGGTAGGGAGTTCCAGGATTTTGACCCAGCGATGATGAAGAAACAGCGATATATTTCCAAGTCGAGATGGTGTGTGAATTGGACGGGAACATGCAGGTGGTGTTGTTCTCATGTGCCTGCTGCTCTTGTCCTTCTAGGTGGTAGAGGTGCTGTCGAAGAAGCCTTGGCGAGTTGCTGCAGTGCATCCTGTGGATGGTACACACTGCATCCATGGTGCGCCGGTGGTGAAGGGAGTGAATGTTTAAGGTGGTGGATGAGGTGCCAATCATGTGGGCTGCTTTGTCCTGGATGGTGTCGAGCTTCTTGAGTGTTGTTGGAGCTGCACTCATCCAGGCAATTGAAGAGTATTCCATCGCACTCCTGATTTGTGCCTTGTAGATGGTGGAAAGGCTTTGGGGAGTCAGGAGGTGAGTCACTTGCCACAGAATACACAGCCTCTGGTCTGTTCTTGTAACCACAGTATTCATGTGGCTGGTCCGGTTAAGTTTCTGGTCAATGGTGACCCCCAGGATGTTGATGGTAGAGGATTCGGCAATGGTAATGCCGTTGAATGTCAAGGGGAGGTGGTTAGACTCTCTCTTGATGGAGATGGTCATTGCCTGGCACTTGTCTGACGCGAATGTTACTTGCCACTTATCAGCCCAAGCCTGAATGTTGTCCAGATCTCGCTGCTTGCGGGCATGGACTGTTTCATTATCTGAGGGGTTGCGAATGGAACTGAACACTGTGCAATCATCAGTGAACATCCCCATTTCTGACCTTATGATGGAGGGAAGGTGGTTGGGCCTAGGACACTGGCCTGAGGACCTCCTGCAGTGATGTCCTGGGGCTGAGATGATTGGCCTCCAACAACCACTACCATCTTCCCTTGTGTTAGATATGACTCCAGCCACTGGAGAGTTTTCCCCCTGATTCCCATTGACTTCAATTTTACCAGGGCTCCTTGGTGCCACACTCGGTCAAATGCTGCCTTCATGTCAAGGGCAGTCACTCTCACCTCATCTCTGGAATTCAGCTCTTTTGTCCATATTTGGACCAAGGCTGTAATGAAGTCTGGAGCCGAGTGGTCCTGGCGGAATCCAAACTGAGCATTGGTGGGCAGGTTATTGGTGAGTAAGTGCTGCTTAATAGCACTGTCGACGACACCTTCCATCACTTTGCTGATGATTGAGAGTAGACTGATGGGGTGGTAATTGGCTGGATTGGATTTGTCTTGCTTTTTGTGGACAGGACATACATGGGCAATTTTCCACATTGTCGGGTAAATGCCAGTGTTGTAGCTGATTGGAGCAGTTTGGCTAGAGGCGCGGCTAGTTCTGGAGCACAAGTCTTCAGTACTATAGCCGGGATGTTGTTGGGGCCCATAGCCTTTGTTCTATCCAGTGCACTCAGCTGTTTCTTGACATCATGTAGATTGGCTGAAGACTGGCTTCTGTGATGGTGGGGATATCGGGAGGAGGCTGAGATGGATCATCTACTCGGCACTTCTGACTGAAGATGGTTGCAAACGCTTCAGCTTTGTCTTTTGCATTAACGTGCTGGACTCTGCCATCATTGAGGATGGGGATGTTTACAGAGCCTCCTCCTCCTGTTAGTTGTTTAATTGTCCACCACCATTCACGACTGGATGTGGCAGACTGCAGAGCTTTGATCAGATCCGTTGGTTGTGGAATCGCTTAGCTCTGTCTATAGCATATTGCTTCCGCTGCTTAGCATGCATGTAGTCCTGTGTTGTAGCATCACCAGTTTGGCACCTCATTTTTAGGTACGCCTGGTGCTGCTCCTGGCATGCTCTTCTACACTCCTCATTGAACCAGGGTTGATCCCCTGGCTTGTTGGTAATGGTAAAGTGAGGAATATGCCGGGCCATGAGGTTATAGATTGTGCTTGAATAAATTCTGCTGCTGCTGATGGCCCACAGTGCCTTATGGATGCCCCGTTTTGAGCTGCTAGATCTGTTCTGAATCTATCCCATTTAGCACGGTGGTAGTGCCACACAACACGTTGGATGGTGTCCTCAGTGGGAAGACGGGATTTCGTCTCCACGAGGACTGTGCGGTGGTCACTCCTACCAATGCTGTCATGGACAGACACTGGAGTGGATGGAGACCTTCCCCAGTCAGGTGAGAATAAAAGGGAGAAATTAAGAGATCCCTGAACAGATCCCTAAAAAGGAAGCTGGAAGGTGGCCTGGAAGACGTGCAAAGCAGCTGAGGAGCGAAAGGTACCATGGATAGGGAAAGTGTACTCGGCATTGCCAAGAGTACTGTATTGTGACTTTTTGTGGAATGAATTAAAAGACAAGAGTTTTGAAGTATGAATTGGTCAAGGACTATCATTTGTCATCTGAAGAAGGTTACCAGATGCTAGGTCTCCATGACACCACTAATCTGCAGCCTGCACGAGCCCACAGATCTCCCCATCTCACACAGATAGAGCTCTGGTTCCCCAACAGCTTGATAGCCTGCTGCTTGTAGGGATTAGCTCTTTATTCTGGTATGCCTCCTTACATATTGTATAGTGAAGAGGTAGGAAACCTATAAACCACAGAGCAATGTTAAGGAAGGCTTGTATTCCAAATAATATTTGATGATCAGTGTGTTGGTTCCCTTGATGCCCAAGAGAGAAAAGGTAGAGTGGCAATTCTCCTACTTTGCCTGCCCTCATTTAGTCATTCAACTTTTTCCTGCACTGGTCTGGCATTTTGGGGCTGAAAGAGATGGCATTCTGCCATCCCCTCTACATGACTTGCAAGACACTTTTTTGGGTTCTCTCCCAGGTGTACCCAACGTCATCGTCTCTTGCTGCATTTCGTTCTATAGGTCAAACTTATTGAAGTTTTGTGCTTTTTTTTCTGCTTCCTTGCAATGGATTGGTTCCTTCTTTGGGTCCCTCTGACTGCTCCTGCAGTTGAAGCCAGCCTTACAAAATCAGAAATTTTCTGTTAAGGCATCTATGTATATAAATTGGCATTCAATAGCAGTTAGAGTTATACCTGCTGCTCCCTCAATCTGCTGCTGTTCTCAGTTGGTACATGCTTTTAAAGGTAGCTAGAGGCAATTTTCACCCCTACCAGCACAGTACTCCTGTTTTACACGGGAATTGTGCTGCCTCAATGTCAATGAATATCTAAATGAGCTGACCGTGATGAATTATGATCGGGTCAGTGCGTCAATGCATTGGCAGATTGATGTATTGCCTCTGGAGCGCAACAACATTGTAAGTGGCTCCATGGATGTTTGAGGAGAAACAATTTAGGCTGGGAATTTCCTTGGAGCTGCTCTTGCTCTGTCACTAACTTCATCGGAAGTGTGGCAGAAACCCCATTTATGGATGTAAACGGGGTTTCCAGTGAAGTTACGACAGCAGAGTGGGAGCGGCTCTGAGGAAATTCCCAAACTTCATTTTGAAAACTTCTGTTAAGCATAACAAGTTAATTGTCATTTGTGTTTAAGCCTTTCTAATTATGAATTTAATTACACCACCTGTGTTATTCAATTATATACATGCTAATTAATTACAACTGTTAGTTAGAAAATAAGTATACAGTCAGCAAATGCCTAGAAAAGTGCGGGGATGCCTAATGGCCCAGAATGTTCCAGGCTATGGGGGAAAGAAATTGGATCAGGGCCATTTTTGGGCGTGGGTAGCGTGATGCTATTACCCTGTGCCCAGTGATCCCTGCGCAGGCAGGACGCAAGTTTCGGCCGGCCCGAGGACTCACCTGCAATCAGCGTTCTGTTCCGGGCCTTGCACATGGAATCAATGCAATTCACACCTTCCACCATCAGGGGAGCACAATCTCTTAAAGGGTGGATGTTTCTTAGAAATCTCTTAAAAAGGTAGCTGGTACCTGTTATTTGCTGAAAATAACAGTCTACTGTTTGCACAGAGTCTGAACGGAGATCAGACATCGCACATGTAAAACACAGATGCAGATCCCATCCCTATGTTTACACACTGATGAGTTATGTTAAAACACTGAATGAAGGTTGCGCACTAATAAATCCCACATCCCCCAATCTGCACGCCATACTTCACCAAACTGACGATCTGAGTTGGTACCAGGCCTGCGAGAGAGCGTGCACCAAGGTTCTCTGCTGATGCACTAGAGACCTTGATGCAAGAGTTGGACAGAAGGAGGGACATCCTATATCCGCAGAGGTGGGGTGGGGGGGCGCAAGATATATACAAAAGGCAGCGGGGGACGAAGTCAATTCCAGGCGCACAGCATCATGAACATAGATGCAGTGCAGGAAGAAGTTCAATGCTTTGACGAGGTCAACTGTCAAGTGACGTCTCCTCCCAACTGCACCAGGCACTCCACCCCCCCATCACCCACATACCAATAAACTCTTTCCATCAGTACTCAACTCTTCCAACCAGATGCTTCCTCTCACCCTTACACATTACTACTGTTGCAAGCCGCCCACCCACAACTCACGGGCCACACACATTGGCAGCTATTCAACCATGACAGGTGCATCACCCAGGCATACGTCCTGCTTTCTTGCAGGAGAAGGTGGCGCAGATCAGGGTTGTTGGCTTTCACAAGGTCCGGGATACAATAGCTGGCACTCGCATTATTTTGCAAGCTCTTATAGTCAGCCCCCTCAACTTCGTCAACAGAAAGGGCTTCCGCTCCTTGAATGTACAGATTGTGTGTAACAACATACAAAGGATCCTATATGTCAAAGTGATGTTTGCTGGAAGCTGTCAAGTTTCCTTCATCTTTGAGAATTCGACCCTCTCTGAGCTCTTCAAGAAAGAAAATCATGTCAACTAATGGCTCATGGGTGACGACATACCTCCTGTTCCCAAGGATAATGACCTCACTAAAAGTTGCTGGAACAGCAGCAAAGGAGCGCTGCAGCAAGGTACATGCCTCTACCTGAGTGGTCAATGGGAGGACCATTGGGGTCTTAAATGGACATGTTTGCTGCCTTGACAGGTTGAGAGGAGCCATCGTCTTTGCTTCCGCCATGAACCATCATCGTTGATTCTATTCCTTTCCCCGGCCATTATCTCAGGCTGTTTGCATTATTGGGCTGAGCTGAGCTTCCAATCCCATAAACTTTCCATCACAAAGGCTGCCTTCTTCCACCTCTGTAATATCGCCTGCTTCTTGGCCCTGCCTCAGCCCATCTGCCACTGAAACTCTTAATTATGCCTTTGTCACCTCCAGACTCGACTATTCCAATGCTTTCCAAGCTGGCCTCCAACCGTCCATGCTCTGTAAACTTCAACTCATCCAAAATTCTGTTGCCTATATCCTATCCTGCAACAAGGTCCGGTCACCCATCAACCCTATCCTTGCTGACTCGCATTGGCTCCAAGTCCCTTAACCCTACTAATTTAAAATTCTCATCCTCACGCTTAAATCCCTTCATGGCCTCATGCCTCCCTATCTCTGCAATGTCCTCCAGCCCTACAACCCCTCCCCAAACTTGCCATTCTTCTGAATCTGGCCTCTTGTGAATCTGCCCTCTCTTCATCCCAACATTAGTGGCCATGCCTTCAGCTGTCTAGGGCCCACACTCTGGAATTTGTTTTTTAATCAGCCTCTCCATCAACCTCTCCTCCTTTATGGCCCTTCTTAGAACACACCTCTTTAACCAAACTATTGGTTATTCCTACTAATATCCCCTACTTTGCCTTGGGTGTCCATTTTGTCTGATTACATCTGTGTTAAGTAACTTAGGATGTTTTTCAACATTAAAGGCATTATATAAATGTTGTTGATATTGTTTCCTACTGTGCCACATAGTGAGTACCTTTGCAACCATAAATCCAAGGCTGGAGCATATATGGTTCACAATGGCCTACCAATCCATAGCCAGATCTGGTCTGGCAACTGAAAGCTTTTCCATGTCTGTTGTCAAATATCACCAACTATTCTACAATCATCGTAAAAGGTAGAGACAACCCAAAACTCTTCTTCTTCACAACAACATGGTTTCTTCAACCTCTGTCCTCTCTTCATCCACCCTCACCCCTTATGCCAGGTTTGAGTAGCTTATGGATTTCTTCATCTTCAAAAGTGAGATGATCTACTCAGTTGCCTTAGACTCCTGGGGGGGAGTTTTAACTCCCAAGAACGGGTGGTTGGAGTCAGGTGGGAAGTGAAAATTGTATCTTTTTTGATCGGGGCTACAACCCGGCTCCAATGCGGCCGCTTCCGGGTTTAACTTGGGTGCACTTGGATGCGTGCGCGAAGCGGATTGGTCGAGGTTGCATCCCCAATTAATGCCGACGGGTGGGTCGTTAGCGGGGCAATTAGCATCGTTAAGAGAGGAGAGGTAGGTTTTTTTTAATTGAATGTCACCCAACTTCAAATCTCCAGCACGGGTTTCCTGGGACTTCTGATTCTCGCCAGTGAAACGGAGGCGAGATTCAGCCGCAGTTAATGTGGGCTTTTAAACTTGTGATTGCCCCATCTGAATAAAAGGTCAGTTATTGCAGCTGGTGTCTCAGTTCTCTCTGGCAAATGTTTTTGTTGAGTTCTTGTGTTGAGACAACTTTTGCAAAACTTTGCAGCCTTTCAAACTGACAAGATCAGGATGGGGGACTCAATGGATATATTCGAGAGGATATCTGAGGAGGAGGAAAATGACCATCCACGACAGCTATGTCGTGCTGTGTTGGGATCTGCAGGTGCACAAGAGAGAGGTACACAACAAAGATCTGGAGAACAGCAGAGAGAAGTGCTGAGTGGAGAACAGCTTAAAGGGGAGCAACAGAGGGGCCAAGGTCGAAGGAGGCACTACCCTCGTGAGAGGGTGTACAGGCAGTGGCTGAGCTTCCTGGACTTCTCTGAGGAGCAGTGTGTATATAGGCTCAGATTGAGTCGGCAGGTGGTCACAGACATCTGCAGCCTCCTTGAAGAAGAGCTGCTCCATGCTGGACCTGGTGGCCACGCATTGTCTGTCGCAGTAAAAGTCAGCACTGCCCGCAATTTCTTTGCCTCTGGGTCCTTCCAGTGCACCGCTGGAGACATCTCCAGGGTGTCTCAGTCGTCTGCACATAAGTGGATAAGGCAGGTGACGGATGGGTTGTTTGCCAGGGCGTCCGATTACGTGAACATCCCCCACCCCCCCAACGACAATCGCCAGAATGAACAGGCAGTCACTTTTGCCTCTCTGGTTGGCTTCCCACAGGTGCAGGGTGTAATTGATTTGCACACACATGGCAATCCAAGGACCACCACATGAATCAGGAGTTTTCATCAACTGAGAGGGGTTTCACTCCATCAATGCACAGCTGGTGTGCAACCACAAGAAGAGATTTATGCAGGTGTGCGCCAGATTCCCTGGCAGCTGTCATGATGCGTTTATATTGCACCAGTTCAACATTCCAAACCTCTTCCAAACAGAAGACAGACTTAAGGGCTGGAGACAAGGGATACCCCCAGCAAACTTGGCTCATCACACCTGTGAGGAACCTCACCAATAAGGCGCAAGGACACTACAATCAGAGCCACATGACCACCAGGTGTGTTATCGAGCAAGTCATTGACATGTTGAAGATGCGCTTCAGGTGCTTGGACATGTCTGGAGGCGCCCTTCAGTACTCAGCAGCGAGGGTGTTGAGAATCATGTTGGTGTGCTGCATCCTGCACAACGTAACGCATCAGAGACATTTAGAGTTGGTGGAGGACGAAAGCGCTCATCACTCATCCTCTGATGGTGACAACATTGAAGAAGAGGAGGAGGAGAAATATGAAGATGGGGCACCCATTGCCAGATCAGCCACACACATTGCTGCCAGGGATGCTCTCATCTTTCACAGGTTCTCTTAGTAACTGTGGGGAAAAAGAAACATTGAAACACAACCACCACCTGCCAACTCTCTACCCCACCGACAAATCAGTCCTTCACTACGCATACACCCATTGCACATCCACCCAATGGGCCCCGTCATGTATTGGCATTCATCATGAAGCAAATGAAAGAACGATGTCACACTCAGGACACAGTAATGGCCTCGACGTAGAAGTGTGCTAATCAATAAATTTTATGTGCCAATATTAAAAAAAGGAAACTTCACACCATAACATTTCTTCAAACACCCATGTACATACCCTTGGTGAACTACAATTTCTTGAACTTACAATTCCTACTGCTTCTACGTGGTGCATCCCCTGTGGTTTAAGTAGAGGTAGAGGCAGGCTGCTCAGATCCCTGCCCTGACTGCTGAGATGCTTTTGGCCTATGACCTATAGAATCATAAAATCATAGAAAGGTTACAGCATGGAAGGAGGCCATTCAGCCCATCAAGTCTGCGACGGCTCTCTGCAAGAGCAATCCAGCTAGTCCTACTCCCCCGCTCTTTCCCCATAGCCCTGCAAATTTTTTCCCTTCAAGTACTTATCCAATTCCATTTTGAAAGCCACGATTGAATCTGCCTCCACCACCCCCTCAAGCTGGCACGGGCTCGACCTTATTAAATTCTTTGAAAAAGTAACAGAAAGAGTAGACAAGGGTAATATAGTAGATGTAATATAATCGGATTTTCAAAAGGCCTTAGATAAGGTACCGCATTGTAGACTCATAGCTAAAGTCAGAACATGTGGAGTCAGAGATAGTTAGCAGAATGGATAGCAAGTTGACTACAAAACAGAAAACAGAGAGTGGGGGTTAAGAGTAACTACTCAGATTGGCAAAAGGTGGGAAGTGCTGTTCCATAGGGATCGATACTAGGACCACTGTTGTTCACAATTTACATTAATGATTTGGATTCGGGAACCGGAAGTACAATTTCAAAATTTGCAGACGACACCAAATTGGGGGGTATAGTTAATATAAAGGAAGATTGAGTCAAAATGCAAGAGGACATTTACAAACTTGCAGAATGGGCATGTAATTGGCAAATAAATTTCGACATAGTTAAGTGAGAGGTGGTGCATTTTGGTAGGAAGAATAAGGAGGCCACGTACTGCTTTTTTAACTGTTTTCTCAACCTGTCCTGCCACCTTCAAAGATTTGTGCACATATACCCCCATATATCTCTGTTCCTGGACCCCCTTTAGAATTGTACTCTTTTTTTTAGATTGCCTCTCCTCATTCTTCCTACCAAAATGTATCACTTCGCACTTTTCTGCATTAAATTTCATTTGTCACGTGTCCGCCCATTCCACCAGCCTGTCCATGTCCTCTTGAAATCTATCACTATCCTCCTCACTGTTCACTACACTTCTAATTTCGTGTCATCTGCAAATTTTGAAATTGTGCCCTGTACACCCAAGCCATTAATATAGATCAAGAAAAGCAGTGGTCCTAGTACCAACCCCTGAAGAACACCACAGTGTACCTTCCTCCAGTCCGAAAAACAACCATTCACCACTCCTCTCTTGTTTCCTGTCACTTAGCCAATTTCGTACCCATGCTGCCACTGCCCCTTTTATTCCATGAGCTTCAACTTTGCTGACAAGTCTATTATGTGGCACTTTATCAAATGCCTTTTGGAAGTCCATATACACCACATCAACCGCATTGCCCTCATCAACCCTCTCTAAAAACTCAATCAGGTTAGTTAAACACAATTTGCCTTTAACAAATGAGTGCTGGCTTTCCCTAATCAATTCACACTTGTCCAAGTGACTGTTAATTCTACCCTGGATTCTCGTTTCTAAAAGTTTTCCCACTGTTGAGGTTAAACTGACTGGCCCATAGTTGCTGGGTTTATCCTTATACCCTTTTTTGAACAAGGGTGTAACATTTGCAGTTCTCCAGTCTTCTGGCACCACCCCCATATCTAAGGAGCATTGGAAGATTATGGCCAGTACCTCCGCAATTTCCACCCTTACTTCCCTCAGCAACCTAGGATGCATCCTGTCCGGACCTGGTGACTTATCTACTTTAAGTACAGCCAGCCTGTCTAGTACCTTCTCTTTGTCAATTTTTAGCCCATCCAGGATCTCAACTACCTCCTCTTTTACTGTGACTTTGGCACTATCCTCTTCCTTGGTAAAGACAGATGCAAAGTACTCATTTAGTACCTCAGCCCTGCCCTCTGCCTCCATGCGTAGGTTTCCTTTTTGGTCCCTGATCGGCCCAACCCCTCCTCTTATTACCTATTTACTATTTATATACCTAATGACGACTTTTGGATTCCCCTTTATGTTGGCTGCCAGTCTATTCCCATACTCTCTCTTTGCCCCTTTTATTTCCTTTTTCACTTCTTCTCTGTACTTTCTATATTCAGCCTGGTTCTCACTTGTATTATCAACCTGACATCTGTCATATGCCCCCTTTTTCTGCTTCATTTTACTCTCTATCTCTTTCATCATCCAGGGAGCTCTGGCTTTGGTTGCCCGACCTTTGCCCCTAATGGGAATGTACTTAGACTGTACCCAAACCATCTCCTCCTTAAAGGCTGCCCATTGTTTGATTACAGTTTTGCCTGCCAATCTTTGATTCCAATTTACCCGGGCCAGGTCCGTTCTCCACCCACTGAAATTGGCCCTCTTCAATTAAGTATTTTTACTCTAAATTGCGCCTTGTCCTTTTCCACAACTAATCTAAACCTTATGATACTATGATCACTGTTCCCTAAATGTTGCCCCACCGACACTTGCTCCACTTGACCCGCCTCATTCCCCAGAACCAGATCCAGCAATGCCCCCTTCCTCATTGGGCTGGAAATGTACTGATCAAGAAAGTTCTCCTGAACACATTTCAGAAATTCTTCCCCCTCTCTGCCCTTTACACTATTACTACCCCAGTCTATATTAGGATAATTGATGTTCCCCATAATCACCACTATATGGATTTTGCACCTCTCTGTAACTTCCCTGCAAATTTGCTCCTCTATATCTTTCCCACAAGTTGATGGTCTATAGAATACACCCAATAGCATAATGGCACCTTTATTGTTTCTTAACTCTAAACAAATATATTCTGTGCTTGAGCCCTCCAGGACATCCTCTCTCTCCGCACTGCAGTATTCTCCTTAATCAATACTGCCACCCCCCCTCCCCCAGCCTTTCTTTGCTTCCCTAACTTTCCTGAACACCTTGTATCCAGGAATATTTAGTACCCAATCCTGCCCTTTTTTGAACCAGGTCTCCGTTATCGCCACTACATCATATTCCCATGTGGGTATTTGCGTCTGCAGCTCACCAACCTTATTCACCACGCTTTGAGCGTTTACACACATGCACTCTAAACCTATCTTCGACCTTCTTATATTCTCTCTTAGTCTGATCCCACCAAATACTGTGCTATTTCTTACTCTAGTGCTATCTTTCTCTCCCAATTCTTTGTGCACCTTGTTTCTCCTTACCAATGCTACATCCTGGTGCCCATCCTCCTGCCAAATTAGTTTAAACTCTTCCCCACAGCACTAGTGAATCTCTCCGTGAGGACGTTGGTCCCAGCTCTGTTGAAATGCAATCCATCCGGCCTGTACAGGTCCCACCTCCCCCAAAACTGGTCCCATTGCCCCAGGAATCTAAAGCCCTCCATCCTGCACCATCTCTCCAGCCATGCATTCAACTGCTCTATCCTCCTATTTCTATACTCACTAGTGTGTGGCACCGGGAGTAATCCGGAGATTACTACCTTTGAGGTCCTGCTTATTAATCTCTTTCCTAGCTCCCTAAAATCTGCCTGCAGGACCCCATCTCTCTTTTTACCTATGTCATTGGTACCGATATGGACCATGACCTCCGGCTGTTCACCCTCACCTCTCAGAGTGTTCTGCAGCCACTCAATGACATCCTGAACCCTGACACCAGGGAGGCAACATACCATTTTGGACTCACGTCTGCGGCCACAGAAACGCCTGTAGGTTCCCCATACTATTGAAGCCCCTAACACTATTGCTTTCCCGATCATCCTCCTCCCACCCTGTACAGCTGAGCCACCCGTGGTGCCGTGGACTTGACTCTGACTGTACTCCCCAGAGGAACCATCGCTCTCAGCAGTAATACTGGTTAGAGAGCGAGATGCACTCAGAGGGCTCCTGCACTACCTACCTGATCCTCCATGTCTGTCTGGCATTCATCCAGTCCCTCTCTGCCTGCACTCTCTTAAGCTGTGGGGTGACCACCTCCTGAAATGTGCTATCCATGTAGGTCTCAGCCTCGTAGATGCACTGCAGTGACCCAGCTGCTGCTCAAGCTCCAAAACCTGGAGCTCGAGCTCCTCCAGCTGACGATGCTCCCCGCAACTGTGGTTGTCCAGGACACGGGAAGCGTCCTGGAGTTCCCAAATAGCACAAGATGTACATTTGATGGGACTGAGGGGCCCTGCCAAGCCTCGATTTATTAGATTACTAACTAAACTTACCAGAAATAAACTAGACTTAAGAAAAACACTCAGCACCTACTCACCAATCAGCTTTTCTCCAGAAAAGAGAAAGCTGAGGGGTGAACTGATAGAGGTCTTTAAGATAATGAAAGGGTTTTATAGGGTAGACATGGAGAAAATGTTTCCACTTGTGGGGAAGTCTAAAATTAGAGGCGATAAATATAAAATAGTCGCCAATAAATCCAATAGGGAATTCAGGAGAAACTTCTTTACCCGAAGAGTATTAAGAATGTGGAACCCACTACTACACCTAGTGGTTGAGGCAAATGACATAGATGCATTTAAGGGAAAGCTAGATAAGCACATAACGGAGAAAGGAATAGAGGGGTATCCTGATCGCGAGGGAGGAGGCTCATGTGGAGCATAAATGCCAGAATAGACCAGTTGGGCTGAACGTCCTGTTTCTGTGCTCTAGTTTCGAAGTAACTCATTGTAGCTCGATGACCTCTGGGTTTTGGAGCCTATGAGGACCCCACCAAAGACTGCTCCACCTGCATCTGTGCAGGGGCAGAGTCCACCATCGGGATAGGAGGCAGCATGTTGGCATACGTGGCAAACGTTCTCGCAATTACCTGGGACAACAATGCACTAGTGTTGGAGTTCAACTCCTCCACCCTCTTCGCTATTGTGGAGAGTGTGCTTGGCACATTTGGCAGTACACTGCAAAATTGCAGCTGTACCTCAATCATTCTCATTCCCAATGATGGCTCCAGGGTTCAGCATCCGTGTCCAGCTGAGCACAGCGTGGAGAGGTGTGCGTCACTCGATGCGGGCTCTCCACAGCTGCCCCTGCCACCAGTGTCTGCTCATGCACACTTGTGAGTTGTGAATCACCAGGTGACAACCCAACTAACTGGCTAACATAACCCAGCAAAGTTCCAGTATCTGTGTTGGTGCCTAGCTGTATGTCCTGTGATGGTGCACCCTCAGAAGCAATGCGGTTCTCTGAGGAATCGATGACATGCATCTCTGCACATTCGTCTTATACGCTTGAAGACCCTGGAAGACAAAAGAAACTGATATGAACAAGTCATGGCAAAATAACACTCTTGCCAATCGCCATACTCAGGTTTCTCATAGTTCAGTCATTGATGAAATAAAGTCATCCTGTGTGTAAAAGATGTTTAAATTCTGTCACCAGCATCTGTGGGTTCCCAGTCTCCCCATCTCCGAGGAATGCAGATGTGCCACTAATCTCCATCGCGTTCTCCTCGGCATCTGTCAGTTAAACTATTTGTGGAGGGCCACCTCCAGCCCTTACCCTCCCCCTTGCGTTTTGCACTCTCTTCTCCAACAAGGGGCGAAAGAACAGACCTGTGAGTGACTGACCGTGACATATTCACCCGATAGATGCGGTGCATTGGGTGAGGTGACTATCAGACAGATGCATCACTTTGCTTAAGGATTGGGGTGAGTGGCAGCTGTGGATTGATACATGGGGAGGTGAGGAAATGCATAGAAAGTGAAGTGTGGGAAATGCTGAAAATTACATAGATGTGAGGATTGATGTGATGGAGTATGCTTGGCAAGACAGAATGAGAAGGGATATTGTACACCACAGGATGTAGGTGAATCAGCAACTGTACTCACTTTTCCTGACCTGGTTAGGTCATTTTTTTTATTCGTTCATGGCATGTGGGCGTCGCTGGCAAGGCCAGCATTTATTGCCCATCCCTAATTGCCCTTGAGAAGGTGGTGGTGAGCCACCTTCTTGAACCGCTGCAGTCCGTGTGGTGAAGGTTCTCCCACAGTGCTGTTAGGAAGGGAGTTCCAGGATTTTGACCCAGCGACGATGAAGGAACGATGACATATTTCCAAGTCAGGATGGTGTGTGACTTGGAGGGGAATGTGCAGGTGGTGTTGTTCCCAAGTGCCTGCTGCCCTTGTCCTACTAGGTGGTAGAGGTCACGGGTTTGGGAGGTGCTGTCGAAGAAGCCTTGACGAGTTGCTGCAATGCATCCTGTGGATGGTACACACTGCAGCCACAGTGCGCCGGTGGTGAAGGGAATGAATGTTTAGGGTGGTGGATGGGGTGCCAATCAAGCTGGCTGCTTTGTCCTGGATGGTATTGAGCTTCTTGAGTGTTGTTGGAGCTGCACTCATCCAGGCAAGTGGAGAGTATTCCATCACACTCCTGATTTGTGCCTTGAAGATGGTGGAAAGGCTTTGGGGAGTCAGGAGGTGAGTCACTCGCCGCAGAATACCCAGCCTCTGACCTGCTCTTGTAGCCACAGTATTTATATGGCTGGTCCAGTTAAGTTTCTGGTCAATGGTGACCCCCAGGATATTGATGGTGGGGGTTCGGCGATGGTAATGCCATTGAATGTCAAGGGGAGGTGGTTAGATTCTCTCTTGTTGGAGATGGTCATTGTCTGGCACTTGTCTGGCGCAAATGTTACTTGCCATTTATCAGCCCAAGCCTGGATGTTGTCCAGGTCTTGCTGCATGTGGGCACAGACTGCTTCATTATCTGAGGGGTTGCGAATGGAACTGAATAATGTGCAATCATCAGCGAACATCCCCATTTCTGACCTTATGATGGAGGGAAGGCCATTGATGAAGCAGCTGAAGATGGTTGGGCCGAGGACACTGCCCTGAGGAACTCCTGCAGCAATGTCCTGGGGCTGAGATGATTGGCCTCCAACAACCATTACCATCTTACTTTGTGCTAGGTATGACTCCAGCTACTGGAGAGTTTTCCTCCTGATTCCCATTGACTTCAATTTTACTAGGGCTCCTTGGTGCCACACTCGGTCAAATGCTGCCTTGATGTCAAGGGCAGTCACTTTCACCTCATCTCTGGAATTCAGCTCTTTTGTCCATGTTTGGACCAAGGCTGTAATGAGGTCTGGAGCCGAGTGGTCCTGGCGGAACCCAAATTGAGCATCGGTGAGCAGGTTATTGGTGAGTAAGTTCCGCTTGATAGCACTGTCGACGACACCTTCCATCACTTTGCTGATGATTGAGAGTAGACTGATGGGGCGGTAATTGGCCGGATTGGATTTGTCCTGCTTTTTGTGGACAGGACATATCTGGGCAATTTTCCACATTGTCAGGTAGATGCCAGTGTTGTAGCTGTACTGGAACAGTTTGGCTAGAGGCGCGGCCAGTTTTGGAGCACAGTCTTCAGCACTACAGCCGGGATGTTTTCGGGGCCCATAGCCTTTGCTGTATCCAGTGCACTCAGCCATTTCTTGATATCACGTGGAGTGAATCGAATTGGCTGAAGACTGGCTTCTGTGATGGTGGGGATATCGGGAGGAGGCTGAGATGGATTATCCACTCGGCACTTCTGGCTGAAGATGGTTGCAAACGCTTCAGCCTTGTCTTTTGCACTCACCTGCTGGACTCCGCCATCATTGAGGATGGGGATGCTTACAGAGCCTCCTCCTCCCGTTAGTTGTTTAATTGTCCACCGCCATTCACAACTGGATGTGGCAGGACTGCAGCGCTTTGAACTGATCCGTTGGTTGTGGAATCGCTTAGCTCTATCTATAGCATGTTGCTTCCGCTGTTTAGCATGCATGTAGTCCTGAGTTGTAGCTTCACCAGTTTGGCACCTCATTTTTAGGTACGCCTGGTGCTGCTCCTGGCAAGCTCTTCGACACTCCTCATTGAACCAGGGTTGATCCCCTGGTTTGTTGGTAATGGTAGGGTGAGGAATATGCCAGGCCATGAGGTTACAGATTGTGCTGGAATACAATTCTGCTGCTGCTGATGGCCCACAGCGCCTCATGGATGCCCCGTTTTGAGCTGCTAGATCTGTTCTGAATCTATCCCATTTAGCACGGTGATAGTGCCACACAACACGTTGGATGGTGTCCTCAGTGCGAAGACAGGACTTCATCTGCACAAGGACTGTGCGGTGTTCACTCTTAACAATACTGTCATGGACAGATGCATCTGCGACAGCTAGATTGGTGAGGACGAGGTCAAGTAGGTTTTTCCCTCGTGTTGGTTCACTCACCACCTGCCGCAGGCCCAGTCTGGCAGCTATGTCCTTCAGGACTCGGCCAGCTCGGTCAGTAGTGGTGCTGCCGAGCCACTCTTGGTGATGAACATTGAAGTCCCCCACCCAGAGTACTTTCTGTGCCCTTGCTACCCTCAGTGCTTCCTCCAAGTGGTGCTCAACATGAAGGAGGACTGATTCATCAGCTGAGGGAGGATGGTAGGTGGTAATCAGCAGGAGGTTTCCTTGTCCATGTTTGAGCTGATGCCATGAGATTTCATGGGGTCCAGAGTCAATGTTGAGGACTCCCAGGGCCACTCCCTCCTGACTGTATATCACTGTACCGCCACCTCTGGTCGGTCTGTCCTGCTGGTGGGACAGGACATATCCAGAGATGGTGATGGAAGAGTTTGGCTTTGGCTGAAAGGTATGATTCTGTGAGTATGGCTATGTCAGGATGTTGCTTGACTAGTCTGTGGGACAGCTCTCCCAATTTTGGCACAAGTCCCCAGATGTTCGTGAGGAGGACTTTGCAGGGTCGACTGGGCTTGGTTTGCCTTTGTCGTGTCTGGTACCATGTGGTCCGATGCCGGGTGGTTGGTTTATTCTTATTATGACTTTTTTTAGCGATATTTTACAATTGAGTGGCTTGCTAGGCCATTTCAGAGGGCAATTAGGAATTAACCACGTTGCTGTGCGTCTGGAGTCACATATAGGCCAGACCGGGTAAGGACGGCAGGTTTCCTTCCCTTAAAGGATATTAAAGCGCTTCCTGCCCTGCAACCAAGATATGGGCACAGAGCTCCTGCTGCTCAACTCCTCTGTCACCTCCAGCCACACCTTCTTGGTAGCAGAACCAGGTTTCTTCCTCCCATCACTATGGTAAATTATTTTCCTCCTGGTCCCCATTGCACCCAGCAGTACTTCAAGGGAACCATCTGTGAACCTGGGTGCTGGCCTTGCTCTCTTTGAATCCATTGCTTCATTTCCTCCTTTCTCCTCCCTTTTAATAGTGGACTTCAGACCAGGTCACACGGGTGCGCATTACAGTCGCTGCTCAGCTTATAGACGCAAACCCGGAATCAAAAATTGTTGACTTCAATTAAGTTCCAATCACAGATTCCGACACGCTCACTTCATTTCCGGATTTCCCACACGAAAATCTATCCCCCCACCCCCACCCCCCCCCCGCTCTCTTCCTGGCTCCCTGTAAAAATCATGTCCCTGCTGTCAAAAATCCTTCCCTGGCCCTGATCTCCTACTGCCCCCCCCCCCCCCCCGGCCAGTCCCCCTTCCAAAGGGCAACATCACGGCATGTTTTGTACCCCGGCACCCTCCGGGAGGGAGCAGCCTCTGCCGCATCTTGTGACCTGCCCCATCTGTCAAGTGACCATGATAGGCCCATAGTGGTGCACGCACCCACCCGAAATATTGAAATAAGATGACCTCCCCTGACCCTACATTCTCTGCAGGGGTCAAGAGTGGAGGTTACTGTGGATGTATATCGGCATTTATACCGACCGGGATGTCAGCTCTATGGATGTCTGGCTTCAAAATTATATCAAATTTAGCCTATGGAGTTACAATTACCTACTTTGTTTCACCATCCATTTAAATACAAAATTTGATTTGACTTTCTGATAATTTTTATACCATTATGCTTGTTAGAATTGTCTTTGAACTTTTGACCTAAAAATCTGTAAGGAAGAATAAGTGGGAATGTCAGATATTGCAGTATCACCTGGACTGTGATAATATTTCTGAAACTTTATCTGTGTTTCCTCCTTGAAGACACAGTTTTAAACAAAATGCTTGCATATTTTAAAATCTTTTATTAATTTGCTCAAGAATTCAATATGCAGCATAAATGTTTTTTTTTGTTTACAATAAACACATGTTGATTGTTGCTTGGCAAATCAAAAACCATGAATGAATTCTTTCTGGTTATATGAGACTGCCAAATCATTCTTGGTTAAGTTTTCTGCTTCTTTGATCAAAGGCAAATTAACAGCTTTGTTCAATTGGGTTTACACAAACAAAATGCAGGCATGCTATTGCATATAAATATTTATAAGTAAAGATAAACACAATTTTATCATTTAAAACAAGTAAGAAATACCAATAAGATAGTTTAGTAGTTTCACACATTAAATTGTTGTACTATTTGCCAATCTCTTTTGCCACAAATTAAACTGTACTGGGTATTTACAGCCTACCAAGGTTTGAAAAAACACTGGATTTACTGTTATAAGAGATTTCGCTTCTGAGTAGTAAGGAAAGAGATTTTGGGCCAGTGCCTAATTTGAACCTGATCTCTAGATCCTCTGCTGAGGTTAGAAAGAGTTAGCGCAAAGTAATGGTATTAGGTTATGGTATTAGGTTATGGTATTAGTTATGGCATTAGGATTGGGAAGGGCTGAAGAAAGTTACTGTGGGTTTTAGGTAGCTGCTTATTGGGGTTAGAAGTACATGAAAGGCTAAGGAACATTTCTAAATGTGATTTCCAACTATTTCTGATATAATTGACGTGACAAGTGAAACCTTGCATTTGAAATTTAGCATTGCTTGTTCATTTTGTAGTATGTTTTGAGTGGTTGGGTTGGTTGATGTCTTTTATATAGGTTTATGTGTGTGTATCTGAGAGAGAACACAAAAACAAGAGTAGCAGAGGAATGGTTAACTTAAGTGAGGGAAATCCAGGAAGGATTGTATCATCAGTTGAGTAAGGGAGTTACATAAAAATGGAGCTGAAAATCTGTGGGTCCAATATCCCAACGTAAGTACCAGGAACTTCTGCTGCTGGCTCTGCTAGACTTTCCAAGGTTAAAGGAAGGTTCTCTCATTTGCATTTCAATAGTTGGCAACAGTGCCACAATGGGCATATCTTGGGCACCTACCTGACCAAGGCGAACATAGGAATTTTTAGGAACAGGAAAGAGCAATGGGTCCAATAAATTCATTCCATCCGATCCCATCCCAAGTGCTACTTCATTTGCATAACATACTGTGGTGCGTAGTCTCCGTATGTTATGCAGGGGGCTTTTAGCAAATGGAGCAGCACTGGTTTTCAGCAGGTAATATGCCCCTGCATCATAGGAATAACCTAGACTGGGCCATGCTTTGAGCACTCACATTGAGAAATGTCTCTGATAACCCAGTCACAATCACAGGGTATTCCCAAGACATTCCTTGGCTGGTTCTACTCTCCCACTTTTTATTATGAGGAAATATGCAAAAACCTAACAGAGATATACCTATATAAATGCTGGGATCACCTTATATCTGTAATAATTGGCTCAAATATATTTCTGTTGAGAAGTCTCATACATGATTAGAAATGTCAGCAGGAGTCAGGTTATGTCAGGTCTGCCCATGGGAATTGGGTCAAGTTGGGGTTGAAAGTGGCAACTGGGTAAGATCAGGACTATAAGTAGGGATTGGGTCAGGCTACTCATGGGAGTCAGGTTAGGTCATCCCCCATTTGAGTCAAGTTATCCAACAAGACCTCTGTGCCCCAGTCTCCAAAATGGGCTTCACAAAGCCCAGAGTTTCCTTGGGCAGGTGGAACCTTTGTTTGCCCCCCACCCCCATCTCCAGCAAGGTCACCAATGCTAGAGGGGCTGTAACTTCAAAACACTTTAGTTTGAAATGCAGAAACTTTTGAAAATGTTCAAAAACATTATTACATAAATTACAATGGCCTTTATGACTGTTTTGGTTGAGTATCTTAATATGAGCACATGTTTTTCATGGCAATTTCACTTCTAGCCCTTTTAAGATAGTTTATCCTTTCAGTTGGCAATGAAGAGTGATGTGACCCTGTCAAGAATGGCCCTCAAAGCCAAGATGGAGTGGGGTAATGCTGGAGTTTAACCAGCTAAAGCCATGTAGTTAACCAGCAGAGGGCAGCGGTAAGCTTCCTCCTGCTGTCCAACTATGGCCACCCTATTCATCAGGACAAGATTGTGAAACTGTGTCCCATGGACCAAATGTGGCCCTCAATCCCTGACAATCTGCTCCTTGAAGCCTTGTTAACTTAGTTCTGTATACACTTATCTTTTATTTACTTTTTTTTAAATTTAAATTTTAGGAGCTTAGAGATTTGGATATGGGGTTTTCGCACTGTTGTCTCATTGGTGGATAAATCCTAAATTAGAACATCAAGATATGTTATTATCAGTAGCTTGAACTATATGCACATTAACAGGAACATGCATTTAAACTTTTTGATGTAGCCCCTGAGGCTCCATGGTACACACCTATGCAGGCAATAATAGCAAAAAGCTTGGACACCCCTGCATTAGGGAATTGGCTTGTAGGTTATCTTGAGCTAAGTGAGGAGAAACTCAACGCCCCAGTGGCTGATCTTCCCCTCCAGGACTGGTCAGTGAATCCGACTAGATAACAGTACCTCAGAGTGCTGAACAGCCACCTGGCTCGGGTATTGGATTACTGAATCTACCATTGAAAATAAATCTCCCATCACCAGGCATCTTGGAGCTCTGTTGGCCCTAAACATACATTTAACTCCTTTCACCCAAGAAGGTTGTCACTAGTTGGTCATGCCATCTGATGGTTGCACTGAGTTGCTGCCTGCGCCCGATATGTTAATGAATCTGCCCTTGGGATTTGGTACAGGGTCATGGGGAGGCCAAGGCAGAAGGTGGAAGTTCTATCCTAATGTTAATGCCAATGATTGAGAAGTCCAGTGCTCTTCAACAAATCCATTCTCGGGGTCCAAAATGAGCCTTACATTAAACAGGTATCTGACCTAGTGGGCCTTAGAAGGAAACTGTCTGCAGTGAGTTCAGACAACCTGGTAAAGGGTGCTGAACATATAGAAAGGCCTTAATGAACTAGTTTGCCTGGAAGAAATAGCCTCCACATTGCTTTGCTTTGCCAATGGTGGGGCAGTGAGCATGGTAAGTACTCAAGGTAAACTCTTATGCTGCAATCAAGTGAGGAAAAATAGTAAAACTGGAAATCTGAAATAAAAACAGAAAATGCTGGAAGCACTCAGCAGGTCCGGCAGCATCTGTGGAGAGAGAAACAGAGATAACGTTTCAGGTTGATGACCTTAATAGTAATTGCCTTGGAGACCAATGTCAAGAAGTATGACTCACCTTGGAGTTGCTTTTCTAAGGCTAGGGCTCTGTTTGAGGAATGCATACCTTTGATCAAAGAGTGTGATTATAGTTTACTATTGTATTAAGACTGAAAACGTCTAAGGGATCTCACTGATTTGAGTGACTCTTAGGGTGGTTCTTTGGATTGTTTTCGCAGATATATATTATGTGTTGGAGATGTTGGAGACATGTCCTGGCTTTTCCAAAATTTGCACTGCTTTGCGCCATTGATGTTACATCATTTTGGAATGCCTTAAAAAGTTGGAGCAAAGACAAGGGTAGCTGATTCACAAACTAACTGGAGCCCTTTAAGGTTATCTTATTGCCTTGGATTTCTACACTTTGAGCTAGTTCTTGATTATGAGTTTGGCCAATTTATTTTGTGGGCTTTTCTGTTTATCTCTGTTTAATTTGGAATGTACTCCCAAAGTTGTAGTCACCTTGCCTATCTTAGGCTACTAGAACAACACCATGGGCATCCCCTTAGAGGCTCCTTTACCACTATGAGAGGTAGAGAATGAATGGAAAAGGCCCAGTAATACCACAGGCAGGTGCGCCTTCATCGCAGGAGGGTGCAGCACAGAAGGGAGTACACAAGTGTACAAGGCCAGGCACAGTTTTTTGCAGATGTTAGAGGAGCTGTGCCTCAGGAGACTGAGATTCAATTGGGAGGCATTGCAGATCTGTGATATCTCCTCCAGGAAGACCTGCCTACCACCCCTACAATTGGCAATACTCTGCTTGTTGTGGTGAGGGTGACAATTCCCTTAAATCTTTACATGTCTGGTGCTACTTGATTAGGCAGTAGACAGTGCACACCTTCATCTATCAGTTTACTGCTGCAATGTTTAGCAGCTAAATGGGGTTGAGATTCGTCGGCATCCAGTTTCGGGTGTGAAGGCGGTGATGTAGCCACAATGAATGCCCGAACCAGGAGGCCTGAAGCCAGCCCGAAATTGGGCCTTAACTAAATAATCTGGGTAAGCCGCCAGTACCTGTTGCAGCTCCATAGGCAGCTCGCCCATATTAATGAGATGAATTTCAGGCTGCTTGCCTCGCCGGCAGTGGCCAGACAGTAAGTCCTGGGAGGGAGGGTAGATCCGGAATGAGAGTTGGGGTGGGGGGGGGTGCAATCGGGATACTGTGGAGTTGAGGGGAGCAGTCCTGCCCCTCCTGGCTCCACAGGAACAATTTTTTTTAAAAAGCTTGCCTTTTGGCGACGGTCGCTGCAGCCTAAGCAGGATATTTCAAAATTTAGAGGTTGAGGCTGATATCCTTGCCCATAGGGCCTGGGCTCCTTCAACAACATCCATAACATAACATGATAAACATGGTGACAAAGGCAAAATACTGCGGATGCTGGAAATCTGAAATAAAAATAGAAAATGCTGGAAATACACAGCAGGTTAACATTTCAGGTCAATGACCTTTCGCCAGAACTGGAAGATGTTAGAGATTAATAGCTTTAAAGCAAGTACAGACCCTGGGAAAATGAAGGTGCCTGGATGGGAGGGAAGGAAAGAACAAAGGGGAAGATGTTCTGGTGAAAGCCCCTACATTTGTATTCTGGTTTTGTTGCAACATATCTATCCTTATGTTTATTTTCTGGTGTATCTTTTCGAATTTCTCATCCATTAGTTTTTTCATTTCCTCCAATAACTGGAATTGCCTTTATCTGAGTGGGCTAACTGTTGATTCTGATGCTGTGCCTGCCCTTGTCGAGGACTAGTATTTTGCAGTTGACATTCAGAATGATTGTTCCTCGGTGGGCTATCATTCTTATCCCTCTGGGACCCTTGGTCTCGGTTATCTGAATTCCTGTTCCTGTAAGTCTGACCTCTCCTATAGTTTTGCTTAGCAAAATTTTGCTGAAGAGTGGGACCGTCTTGGTCGTGTGACAGGGAGTTTGAGTGTGTTAATGGTTCCCTCTTTTGATTAGTATTGTTAGCTTTTGGTTTGGGTGTGACACCTCACCCCCGATTAGTAAGAGAGCTTGTGGAGTGGAAACCAAGTATACCTCGGGTATGAATGAAGAGTTGTTCCTCTGATCCGGAGGCACTCTTACAGCAAGTACTGATTCCCAAAAGTCTTGGGCCTTTTACATGATCGCATAACTCGGGGCTCCTGTCTCAATATGGAGACGAATCTTATCTTGTAGTTTAAGCAGTAGTTTGCAATGAAACCCTCAGGCAAATTCTGCATCATCCCTTGGTTGGACTACTTACCTTCCTGCAAAATATATTCAGCGTGATCTATCATAGAAATCATATGGATCTTCCCTTTCATTCACTTAGTCTCATACGTGGTCAGGATAGCATCGTCTACATCATGGAACTTATTTGCTGTAGCCGGTCAACGAATGGCGCTCGTCGTTGGATAGACTTGCCCTTGCCCATTTAATTTCCATAAGATCTTGCACTGGAAGTTGCTGTAAGTGGGAGATGGAAACAGCGTGGCGCCCTCTACAGGGCATCTGGGAACTGTGTGAACAGGGCAAGCAACTGTGTATCTCCTTAACCAATCAAATTGAAGGATTGTTAAATGGACAGCACAGAGTCTGAATCAGGAAGTGTAAGTTAGAATAGTGAATTCAATGTCAAATCTGGTACAGAAAGCGAAATAAAGAGAGTGTAAGAAAGATTGGATTGAGAGAGACATAAAAAAGAAAAGAAAAAGTAAAAAAAATAATTTTAATTCTTTCTTAAATTTCCAACAACAATTAAAACCTGAAGGAATGAGACTCCACACTTGCAATAGTTAATTTTCAGTGCCAGAGAGGTTGTTTGCAGTAATGAACTCTTATCACGACATTAAAAAGGGTGCTTAGACTGAAGTGAACGACCTCTATCGTTCTGTGGCGAGTTTAGTTCATATCTACTATGTAAGTACAGGAACTTCATGCATTTGAATGGTGAGTCAGACAGCGAGATGCTGTTTTCGCAAAGCTAATCTTGGACAGCAACTTCCGGATTTTTGCGTTTAACCTCGCATCTGCCCTAGCCTAAAGTTGCTGTGCAATTTGTGCATAAATAACGGTGAGCACTGTTAGCCTCACCGTTATTTTGACAGGAAAATCTGGGCCATTATACCTCTGTTTCAATCACTCACACACGTCACGATAGCTCTGCCAGCTACTGCTTGCAGCTTCTATCCATGGTTAAGTGAGGAGCAGAAGTAAATTCTATCCTCCTCACTAGTTATTCTCAAACAATTGAGAAGAATTAACAGTGGTTAAATGTACCAAAATGCAAATTTTGGATGCCTGTGGGTCAAACTTATTCACCAGTGTGACATGTTTAATCAGGCAGTCATCTCTCTTTATCTGTAATTCCCTTTGCTCTAATTCTAGGTTTTTTGTAAATCAGCTTGGATTCTATCTAGCTGTCTGTTTTTTAACTCTTAATTCTTCTAGTGTTTCATTGTGTTCTCTTATTAATTTCAGCCCAGCTTCCTCACTATAGTCTAGCTCAAATTAAATTCTTGTTAATACCTGCAGATTACTTTTACATTCTGCTTCTTGCTCAACTAGTCTTTGTCTCTCTTCTTGTGACCAGGTTTTCAGATGTAAAACTTCAGACTCTCTTTAGGCTAATTGTGACTGTAACTCTACTTCTTTCTGGCTCTACCGTTGGGTGAACTCTAGTTCATTTTGATTTACCTGTTGTGTAAATTCTGCCTCTAAGGCACTTTCTTTCAGGGTTAGTTGCTGTTTACATTCCAGCTCTCATTGTGCCAACTGTTGTTTAAACTCTGTTAGCTCAATGTTTAACTTTTGAGTTAGCAATAACGCAACAAGAGAAGGGGTGATAGCTAATATTGATCATTCAATCTAGCCACTTTCAGACTTTTCTAATGGAATTGCACCTTTCCTATGTGAAGTGAGGCTGTGTAATACCTGGGGAAGCCTTTCATACCATGAGAGTGGTGCAAGCTTTGATCCTTTCATAGCAGGGTGACTTTTAGATCTGTTTTAACTCTTGTTCAATGCTTTGGGACACTTTGAATATCTAACTGCATGTGCTGTAGCTAGCACCACCCCTTTATCACAGACACACTCAGGCTGCTCTCAAAGTGCTAATAGTATTATCACTTCACTCTCTTATGCAGCTTCTGGTTCAGTTAACACAATGATTCAACAAATACAACCAAAACATGTACAAGTACTCTGTTGATTTTTCAGCAAGAATTCTAATTCACTCAGTTGTGCTTTGGTTTATGAACTACTTACAAGGTACCAAATTGAATTTACCTTTAAAAGGTTATAGGTGATTTGGACTTGGGTATAGGAAACACAATCTCAACATTTTCTGCCAACACAAGAGTAGATTTAGCAAACAATGAAGAAGACTGCAAATACTTGGACAAAATAGCCAGGGTAATGGAATTGGCAGACAGGTGGCAGATGCAATTTAATATGGATAAGTGTGAGGTAATGCATGTTGGGAGGAAAAACAAAGAATGGGAGTATACACTCAAAGGAAAGACAGTGAAGGGTATGGATGAATAGAGAGAACTGGGGGTTTAAATACATAGGGGGGAAAAAAAAAAATTGGATACGGCCTATTATTGGGCATGGGTTGCGCGATCTGCTATTAACCCGCGCCCGATGGTCCCTGCACAGGCAGGATGAGAACTTCGTCCGGCCTTAATACTTACCTTCAAGCAACGTTGAAATCTAGGCCTTACATAATGATTGAAGTAAATGCGCACTTTCCACCAGCAGGGGGAGCCCCAATCTCTTAAACGGAGAATGTCTCTTAAAATCTCTTAAAGGTAGCCAGTACCTGTTATTTGCTAAAAATAACAGTCTGCTGTCTGCACGGAGTCTGAACAGAGATCAGACATCGCCCACGTGAAACACAGATGCAGGTCCCGTTCCTATGTTTACAAACTGATGAGTTATGTTAAAACATTGATTAAAGGTTGCGCACCACTAAATCCCACATCCTCCAATCTGCATGTCAGACCTCACTAAGGTTCTCTGCCGATGGACTAGAGACCTTGGTGCAAGAGGTGGACAGAAGAAGGGACATCCTATATCCACAGTGGGGGCAAGAGGCCCTCCAGACATATGTTCAAAAGGCAGTGGGAGGCAGTGGGGGATGAAGTCAACGCTGGGCACAAAGCACCACGAACATGGATGCAGTGCAGGAAGAAGTTCAATGCTTTGACACGAGTGGTTAAGGTGAGTGAGGTCAACTGTCAAGTGGCATCTCATCCCAACTGCACTACTAGCTGCATCCACTGCTCTGCGCACTACACCCCCCCATCACCCACCTACCAAAAAAACTCTTTCCATCAGTACTCAACTCTTCCAATCACATGCTTCCTCTCACCCTTACACATTACCACTGTTGCAAGCCGCCCACCCACAACTCACAGGTCACACACACTGGCTATTCAACCATGACAGGCACATCAACTAGACACATGTCCCGCTTTCTTGTAGGAGAAGGTGGCGCATAACAGGAGACAGCAACTGGCAGTGGCATTTAGCCTCTTGAGCCTGTTCCGCCATTCAATTAGATCATGGTTGATCTGCGATCTAACTCCACATACCCATCTTAACTTCATATCCCTTAATACCTTTAGGTCACAGAAATCTATCAATCTCAGATTTAGAATTCACAACTGAGCTAGCATCAGCTGCCATTTGCAGAAGAGCATTCCAAACTTCTCCCACGCTTTGCTTGTAGAAACGTTTCCCTCCTGCACGTACTGGTTCTAAGCGTTAGGCTATGGCGCCGCGTCCTAGTATTCAAGTATAGGAGACCTCTAAAAACAGTTACAAATACATCGGCAGCCCGACACCATAATCCAGCCAGTAATCTGTAAATCCTGCATGGTCCCTTTAAATAGCACTGGTGGCGGTCCTCCATGCACTCTAAGACATGTTCAGATGGTCGTGGTTAAGACTGTTTGTTGAGTTGAACTTTAAGTCCCAATATGGTGTCTATCACTTTAAATCAGCGTTGCACACTTTATCCATTTTCTCCTTACTTTACATGCTGCTGGCCTTTGGTATTTGCGCATGCTTATATGTGCAAATACTTATACCAAGATGGCATCCGGCACACGTCTCGCTGGAAAAGTGATCCTAAGCTGGGCTTCCGACCCCATATCCTCTCCATCACAAAGACCGCCTTCTTCCACCTCCGTAATATCACCTGTCTCCACCCCTGCTCCAACCCATCGGCTTCTGAAACCCTCATCCATGCTTTTGTTACTGCCAGACTCGACTATTCCAATGCTCTTCTGGCCATCTGCCCATCTACCACCTTGGTAAACTTGAGCCTTCCAAAACTCTGCTGCCGTATCCTAACTTGCACCAAGTCCCTTTCACCCATCACCATTGTGTTCGCTGACCTACAGTGGTCACCCACCAATGCCTCGATGTTAAAATTCTCATCCTCGTGTTCAAATCTCTCCGTGGCTTCGCCCCTCCTTATCTCTGTAGCCTCCGCCAGCCCTATAACCCACTAAGAGCTCTGTGTTCCTCCAACTCTGGCCTCTTGTCCATCCTCGATCTCCTTCGCCTCACCATTGACGGCTGTACCTTCAGCCATCTAAGCCCTAAGCTCTGGAATTCCCTCCCTAAACCTCTCTGCCTCTCCGCTTCTATCTCCTCCTTTAAGAAGCTCCTTGAAACCTACCTCTTTGACCAAGCTTTGACTCATTCATCGTATCAATTTTCATCTGATTACCCTCCTGAGAAGTACCTTGGGACATTTTTCTGCATTAAAGTGCTATTTAAACACATATTGATGTTTTACTTTAAGAGCTTACTTTGGCAAGTTTTACATCAGCTACTTTAATACCAGAGTTATGCCCATCTTGGAAGCCCTTTTTTCCAGCGAATAAACTAAAAACACTTCATATTGTAGTTACTGGGAAGTATGACTCATTCAGTTCTTTCAATGCTAATTAGCAATAGTGACAGGGAATAAAGGATGTCTCTCCTCTGTGATCCATATGATGGACTCAGTTTGCCACTTTTAACAGACTGTGTGGGGTCTACCGACTGAAAATCTCATACCAACACCATTCGATGTTAAGTTCCCTCCCATCTAGGTCATTACGTAATGTTAGAATAATTTTATAATTTGGATACGTACGATCAGCATGGACAAAGTGACTCATTTAAGTGCACCCTATCAGTTCCGGCAACAAAAAAAGAGTCGAAGTGATTTAAGTGTAAAACTGAAAATAAGATTACAAGACACTTCTGTACATCTTGATGTAGAAATTCACTCTTTCGCGTCTTCTCAGTTTTGCCATAACTTTCTTACTATGGCAAGAGCACAGAAAATTACCACACAGAACAAATGTGATGATTAATACTGTGTTAATAGTATTCCGAACACAGGAAATGATATCACACTACCGTTTGCAAAGATCCCTTTTTTTAATCTATTCTTTTTTTTATTACTGCCAATTAACAGCACTGCGATAAAAAGGGGGAGTCGGCTCTTTTTTTCTTTCTACAAAGATCCCTCTATCTGTAGTTATGCAGCAATATCCTCTTATTACCAAACTAAGTGCATCAGCTGGCCTACTGACTAGCATTTCAGACACACCCAGTTGCAGTTTTCCCCACCCCCACCAAACAGCATGAACTTAATCCAAGTTCGGTTTGATCCGCTTACTTATGTTTTGTGGAAACGAATGCTACAGGCTGGGTGTAAGAGGCATGTTTGTGCAGTTCCTTCCCTGCCGAAACGCCGTCTTCTTTTGCGAAGTTAACGCTTGAACTGGACAAGCGACCTTTTGCCCTGTTGCAACGTACAGTTTACGGAACTCGTGTTGTTTTTCCCATCTGGATGTAGGGGGTCGTATAACTTTTTAAAAATAAGTCCGATGGTGACTATTTTAATGTTTGCAGAAGCTTTGTATTTGGTGTTGCCGGCTCTGCGCTCTGGTGCTCTACACTTTGTTTAATGAAACGACAATGAAGCGGTGGCGGACTGTTGCTGTTTGTAGCAGCATCTGCCCCGGGCTCCGGAGTTTCATGGTCTTTGTATCAGTGTTTCTGACCTTGAACGGACCAGGAGCTGTGCAAAGTGAAGAGAAATCATGTCATGGAGCATTTGATCTTTACTTTGTACTTGACAGGTAAGAGTTAGTGCAGGCTTGGTGAGCGGTCGCGACTTGATTTTGTTTTTAATCTGTGGCTGTCAGAGTCAAAGTAAGTTAAGACTTAAAATGTTATTAGCGTTGAAATGAATTATGGGTATTGATTGATCAAATATAATTAATGTTGGCGAAAAGGGGACGTTTCATGAAATTAACCGCCATATTTATTCAGTGTCTGGAAAATGTTGACTGTTTAAGTAAACTTTTGGTTGTAACTGGATGTTTTCTACTCATTAACTAATACCGTTAAAGAGTGCAGGATAGGAGCAGAGCTCAGCACATTTTTATTTGATTGATCGAACTGAAAGTCTATTACTTTACAGATCTGGGAGTGTTTCGAACAACTGGGGTGAAATCTATGGTTTTGTGGAAGCACTAGTCCAGCGATTCGTCAGGTAATCTATTCAACAACGTTGGTGCAGTTAGAAAAGTTATTTTTGGCTCATTTCATCACCGCATGGGGGAAGTAAGGGGTAATGCTAACTGAGTAATCTTTCATTATCCAAATAAAGACTAAAGTTTGAAGGAAAGAAAGTGGCTCAGAGGAAAACTAATTTGTGTTGTACAGCAATGATGTGAGAAGATGTTTTCATGCCGTGTGTGTTTTTATCTTGCAGTCCTCAAATGAGATTGTCTTTCATTGTGTTTTCATCCCGTGCTGATGTGAAGATGTCAATAACTGGTGACAGGTCTGTGCCCATTACCTTGTTTTTATTTGTTCTAAGGGAAAATGTACATACAAAACAGCTGTCATCAACCTCCCCCTTTAAAATACCCAATCTTAATCCTTCATCCTTGCAAACTACTACCCATCTCCAATGTCCCTTTCCTCTCAAGTTCTTGAACATGTTGCTGCCTCCTAAATCTGTGCCTATCCTTTCCTCAACTCCATATCTCTCCAGTTGGGCTTCTGCCCACCACAGCATTGAAACAGCACTAATCAAAGTCACAATTGATATCCACTGTAACTATGGCCATGGTGCACTAATCCTCCTCGATCTTCTTGTCTGCTCTGCAGCCTTTCACATTGTCGACTGCCCTCTCCTCCCCTCGCTTGGTTCCACTCTTGGCCATGTAAACATAGCAAGAGCATCTCAGGAAACGGCTTTTCTTCCCATCCGTGTACTGTTACCTCTAAAGGCCCCCAAGGAGCTATTCTTGTCACCCTTTTCCTCATCTACATGCTGCCCCTCGGTGACATCATCTGAAGACATGGGCATAGAGATTAGCCGGCGTAAACTGGGTGCTGGGATCGATCACTCCCATCAGAATCATTAGGCTCGAGGCCCATCCAATATTGGGCCTCATTTACATCAGACCAGTGAGCTGCAGACACCTGCTGGGTGTCCTCAGGCAGCTTGCTAATGAAGACACTTCAATTTTGGACTGCTGCGTGCTGATAGCGACCCCCGTGTAGGTCTGGGTGGGGACAGGAGGTGACCGGGGCAGTGGGGGGAGTACTGGGGAGAGGGGGGTAGGAAGCAACTGGGGGAGAGGGGGGAGTACCAGGGGGAGCGGCCAGAAGGAGGATAAGCGGTGGCTGGCAGCAGCCTGTGGTTTTAATGTGGAGCTAAGAGGAGCACTCCTGCACCTCCTGGTTCCACATGTAGGTAAGTATTTTTTAAAAACTTACCTTTTTGCTTGCAGTCTGCAGCGATCCCTATAAGGACCGTTGGTTAGGCCACACATAGACCTCACTTTCCTCTGCGTTCCGGGCAAACCCAGTTTAGAAAAGGAGGCGTCAAACAGGCATTAGGCCCATTATTTGCACATGTAAAGATTATAACGCCTGTTTCGTGCATGGGCCCTGAATGCCTTCTCTAATGCCTGTACTAATATGGCGGGCGGCACATCTGTCTCAGAATTTGCACGTGCACGCCACCAGCTATATTGGGCGCTTTGGCACCCGTCTAAAATGGGTGCAGCATTATTGAATTTCTAGGCCATGTTGTCCGGATTCACATGACGACACCCAGCTCTACCTCTCCACTAGTTCTCTCGACTCTTCCACTGTCTCTGCTGTTAGCCCGTGTATCCAACATCCAGTCCTGGATGAGCAGCAATTTCCTCCAGTGATTGCTGCTCATCTCCCCAGTACTACCCCCCTCTCCCCAGTACTCCCCCCACTGCCCTGGTCACCTCCTGTCCCCACCCAGACCTACACGGGGGTCGCTGTCAGCACGCAGCAGTCCAAAATTGAAGTGTCTTCATTAGCAAGCTGCCTGAGGACACCCAGCAGGTGTCTGCAGCTCACTGGTCTGATGTAAATGAGGCCCAATATTGGGTGGGCCTCGAGCCTAATGATTCTGATGGGAGTGATCGATCCCAGCACCCAGTTTACGCCGGCTAATCTCTATGCCCATTGTGAAAACTGAAGCCATTGTCACAAGCTCCAATTCCATTTCCCTTCCCCTCCTTGGCCACTGTCTCAAGTTCAAGTCGAATGTTTGAAAGCTCTGCGTCCAATTTGACCTCGAGATGAGCTTCTGACCCCATATCATCTCCATCACCAAGACTGCCTTCTTCCACTTCCATAACATCGTCCGTCTCCGTCCCTGCCTCAGCTCATCTGTAGCTGAAACCCTCATCCATGCCTTTGTCCCCTCCTGATTCGACTATTCCAATGCTGTCCTGGTGGGCCACCCATCCTCCACTCTCCATAGACTTGAGTTCACCCAAAACTCTTCTGCTTGTATCTTAACCCGTGCTAAGTCCTGCCCACTCATCACCCCTGTGCTCACTGACCAACGTTGGCTCTCGGTTCCCCAATGCCTCCAATTTAAAACTCTCCTCCTCATGTTCAAATCTGTTCATGTTCTCACTGCTCACTATCTTTGTAATCTCCTCCAGCCCTACAACCCTCAGAGAAATCTGCATTCCTCCAGCCCAGGCCTCTTCTGCATCCACCCCCCCCCCCCCACCCCCTTGCCATTGGCAGCCTTGCCTTCAGCCCTCTAGGCTTTAATCTCTGGAATTACCACCCTAAATCTCTGCACTTTTACCTCTCTCCTCCTTTTAAACCATCCTTAAAACCTATCTCTTCAGCCAAGCTTTTAGTCACCCCTTCTTTGGCTTGGTGTCAATATTTGTCTGATTTTGCGTTTGTGAAGCAGCTTGGGATGTTTGCCGACATTAAAGGAGCTATATAAATCCATGTTGTTGTTGCTGCAGTATGCACCTATGAGTCACAAATACTATTCCAGACATTTTCTAAAAGATAATGACTTTTCTTCAATCCAGTATATCTTATGTGAAGTGATCTACTAAAATGCAATTTATTGAGAGATTTTCCATTATGGTTTGGGGTGGAGAGAGGATAGGTAATATATTTGGACTTTTTATTTCCTTTAAAGGAAGTGGATTACTGAATTGCACTATAATCTTTAAATGCTACAGACAGCTTCCAGATGCCCCTTGCTACCATGTTTAACTTTTGGTCAGAGGCAGCCTAGTACCAGACATTTTGTACATATCTCTCCATTATGTGACTGGTATCAGTTGATCAGAGAGTCAGCATGGATTTCAGAAGGGCAGGCCTTGTCTGACTAATCTAGTTGAATTTTTTTCAGCTCACTAGCACAGTAGATAGGGAACTGTCTCTAGATGTTGTCTATGTTCCAGAGGGCATTTGATAAGGTTCTGCACAAGAGATTATCAGCAAAAATAAGAGCGCATGAAATTGGAAGTAACCTTGTGACATGGGTTGGTAATTGGTTGGGAGGTAGGAGACAGAGTGTCGGGATAAAGGAATCATTCTTTGATTATTGGGATGTAACAAATGGTATTCCCTAGGGATCTGTACTGGGGTCTCAGCTTTTCACCACATAATAATGACTTGGATAAATGAATAAGGTGTTGTATAACTAAGTTTGCAAATGACACTAAGTTAGGAGGCACAGTATGTTGTGTGGATGGGAGGAGGAAGTTAAAAATGGACAGGCAGACTAAGTGAATGGCCAAAACTATGGCAGATTTGAAATTTTCAAGACTGAGATTGATACATTTTTGTTAGGCAAGGGTATAAGGGATATGGAACAAAGGCAGGTACATGGAATTGAGGTACAGATCAGTTATGATTTAATTGAATGGCAGAACAGACTTGAGGGGCTGAATGGTCTACTCTTGGTCCTATGTGACATGATGAATGTGCACTGTTGACATGAGAGGAGTGCGGGCATCACCCTATTGTTTCCCCTTTACTATGTCACTGGATGAGAACTTTATAAGTTAATGTTACACAAGGAGGGAGTTCGGTACAAAATGTTTGCTCCTATATTACCTCTAATTAGCAGGTTAAAAAGTATGAAGGACTGTAACAAGGGAGACCAGAGAAACACTAATAATAGTACAGATATACCTCCCTTTGTGATAATTAGTATTATTGGAAATTCAATAGTATATATGATACCCTTTTTTAAAATGCGATTTATATGTGTGTACAGTTCAGGGTCATGAACAATATGGTGCCATGAAGTTTATGACAGTGCTGGAAATTAAAAGTAACTTTTTTTAAGGGTCGCTTAAATTTATTAGTTACAGTACAATGAAAAAAGCTTATTTGCAGCTGGCTAAACCTTCTAAAGCATATCAATTCAGTTTATTTTGATGTACAACACAAATACGTTGCTAGAAAATAGTTAAGGTTCTCCCATGAGCCAACTCATTGTTGTTGGGTTGTGGCCTACAATGTAAAACAAACCCTACAGTTTAATACAGTTTATAATTTGTCCCAGTTGAGAATAAACATCAGGAATTCATAACTTTATCAACAGAGCTTTAACATGCATAAAATTTCCATAGTAACTTACAATAACCATTAGCTAAAGGCAATTGTGTCCTTTCGGTTATGACAGATTTTCTTTAACATCTCAGTAGTGGTGCCAGTTGAGATTCTGTTCCAGCATTGTATAATCAGTTTGATTAAATTGGCTATATTCTGTTGGCCAAGAGAATAATATAGTTCATTTACCAACTGTCAGCAAGTTTTTGGCACATGTATAGTGATTACAAAATTGATGTAGTGCACAGTAACAGCATGTACTCTTGTGAAAAGACATAAAAAAGGTGTTAAATAGTGCACCTTTTTTATGTCTACCAATATGTTGAAAAATAACCGTTCATTAACAGATGTCATTTAAAGAAGCTTCACCATAGGTGTACAAAAACATTTTTTTCCAAAGAAAGCATATAAAAATTTCCAATAAATTATCCAGCAGTGTGAAAATTTTGGAAAATGGAATTTTCAAGCAATTAGTTTTTAAAACTCTAGTGACTTGAGTGTTATTGAGTGAACTGATTGGTCTGTGGGATATATGAGATAAATAATGATCAAGCTATGAGTAATAGTCATAAAATTTATAGCACAGTCGTTACATTTACAGCACATTTGCCCCATTGTGTCTCCACAAGTACGACCTCTTCAACCAGAGCTATCTGGGTAGAAATTGCTATTGCGTTTTGCACGTTTCCCGGGTCAAAAATAGTGAGTCGGATTTAGCAGCACGATGTTCTGCGCCGCAACAGCGCAGGAAGTGCGTGTGACTGCGTATTGGTTCAGGCGCTCGATAGGTGTCCCTGGCGGTTGCTTGCAACAAACGCAAGCCTCATTTAAATGTATTGGAGCAGGGCATCTCGCAGTATTCCCCATTAGTTAGACTTTTTTCTGCACCCTTCATCTCAAAGTTTTTGCGCGTAACTTGCTGGAACTACGACCTGATAACGGCGTGGTGAGGGCAATGGGGCATCTGGGACCTCAGTGAACAGGAGGGCCAACAGGGTATCTCCTTAATCAATGAGATTTAAGGATTGAGAAAAAAACAGAGGAAGGATTGAGAAGGGTGTGAATTAGAATCAAACCAGGCACAGAAAGAGAAATAAGGTGAGGGAAAGAAAGATTGGATTATGAGAGAGAGAGATTGGGGAAAAAAAAAGTAAAAATTTTAAATGGCATTTTTAAAATCTCAAGAACAACTTGCACCTGAGACTCCAGAATGAGACTGTACAGTTTAAATTGTTCAATTTTGGGGCCAGAGAGGTTGATTGTCACTGCAGTGACAATTATCACCTTGTTAAAAAGATACTTGTGCTGTTAATTACCAGACTTAACTTTCTGTGGCAAGTTTAATGGGCAATTTATGTGCAAATCCAGCAAGTTCTTAAAAATACCGAGGAGGCTAAGGGCGAGATGCCGTTTGTGGGAAGCAAATGGTGGTGCGGCGTAAATCGACCAGCAAGTTCTGGAGAATCACAACTCGCCACATATCTCTTAATCCCCTGAACCTGCTGGCTGTCGTTTTTGACCCAGGAAACGTGCGAAACGCAATAGCAATTTCTACCCCGATCTGGCTGGTTAAAAAGGGTCCATGCCTGAATCAGGGCCCTTTTTTAAATTGGTGTCTGCATGCCTGAAACGTCACTGGCTTAATCCGCCCAGCAAATCATAGCAGGACCCATTAGCAAGAAGCTTTTAGTTGTCTTTGGTTTCTAGGGTGCTTTTGGGCCCAATTTATGGTTGTTTTAGCAACTGTTTGTCTGAGATACTTTTGCGGAATGAGTTTATGTAGGGCAAGAACTGTTTCACTTTGCTTATTCTCAATTGCTGAACGAGGGAATGCAGCTGGGTTTACCAATGAAGCTCCCAAATCCAGAGGAGCAGCAGCAAGGAAGGGAGCAAAGATCTGCGCAGGCTGCAGAAAGAGGGCGAAGGAGGCTCGGTAGCAGGAGATTTTACAGCATGTGGGTCTTCAGAAACATGACGTTATACCTGAACCTTACAGAGAAACAATGTGTAAGGTGGCTGTGTTTCACCAGGGAGATGGTCCACTGACCTATGCTACTTGTTGGAGCTAGAATTGGAGCCTGACATCAGGCTATGCACTGCGTTCCCTGTGGCAGTGAATGTCACCGTGGCTCTAAGGTTTTATGCCTCTGGCTCCTTCCAAACTGTTACTGGTGACATCAGCGACATCAGACACTTTGCTGTGCACACAGTAGTCCGGCAGGTTACTGATGCACTGTTGGTGAGGCATCAACAGTTCATTATCTTCCCCATGGAGGCTGAAGAGCAGGAAGAAAGAGCGCTGTGATTTGTCCGCATTGCCGGATTCCCACAGATGCGGGGCACCGTAGACTGCACGCCGTAGCCCAGCAAGCTCCCCATCATGAGCCAGCTATATTTTTCAACTGGAAGGGCTTACATTCAGTCAATGTTCAACTTGTTTGTGACCACAGGCAGCGAATCATGCAAATCTGTGCCCAGGTTCCTGGCAGTAGTAGATGCTTTCATACTGGGCCAGTCCTTAAACCCACTCTGTTCCACCCAGACCATCAGGTGGCAGGCTTGCTGCTATAGGAAACAAAGGCTATCGCCTCACCAACAGGTTGATGACTCCAGTCAGGAATCCGGGCACAGACAGGGAGTGTCAATATAATGAGAGCCATGCGGCAACAAGAGTTCTGACTGAGTAAAGCATTGGTGTCCTAGAACAACAGTTCCACTATCTGGACAGCTCGGGTGGGTTATTCTGTACAGCCTGGAGCTAGTCACAGAGCTAGTTCTTGTTATATATAAATGACCTGGACTTGGGTATAGGGAGTAGAAGTTTGTGGATGATACAAAACTTGGCAACGTAGTAAATAGTGAGGAGGATAGTAGAGGACTTATATATGCTGGTGAAATGGGCAGACAAATGGCAGATACAGTTTAATGTGGATAAGTATGAAATGATACACTTTGGGAGGAACAACATGGAGAGGCAGTATAAATGGTACTATTTTGAGAGGGGTACAAGAGCAGAGGGTCCTGGGGGTACATATTCACAATTCTTAGAAGGTAGCATGACAAGTTGATAAGGCGGTTAAGAAAGCGTATGGGATACTTGGCTTTGTAAATAGAGGCATTGGATACAAAAACAAAGAAGTCATTTGCTTTACAAATCACTGGTTAGGCCTCAGCTGGAGTATTGTGTACAATTCTGGGCACCACACTTTCGGAAGGATGTCAAGGTCTTGGAGAGGGTACAGAGGAGGTTTACCAGGATGAGGGAGTTCAGTTATGTGGAGAGATTAGAGAAGCTAGGTTTGGTCTCCTTTTAGAGCAGAGAAGGTTAAGAGGAGACCTAATAGATGAGGGGTTTTGATTGAGCAAGTAGGGAGAAACTGTTTCCTCTGGCAAGTGAGTCGGTAATCAGAGGTCATGGATTTAAAATAATTGGCAAAAGAACTAGAGGAGAAATTAGAAGAATTTTTTTATCAGGGTGTTGTTAAGATCTGGATCGCACTACCTGAAAGAGTGGTGGAAGCAGATTCTATAGGAACTTTCAAAAGGCAACTGGATATGTACTTGAAGAGGACTAATTTGCAGGGTTATGGAGAAAAAAGCTGGGGTGTTGAACTAAATTGGACAGCTCTTTCAAAGAGCAGGCATGATGGACCGAATGGCCTCCTTCTGTGCTGTTAAGATTCTAAGATTCATAATCACTTGCTGAATGCTGTACAAAGGTGAGTTGCCTTGGAGGAAGTGGAGCAGGAAGATGCAGAAGGGGATGAGGAACCAAAGGATGCAGGAGGAAGCGCCAGCAATACTGCAAGTTGTCAGAGCTGTAAGACAGCAAATGAGAGGTTCTCCTGAACCATCCCACTTCAGCACTCTCTCCCTGCATTTGATCCAGTCCTGACACACACCATATTAATGCCTTCAAACTGTACAACTTCATGGGTGTTCCTGTTACATCACTAGGATCATGAAGACCAACAGCTATACCAAAAGAAAACTGGGCAGTCTGGCCCAGATAGCTGACTGGCACCAAGGGCATTGGCTAAGAGGCTGGCAGGCAGTAGGCATGCAGTTGTCCTGAGAGAGGACGGCAGATGCCTCTCCCAGTAAGCCAAAGCCATTCTCTGGCTAGGATGTGAGCTGTTTTCTGGGGCATCCTATGCCTACCCTCTAAACTTTATGCGGTGCCAGCCTCTGAGCTGCTGTCTGCAAGTATAAGGTTGAGCGATGCTTCGTGTTCTGCAGTGCTGTCCTACTTCTTCTGCTCCCTGAAGGCTGTGTTGACCTGAAATGGAAGAAAGGGACAAGAGTAAGCATTTAATGGCACGGGCAAGCAGAGACAGATGAGTGGCTTCTGAAAGCTGCAATTTATCATGCATAATGTATAAAGGTGAGATTTAATTGAGAAGGGAAAATGGTTTAAAAACCTGCAGGACTCATTCTCCATCCTTGCCAGACACCCACTTCTGACATGTCACTTAGCCACAACGTCCATGACCTGCTCTTCAAGTGGGCACAGCACATGGATGATTGTGGCCCTCCTCCTGTGGCTGCTTGGTCCGTGTTATTGTGTGCGAGGTTGCACTGCAAGAAGGAAGGAAGTGCGTCGGTGTTAGTAGTGAGAAGTTTTGAGGATGTGCAAGATGGCCAAAGGTGTGAGGAGCTGAAAGAAGTAATAGTGAGGAGAGTAGAAGGTGCAGAGTGCTGCAGTAGCAGCAGGAGGAGGTGGAGTGATGTGATGTGTGCTGTTGTGATTGGAAGAATGCTGGTAATCGGGGGAGGGAAGGGTTTGGGTGCTGGGGCAACAAGTAGTGCAAGGCTAAGCAGAGAGAAATGAGAGATATGAGTTGGGAGGCTTAGCTTAGTTATCCTTGTGAGGCCATTAAACTTTTTCCTGCGCTGCAGCCATGTCCTGGGGGAGAATACTTCTGGCACTGACCTCCTCTGCCTTGATAACTTCCTGCCACCTGGTGGATAGAAGATGTCCTTCCTCCGGCTGACCACCTCCAACACAGTGTCGGAGAAATGGAGGGTCCTTGCAGTTTCTCCTCCGCTGGCCATTGACTACAATCCTGAGCGATAGTTGCCTGCAGCCAAAGTGCACCTCCCTTTTAAGAGGTGATATCAATGCCTCCCCGCCCAATTAGGCAAGCTGCCAATGAACAGCACGAGTAGTGCTGGCCATCTGCCTATTTTATTTTAATTAATAATGGGGACGAATTTGGGGCCTTAGTTGCGTCCACTTGATCGGATGCCCATTCTGCACTCAAATGTGCTTAAACCAATTTCTACCCCGTCTCCTCTAGTCGCATTTTCTTTTCCCTTTTCACTATCCTTTTTTATCCTTATTTAAATATTTATCCAATTTCCTTTTAAATGACATTCGTCTCTGCCGCAACAGCCAGCTGGTAAAGAATTCCATGCTTTACTAACCCACTGTATGGAAAAGAAATCTTTTATTTTCTCCCTTCATTCTTCTGGTAATAATCACCCGCTATTGATTTGTCCACCAGTGGAAACAAGTATTCACTATTTATCCCATCATAGCCTTTCAAAATTTTGAAAATCTGTATCAAATCCCCCTTGACCTTCTCTGTTCCAGTGAAAAAAATCCTCAATTTTTTGAGCTATGTCTGTATTAACTAGGCTTTGCTTACTAACCCTATAATAGTTACTTCAGATTCCAAGTTTAGCCAAGCTAATTTTGAAGTCTATATTCAAAATGTCACTGTTAAGTTTCAGTGGGCTGAATGGCTTCATTCTATGCTGTAAAATTCAATGATTCAAAAGTTCATCACGACTTTTTTTAACCTTGTAACCCTTGTCAAAACTTTCTGATTTGGATGGGCAAAGTATGACCTTGAGTACCTTCAATATTATAAGGAAAGCCCACCAATCAAGACAATAAATTCATGTACATGATTATTTCCAAGATGCCATTTAACTGTCCGTTCTCTGCTGGCTGTAAGCTCGTAGGTGAAATGAGTTTGAATAGTTTGAATCCACTTGTGAGCAGCAGTTTGGATGGAACACTGGGGAGACAGGACTGAGCCACATTCATTTCCCACTTTCGATGTTTCTCCTGTCTTTCTCCTCCCACCTGATCCTCTGCCTTTCTCTCCACCTCCTTTCCAGCAACCCCCCCCCGGCCATTTGCCTGATTCTTGATGATCAGACCCACCACTTCATAGTTCTTAAAGCCTTCTGTGCTACAGATTCCAGTCGGAGTGTATGTGAACTCATGGTTTCTGTGAAAGGTGTTTCTCTGATGCTGTCCAAGAGTCACTGTGCGTTAAAGCAGCTGCTGTAAATATTGCACCATTAGGAAACTGGCCCTCCAGTCACTCTGGCTCCCAGCAGCACTGAAAATTTGAATCATTTGATTTAAGGTTGAAAATTTGAAGTGGACTGCTGACTGGAAGTTCTACCAGTGAGACTGTTCTCCCTGCTCCAACTTAGGTAAAGGCAATTATTTCTGGAGTGCATTGCACTCCTTCCGGGAGCAACCATTCCCGAGTAAATTACGAGTGGGCATGAGTCCATAGGAAAAGAAAATAAGTTTCTAATTCAGCAACATTTGACAGTAAATTGACAGCATCAGCAAAAGGCCTCAGGATTGCTGGTGTGGGAAAAGAAAAATATCATACTGGTGCAGGAAGGGCAGGTTTTCTGAGATTTGGATGAGATTATTTGGCAGAGTATAGGGAGCTTTAGTCTACAGATAATCATGCTATATCTGATTTAAGAGTATGCTAACTGAGATAGAATGAGATAGACTTCTGACTTTGCAGAGTCACTAATTGCTCAGTGTTAAAAATGATTTCCAATCTAAAAAATGAGTTGGGATGATTATACCATATCAATTGATAAGGAGCCTTTTAGCATTGTTAAACTATAATTGGGAAATAGGTTGAGGCTTTGAAGAAGCACAAGTGCCTTATAAGTAATGCACAGCAGCTGAATTGCTTTGAGTTTAGAGCTAGGTTTTTTTTTTGCATATGAAACCTGGCAGCTACATACCAGTGTAAATGAGCTAAGCCAGCCTATGAGCAATAATGTAAAATAAAACTCTTTGTAGGGTTATTCATTGTATGTTTGTGATGTATATCAGCAAAGTCTCAGTGTAGTGATCCATCTTGATAAGTGGTGCACTTGTCCATCAGCATTTTGTGGTGTCAGCAGCATAATTCACTCAATGTAATTTATTAATCAACTAGACAAATTGGCAGAGCAGAACAATTAACTAAATTAGTATTTTTTATGACTGGTAAAACACAAGAATTTTGAGTGTCATAAAATCCAAAGACTAATATATTTTGGGGGAGGGAAAAACCCACATGTATGAAGCATAAGATTAATTTTTCTCTTTTTTTATAACGAAAGGCTATAAAATTAGAAAATGATAGTATGATCAGTATAATAGTTTAAAATGTTTCTTTATTTTGAAATAAAATCCTTTTTTTAGTTTACATTTTGGAAGGGGGATTACATTTTTGTACAGCACTCTATTAAGGAAAAAGATGTCAGTGCTGAGAAATGGAAGACACCCATCCTCCGCATTAAGCACTCCCAGGCCAGGTGTACCAAGGCCAAATGCACTTTGAAGTTCTCCCTACTCTTAACAATGCATCTTAATCCCAACCTCAAGATTACCCTGCACCTGCATGCATTTTCAATTTCCTACACCTTGCATTCCTGTAACCTCTGAGTGAAATTGTAAATTATTTGCTAATTTACATTGAATGATAAGTAATTTTGCAGTATGGGCTATCAGCTACACTAGGAACTGTTTGAAATTGTGAAAATAAACTAGTTTCACCATAAGGCTGTTGCAGCTGGCAGAGAGAAGGGACTTTCATTCAACCTATTTGTACAGGATATGAATCCAAATTCCAGAAGTGAAAGTATAGCATACTAACCCACAGGGGAAGTCCTATATTTTTTTCTAAAAGTGTAATTGTCTCACTAGCTGAGGCTTTGGGATTTTTTTTTTCCATTACTGAAGTAAATTGATTCTAATATTCAGCTATTAGCATTTGCATTTACTGTGTTTCTTTTTTTGGACTAGGAATCAAATCAATAATGGTCTTAAAGTCCTCAAAGGTGTAAATCCAGCGGGTGATACCTACATGCATTTAGGTATAAAAGCGGTAAGTTGTAATTTTCATTTTCTTGGTAGAGCTGTGGAATTGTAGAAACATACTTCTTATTTGCATGTCATGAACAGTAAACATTCTATTCAAAGCAGATTAAATGGGATAATATTAGTATTTAATGAATATCATGAATTTCACCATCACGCAAAGTAAATGAACAGTCTATGGTTACTAGTAGGAAAGTACGAAAAACAATGCATTTTACGCTTCAGTTCCAAAACACATCTTTCTAGTTGAGTTCCAGAATATATTAATATTCACTCAATTATTCTTGCAGACTTAAAACTACAACCGTGTGGCTTTGTATATAGCTGCAATATGTCTATCTATATTAATATAATGAAAACGTGACCTCTTAACGTGCATTTCCTGACCATCACATTTCATGTCGGACTCAAATTTCCTTGCCACATTTAACGACTAAAGTATAATGCAGCAAAGGGAGTCTTATGGAATTTAGAGAGATTCTCCAGGAACAGAAAATTCTGAAGTCAGAATGTATGCAGCCTCTTAACTGAGCTTACCAATTTTGTCCTTTTTTAAAAAAAAAATATACATTTGAAGCCAGAGTTCAGATTTGCCTGATTTAGCAATTATATTCTGAATAACCTCAGTGTTTACTTCAGATCAGTTAGACTTTGGGGAAGAGTTTCTGCTAGATTGTGCTGGTTTTATCAGCGCAATCCGCCCAAACCAGTGTAAATGATAACTGAGAATCAAGTGCAATTTACATTAGATGTAAATTGAGTTTCCGCAATCTTTGCATTGGTTCAAATGTCATCGCGCCCGAAGCCAGCCCCGCTCAAAATTGGCCACGCCCCAGATCAAAACAATGAGGATGGTTCGTTTCCACTGATTGTAGCCGTTCGAGGAGGGTCTTCAAATTAAGCTCATTTTCTTAGGTGCACATGCACCATAAGAACATAAGAAATAGGAGGAGGCCAGATGGCCCCTCGAGCCCGCTCCGCCATTCAATAAAATCATGGCTGATCTTCGACCTCAACTCCACTTTCCTGACCAATCCCCGTATTCCTTGATTCCCTTAGAGTCCAAAAGTCGATCGATCTCAGCGTTGAATCTACTGAATGACTGAGCATCCACAGCCCTCTGGGGTAGAGAATTCCAAAGATTCACAGCCCTCTGAACTAAGAAATCCCTCCTCATCTCAGTCCTAAATTGCCGACCCCTTATCCTGAGACTATGCCCCCTACTGCTAGACTCTCCAGCCAGGGGAAACAGCCTCTCAGTATCTACCCTGTCAAGCCCTCTCAGCATCTACCCTGTCAAGCCCTCTCAGCATCTACCCTGTCAAGCCCTCTCAGAATCTTATATGTTTCAATGTGATCGCCTCTCATTCTTCTAAACACAAGAGACTATAGGCCCATTCTACTCAATATCTCCTCTTAGGACACCCCCTTCATCCCAGGAATCAATGTAGTGAACCTTCGTTGCACCGCCTCTAAGGCGGTATATCCTTCCTTAGGTAAGGAGACCAAAATTGTATACAGTACTCCAGGTGTGGTCTCACCAAAGCTCTGTACAATTGAAGTAAGACTTCCTTACTCTTGTACTCCAACCCCCTTGCAATAAAGGCCAATATGCCATTTGCCTTCCTAATTGCTTGCTGTACCCGCATGCTAACTTTCTGTGTTTCATGTACAAGGACACCCAAATCCTTCTGAACACCAACATTTAATAGTTCCTCACCATTTTAAAAAAAAAAATCTGTTTTTATATTCATTCTACCAAAGTGAATAACCTCACATTATACTCCATCTGCCACCTTCTCGCCCACTCGTGCAACCTGCCTATATTCCTTTGCAGACTCTTCGCGTCCTCCTCACAGCTTACTTTCCCACCTAGCTTTGTATCATCAGCAAACTTGGATATATTACACTCAGTCCCTTCATCTAAGTCATTAATATAGATTGTAAATAGTTGAGGCCGAAGCACTGATTTCTGTGACACCCCACTAGTTACAACCTGCCAACCTGAAAATGACCTGTTTATTCCTACTCTCTGTTTTCTGTCTGTTAACCAATCCTCTATCCATGCTAATATATTACCTGCAACCCCATGAGCTCTTACCTTGTGTAACAACCTTTTATGTGGCACCTTATCCAATGCCTTTTGAAAATCCAAATACATTACATCTACTGGTTCCCCTTTATCTACCCTGCTAGTTACAGCCTCAAAAAACTCTAATAGATTTGTCAAACACAATTTCCCTTTCATAAAACCATATTGACTCTGCATAATCATATTATGATTTTCTAAATGCCCTATTACCACTTCTTTAATATTATATTCCAGCATTTTCCCGATGACTGATGTCAGGCTAACTGGCCTATAGTTCCCTGTTTTCTCTCTTCCTCCTTTCTTGAATAGCGGGGTTACATTTGCTACTTTCCAATCCACTGGGACCATTCTAGAATCTAGAGAATTTTGGAAGATCACAACTAATCCATCCATGATCTCTGCAGCCATCTCTTTTAGAATCCTAGGATGTAGCCCATCAGGTCCAGGGGATTTTTTGGCTTTTAATCCCATTAATTTCTCCATTACTTTTTCTTTTACTAATATTAATTACTTTAAATTCCTCAATCTCATTAGACCCTTAGTTCCCCACTCTTACTGGTATGCCTTTTGTGTCTTCTACTGTGAAGACAGATACAAAATATTTATTTAATGTCTCTGCCGTTTCCTTATTCCCCATTATAATTTCTCCTCTGTCTGTCTCTAAGGGACCCATGTTTACTTTTGCTGCTACTCTTTTTACATACTTGTAAAAGCTCTGACAATCTGTTTTTATATTTCTTGCTAGTTTACTCTCATTCTATTTTCTCCCTCTTTTTATCAATTTTTTTGGTCATCCTTTGCTGGTTTTGAAAACTCTCCCAATCCTCAAACTTACTACCCTTGGAAACACTATAAGCCTCTTCTTTTAATCTAATACTATCCTTAACTTCTTTAGTTAGCAACGGATGGATCACTTTTCCCGTGGAGTTTTTGTTCCTGAATGGAATGTATATTCGTTGAGAATTATGAAATATTTCTTTAAATGTTTGCCATTGCTTATCTACCATCATATCTTTTAATCTAACTTCCCAGCTATTAGGCACGTTTTAAATGTTTTTACATAGTAAATTAAATAATTTTTACTAAGAAACTGATTAGCATACACCAATGAAAGTAGTAAATGGTTTAGTATCGTTAAGTCATTTTCAGTGATTTCAAATGAGGTTAATCACAGGTGAAGGACTAAACACTCTTATTAAAAATGTTTACTTTTTGTGATAAACTCATTTTCAGCTGTATTAATAAAACTGCACCAGGTTACTACGCTTAAATACATCAATGAATATTTTATATTGCAAAGAAAAAAAAATACGATAAGTTATTAAGCTACCAGATTCAGCTGGTTCATGGAAGATTTTACGTTTGCGATCATGCAGATGTATTTTAGCGGAAACTAGAACTGTAACCTAACCAGCGCAATTTTCTTGTGCCCGATTACTGACTGTGCCCAAAGAGGAAACTGTACCCCTATGTGTCCTTTAAAGTGACGCCACTTCACCACTGCATTAGTAAAAAACATTGTGTTACATGGCACTAATGCTTCTGACTTTATAAAGCAGTGTATCATCTGACTAACAGTGTGTGCAACATCGTAGGAAATCCGCTGGTAACATTACAAAAATGGTATGACTGTGCACCTCCTGTCCACCATACTTAAGAAATCGTATGTTTGTATTTGTGTAAATTTCAGCTGATTGGCTGATCTCAGTTCAGTTCAAATTTATTTCACCAGAATGGCTGATTTGCAAATTTATTCTGACACAATGCAAACATATTCCATCTGATTGGCTAATATGAAAAATTACTAATTGTGATTTGTTAATATGCAAAGTTATTAGGAGGAGGAGGGAAACAAATCAAATTGCTAAATTATTTCTTAAAACATTTTTCTGTCTGCTAATTTTTCTATTCTGCTACACAGGTAAAGGAAAAGTACAATTTATAATGTGCTACATGTAAAAATGTAAAATAAAAGTTTGCAATAATAATTTAGCTGACTCATAGAATTGCCCAACACCCTTTGGAAAAACACCTCTTAAGATTTGCTTCTTAAAGCCTAAAATATCTGCCAGGGATATGGTGCTCAGTTTGGCTCTGATGCAACTGTCCATACTCCTGATGTATTGTGAACAATGTCTGCTAAAACCTGTTCTTACCTGCCTGGCTGTTGCTGTCCTACCCACCTCTATTCTTTCCTAGCCCATCCTGATAACAGCTGGTCCACCCAACCTGCTGTCACCTGTTCCTAGCTGTCAGGTGCCTGTTGGCATATTCCTGGCCTGAAGCCAGTTTTCAGCACTACTTGCATCACACATGCAGTCAGCAAATGCAGTATTATAGCTCATAGTGCTCAAAATTGGCTTCATGGGTTAGGTTGCAGGTGGATTGGAATAGGGACAGTGCATTAAGGCTGGGAACCTCTAGTGGCCCATCCTCCTTGGCCCACCTCACCTTTAGTACTTGCAGAGCTCCAGAATCAATTGCCCCTCCCTAGTGATGCTACATCTCTCAGCACTCTGCTCTCAGGACTTACCCATCCCCCTCCCCAATGATGCTATATCCTGGGTCCCCTACTCCATAGTACTGCCATACCTGGGCCACCTCCTGCCCCACCCCCCCACCCCTGGTGCTGCCAGCCTCCATGATTACTCCCCACGCACACTGCCAGACAACAGGAACAGCTCTATAAACCAAATTCCATATTTTATCCCCCCCTGGTGCTACCGAACCCCAGTTCCCCTCTGATGTACTCCTTTAGGGTAGAACTGCTCCCCTTCATGCTACCAAAGCTCTACATTCCTATGTCCATGTTAACTGGCACTTTCCAGTTTTTCCTGAGCTTTAAAATAAAAATTTTTATTTCATATTTTTAATACATAAGTAAGGGAACAAGGCAGTTTATGTCCAGTTTTCAGTTGTGGAATTCAATCCCAAAACATCGTTTTTTAAAAAAAAAGAAATCCCAGCATACCATTTAATAAAAACAGAATTTAACTTATTCTGTTGGTAAATCAATAACAATACATTGTGAATTACATAGCATAACACTCCTCACTGAGTGGAATGGGCAGACAGGTGGCAGATGAAATTTAACGCAGAAAAGTGTGAAGTGATGCATTTTGGTCGGGAGAACAAGGAGAGGCAATATAAACTAAAGGGTACAATTCTAAAGGGGGTACAGGAACAGAGAGACCTGGGGGTATATGTGCACAGGTCGTTGATGGTGGCAGGGCAGGTTAAGAAAGCGGTTAAAAAAACATACGGGATCCTGGGCTTTATAAATAGGGACATAGGGCTCAATTTTAATTTGGAAGTGCAGGCGCGTTTGGGACAACACGCTGACTTCCAAGTCTCTCAAAGACGCAAGTGTGTGCGCGCACTATTCCTGAACCCCTAAGTCCTGTAGCAATTAAAGCCAGCAGGACTATATTTAAAGAAGCAAATGTGCCTCATTGAGGTTCTTAAGGTACTTTATTTCTTACATATTAGGTAGTTAAGACGATTTTCAACTTACCTGGGCGGCTTTCCCATGGCTTCTGATTCACGCCAGGTAAAAAAATAAATAAATAAGCTTACCTTTTGAAACAATGTCACCTGCACACCCCCTGCTCCGATGTCATCTCCTCTTCCCCCTTCAATGTCTCCTCTTTTCCCCCCCCCCCCCCCCCCCCCCCCAAAACACGCTCCGATGTCTGAAGACCCCTGTCCTCCCCCTCTCTCTTGCAGCGCTGGATGACTTATTTCTCTCTCTCTCTCTCTCTCTCTCTCTCTCTCTCTCTCTCTCTCTCTCTCTGCACCAACCCCCTCCCCTCGGCATTACAGCCTGTCAATCAGGCTGGCTGCCGGGCGCGAAACCCGGAAAAAAGATTAATGAGCATCAATTACCTCATGATCGTGTGGGGAAAGGTAAGTTTTTGTTTTTTGGGTTTGCTGCGTGCCCATTGACCCTCCCCCAAGCTGCCATCCTGCCACCCTTTTAAAATTGAGCCCATAGAGTGGGACTTGAACCCACAAACTTCTGACTCGGAGCTGAGTGTGCTACCACTGGGCCATGGCTGTGGGAGGAAAGAAACATCATCCAGGAAGACCTAATCAAGAAGTCAGTTATGTGAAGACAGGCCTGATTGGGGAATGGGACTAATTGGATACCTCTTCCAAAGAGCTGGCACAGGCACGATGGGCTGAATGGCCGCCTTCTGTGCTGTAACATACTATGATACTATTGATTAATTTAAAAGTTTATCCAATAAGTAGCTGAGCCATATGTACCTTGACAGCTCCAGGTTTGATCTCCGGTCTTTAAGTTAGCTGATTGCAGCAAGCCTAGTGGTGTGGTCGCTGCAATTGGCCCCCGAAGGAAAACAAATCATCCAGTTTTCCCCCTCCTGATCACTATCAAGTGACCTCTCTACAACCCAACTTGCTGGAAATGCATGTGTGTTTATGATGGATGAGGACTGGCTCTTATTTGGCTGTGATGCTCACAAGGTTTGACTAGCTTAATGACATCCACCGTTGAGACTCACACGAGTAATGGTTGCTTGCAGGAGGTACCAAGGAGTACATTGGGCCTGAGGAACCATATCCCGGCAAGGAGTTAGTGCTTTCAGGAGAGTAGGGGAGAAGAGAACCTGTGACCAGGGAGGAAGTTCAGGAGATGGTCAGTGCTGAAAGATAAGCTCTGCAAATTCAGTACTTTATGATATGCATACATAATTATCATGCGTTCAAGCATGTACATTTATTTTATTTCACTCATTTCATTTCCCTTTATAGTTTATATTTTTTTTTAATATGTAAGCTGTGAACTTGGAGAATTTGACTTTGCATCAGTATAAGAATGTCTCGCTGCTCATCTGCCTGGAATAAAGGTTGCATCTTTTACACTGTGCCATGCATTCGTAGAATGTGGGTTCATAGCATCTCTCGTCAACTAACTTTGTGCCATCTTGGGGAGGTGCAGAATGGAGGCTGGGTGCTTTCAAACATAAGAAAAAATGGAGAGTGAATTGCCCCAGGTTCACTCTATTAGCAGCTAGTTTCAATGCGGTATTGATGGAGTTTTGTGCAGAATGCCATAGAGTGCCATGGCTGTGGGAGGAAAGAAACATCATCCAGGAAGACCTAATCAAGAAGTCAGTTATGTGAAGACAGGCCTGATTGGGGAATGGGACTAATTGGATACCTCTTCCAAAGAGCTGGCACAGGCACGATGGGCTGAATGGCCGCCTTCTGTGCTGTAACATACTATGATACTATTGAAGCACACTCAGCTCCGAGTCAGAAGTTTGTGGGTTCAAGTCCCACTCTATGGGCTCAATTTTGGTTAGGAATGCTTCATTGTACTTGGAGTCAGAAGAGAAGAAAGTAGTTTTTAAAAGAGATTCTCATCCTCGGAAACAACAACTGGTCCAACTTTTTTTAGTTCTTTGGAAAAGTTTAAATATCCACATATAATAAATACCCTGTAATTTATTTAAGCTTTACGTCTAATGGATGATTAATTTCTATGTGTTAGGCTTCTGACCAAATAAAGGAGCAAAGAGGTTTGAAGACTGCAAGTGCTATTATTGTTCTAACCGATGGTGAATTGGTTGATTTGGTGTTGCCCTACACAATTAAACAGGTAAGTGTAAAATTTCAAGATTGCGATTGAATTAAGCAGCATGTTTTTTTTGACTGAAGCTAACTTATTTTGAATTTCATTATAGGCTGATGTGGCGAGAAAACTAGGGGCAATCATTTATTGTGTTGGAGTCAAAGACTTTAAGGAAAAGCAGGTAGGACTCTACAACAGAATTCCATTGGCTGATATTGAGGCTGTATCCAGTGAGTGATTCAGCAGGTTTTATGCTGAATCAGGGGACAGAGACCTAATCAAAGTCACGGCAAGGGTACAGTGGTTTAATTCACTCAACATACCTCACTGCTGCTGGCAACCTGCTGTTCATTAGGCCTCCGTGCAAGGTTGAGAATCAGCCATTTTTTGTATTTTACTTTAGGAACCAGACTAAAGTATTATTTTCTATCATTCTTCGGGATCTGGGCGTCGCTGTCGAGGCCGGCATTTATTGCCCATCCGTAGTTGCCCTTGAGAAGGTGGTGGTGAGCCATCGCCTTGAATCGCTGTGGCCCATGTAGTGAAGGTTCTCCCACAATTCTGTTGGGTAGGGAGTTACAGGATTTTGACCCAGCGACAATGAAGGACAGCGTTATGTTCACATCAGGATGGTGTGTGACTTGAAGAGGAAGTTGGAGGTGATGGCATTCCCATGCCCTTGCTGCCCTTTTCCTTCAAAGTGGTGGCGTACTTTTTAGTCTATATTATGGCTAAATATTATCTGTTCCAGCTGCATTTACTTCTGCTTATTTCTCTCTTGCTGTCTGGTTTTCCCAAGGAGGTTTCCTCCCTTTTCAGCACACATAGGTGCCCTGCTGCACATCTCAATATATGCTAACTATCCCATTATCCTTTGTGAGCCACAAGATCTAACCTAACGTAAAAATACATTTAGCAGTATAGTATAAAATATTAGGATGTAAAATATTAAGCACTATTCAACAGTTCTTCATAACAGATTTTACAAAGAATTAATAATTAATAGTTTTCCTATTTGATTCTATTTATACAACAGATAAAGACACGGTAACTATTATATTTTTATATTTCATGGTGATGTCCAAATGGAGAATCCAAGTCAGCTGGGGAATGGGGGAATTTGTGGACTGACTAGACCGCAACCAGTTCTCAATGTGTGGGTCAATGCACTTAAAATGAATTATTTTTATGTTTAGTTGTAAGAATTTTCAACAGCTAATGTGGTGTAAACAGAATATATATTAAGGAGCCATGGGACACCGCTATCTCTTGCTTGCAGTGGTAGCCATAACTCACTCATAACTTTGCCAGTCATGAGTTATCAGGTTAGCTCCCTTGTGAGATTAAAAGGGTAATTTTATGTGTCCTCACATTGTGCACATCATGGCTTGAGAAAAGATCCAATCAATGGAAGTCTGTGAAAAGACATAAGACCTAATTAACCCTTTAAAAGTGAAGCAGTTTACTCACTGATGCAAATCCATAGAGAAATCAACAATTTTTACAATGACTGTGGCTCTACCAACCAGCATTATTAATTTTCAGGGCACAGCTGAAATTTCTGAAAACAGCAAAAAATGAATTGAAAGCCAGTGTCATTGTACGGTGAATGGAATTTTGGAAAACCTCACTCAAAATAGTTACTTAATAAAATTGCAAACCAAAAGAGTTGGTTCTATGCTTAAATTTAGTTCCATATGCATTTTAATAGTCAACTGAAGTATAGGTTTGGTTCACAAAATGAAGCAAGAGGATGCCAGGTGGCAAAATCAGAATTCTGATTGGTACGTTATGCTGATGCTAGGGTTACATCATAGTAATTGTGTGGTCTGGACCTGTGCCCAATTTATGTGAGAAAATGTGTTTGAAGTTTTCCTACAAGATGCATTTCCCCCTGTGCTTCATTCTCTTTAAAAGAACATAATAGTACAATTTCTCAGTGGAAATATTCTAGGCTCCAGTTATGATGAGGTTAATCGTTAGATCACTAATTGGACTTTACTTGTAAAGATTCCATTTACCAAATGGAAGTACTGTCAAACTGAAGTGGTGTAAAATCTGGCTTACTGCTTGCTTTGATATAAAAGTTATGCCAGTGCGTGATGAATTCCATTGCTACCTAAGCTGCACCCTTTCAGCTGATCAGAGAGAGCCAGCATGGATTTGCCTGATGAACCTGATTAGTCATCTCTTCAAAAGATTCAAAGTAGTGGACAGGGGAATGTCTAGGGATGTTGTTTATATGGACTTCCAGAAGGCATTCCATAAAGTCCCTCATAAGAGACTGTTAGCTAAAGTTGAAGCTCATGGAATTGAGGGTAAATTATTGATCTGGCTAGGAAATTGGCTGAGTGGCAGGAGAGAGAGAGTAGGGATAATGGACAGGTACTCAAATTGGCAGGATGTGACGAGTGGTGTCCCACAGGGATCTGTGTTGGGGTCTCAACTATTCACTATTTATTAATGACTTTGATGACTGGATAGAGAACCATGTATTCAAGTTTGCCGATGACACAAAGATAGGCAGCATTGTAAGCAGTGTAGATGGAAGCATAAAATTACAGGGAGATACTAATAGATTAAGTGAATGGGCAAAACTGTGGCAAGTGTGAGGTCATCCACTTTGGATCTAAAAAGGATAGATCAGAGTACTTTCTAAATGGTGAGAAGGTTGAAATGGTGGAGGCCAAAAGAGACTCAGGGATCCATGTACATTGATCATTAAAATGTCATGGACAGGTACAGAAAATAATCAAAAAGGCTAATGGAATGCTGGCCTCTATGCCTAGAGGACTGAATACAAGGAGGTAGAAGTTGTGCTGCAGCTATACAAAGCCCTGGTTAGACCACACCTGGGGTATTGTGTTCAGTTCTGGGCACCGCACCTTAGGCAGGACATATTGGCCTTGGAGGGAATGCAGCGTAGATTTACTAGAATGATTCCTGTACTCCAAAGGTTAAATTACGAGGCGTGATTACACAAACTAGGGTTGTATTCCCTGGAATTTAGAAGATTAAGGGGTGATTTGATCGAAGTTTTCAAGATATTAAGGGGAACTAATAGAGTAGATAGAGAGAAACTATTTCTGCTGATTGGGGAGTCTAGGATTAGGGGACATAGCCTAAAAATTAGAGCCAGGACTGGCAGGAGTGAAGTTAGGAAACACTTCTACAGGCAAAAGGTGGTAGAAGTTTGGAACTCTTCCTCAAATGGCAGTTGATGATAGCTCAGTTGTTTATTTTAAATCTGAGATTGATAGATTTTTGTTAGCCCCATATCCCTTAATACCTTTGGTTATGGTGGGTATATGGAGTTAGGTCACAGATCAGCCATGGTCTCATTGAATGGCAGAACAGGCTCAAGAGGCTAAATGGCCTACTCCTGTTCCTATGTTCCGTGTGTTTGAAGGCTGTAAATTCTGCATTAAGATGTCACATGATTTTGGATTTTACAGTAGCTTGCAATTTCTATTCCTTTAGAATAATTTTACTAAAATTACAAAGTGAAAAATTTCAGGTGTGTTCCTTAATCAACGTTATTTGGCAAACCACATAAGCATGGTTCAAATTTGTTGATTTTTTTTTCTCTATGGATTTACAATCAACAAAACTAGAACTCAAATAGCACCTTTTTTAATTAAAAAAAAAAGTCTGTCCTAAGGCACTTCACAAATGGGCATTGGAAATAATTATGGATGCTGAGCTGGGAAGAGAGAATTGGTGATGTGACAGAAATCTTGTCTGAAGAGATGGGTTTTGAGAAGGTTTTTAAAGGTGGTGAAAGAGATGGAAAGGCAGAGAGATTTAGGGGAAGGGTTCCCCAGAGTAGGACCAGGGTGACAGAAAGCTGAACCACTGATGCTGGGGTGAAAGGATGGGTGGAGGAATAAATAGAAAAGTGGAATCAGAGGAATGGAGTGTTTGAGAGGGGTTATAGGCCTGGAGGAGCTTGCAGAGGTAGGATGGGGCAATGTCATGGACGGATTTATAGATGAGAAATAAGATTTTAAATTTAAGACATTGAGTGATGGGTAATAGTCTGTGAAAGTCAACGAGGACAGGTGATGGACTTCGTGTGAGACAGGACATGAGACAAAGTTTTGGACAGGTTGGAATTTATGGGCAAAGGAGAATGGGAGGCCACTAAAGAGGCTATTAGCATAATCAAATGTAGACGTAAGACAGCCATGTTTCAACGGTGGGTGGGGCCAATGTTGCAGAGATTGAAGTAAGTGATCTTGGTGATAGACAACATGTGGGGCTTAAAGATAAGTCCTGGTTTGAACAATGTGCCTAGATTGTGAATAGACTGATTCAATTCCCCCTCCCCATTCACTCTCAATCTGAATCAGTCACAATGGAGTGGTGTTTATTATTGGGGCCACAGGTGATGGCTTTTATCCTGCCAGAGTTAAATTGGAAGAAGTTAAACCTCATCCAGGTTTTAGTGGAAGACAACGTTCTGAAAGCACACAGGCATTCGAGGGGTTAAGTGAAGTCATTGGGAGGTAGAGTTGGGTGTCTAAGCATGTGTATAGAAGCGAATTGCATGCCTGTTCATGCCAGCAGCAACGTATAGATCAAGAAGAGGAAGGAATTGACGATAGATCTTTGGGGGATTCTGAGGGTGACAGCACAGGAAAGCGAAGAGAAGTCACCGCTGAAGATGTATTGGCTATATTTGGATTGGTAAAATGGATGTGGGGAATTGGACTAAGGGAGTTAAGGTGTAGGTCGAAATCAATAAGAATGAATAGTCACTCGATACAGAGGCTAAAGGAAGAGAGAATGCCAACATAAAGGGGGGGAAAATTGGCTTTGGATTTGGGAGGATGGTAAATGACGTTTCAAGCAATATGATTAGACTCTCTTTTTGGAGATGGTCATTGCCTGGCACTTGTCTGGAGCAAATGTTACTTGCCACTTATCAGCCTAAGCCTGGATGTTGTCCAGGTCTTGCTGCAGGCGGGCTCGGACTGTTTCGTTATTTGAGGGGTTGCGAATGGAACTGAACACTGTGCAATCATCTGCGATCATCCCCATTTCTGATGTTATGATGGAGGGAAGGTCATTAATGAAGCAGCTGAAGATGGTTGGGCCTAGGACACTGCCCTGATTGGATTTATCCTGCTTTTTGTGGATAGGACATACGTGGGCAATTTTCCACATTGTCGGGTAGATGCCATGTTGTAACTGTACTGGAACAGCTTGGCTAGAGGCACAGCTAGTTCTGGAGCACAAGTCTTCAGCGCTACAGCTGGGATGTTGTCTGGGCCCATAGCCTTTGCTGTATCCAGTGCACTCAGCCGTTTCTTGATATCATGTGGAGTGAATCGAATTGGCTGAAGACTGGCTTCTGTGATGGTGGGCATATCGGGAGGAGGCCGAGATGGATCATCCACTCGGCACTTCTGACTGAAGACGGTTGCAAATGCTTCAGCCTTGTCCTTTGCACTCACGTGCTGGACTCCGCCATCACTGAGGATGGGGATGTTTGCATAGCCTCCTCCTCCCGTTAGTTGTTTAATTGTCCACCACCATTCACGACTGGATGTGGCAGGACTGCAGAGCTTTGATCTGATCCGTTGGTTGTGGAATCGCTTAGCTCTGTCTATAGCATGTTGCTTCCGCTGTTCAGCATGTATGTAGTCCTGAGTTGTAGTTTCACCAGGTTGGCACCTCATTTTTAGGTACGCCTGGTGCTGCTCCTGGCATGCTCTTCTACACTCCTCATTGAACCAGGGTTGATCCCCTGGCTTGTTGGTAATGGTAGAGTGAGGAATATGCCAGGCCATGAGGTTACAGATTGTGCTGGAATACAATTCTGCTGCTGCTGATGGCCCACAGTGCCTCATGGATGCCCAGTTTTGAGCTGCTAGATCTGTTCTGAATCTATCCCATTTAGCACGGTGGTAGTGCCACACAACACGTTGGATGGTGTCCTCAGTGCGAAGACAGGCCTTCGTCTCCACGAGGACTGTGCGGTGGTCACTCCTACCAATACTGTCATGGACAGATGCATTTGTGACAGGTAGATTGGTGAGGACGAGGTCAAGTAAGTTTTTCCCTCGTGTTGGTTCGCTCACCACCTGCCGCAGGCCCAGTCTGGCAGCTGTGTCCTTCAGGACTCGGCCAGCTCGGTCAGTAGTGGCGCTACCAAGCCACTCTTGGTGATGGACATTGAGGTCCCCCACCCAGAGTACATTCTGTGCCCTTGCTACCCTCAGTGCTTCCTCCAAGTGGTGTTCAACATGGAGCTGAGGGAGGACGGTAGGTGGTAATCAGCAGGAGGTTTCCTTGCCCATGTTTGACTTGATGCCATGAGATTTCATGGGGTCCCGAGTCAATGTTGAGGACTCCCAGGGCCATTCCCTCCTGACTATATATCACTGTACTGCCACCTCTGGTTGGTCTGTCCTGCCGGTTGGACAGGACATATCCAGGGATGGTGATGGAAGATTCTGGGATGTTGGCTGAAAGGTATGATTCTGTGAGTATGGCTATGTCAGGTTGTTGCTTGACTAGTCTGTGGGACAGCTCTCCCAATTTTGGCACAAGTCCCCAGATGTTAGTGAGGAGGACTTTGCAGGGTCGACTGGGCTTGGTTTGCCGTTGTCGTGTCCGGTGCCTAGTGGTCCGATGCCAGGTGATCCATCCGGTTTTATTCTTATGACTTTTTTTAGCGAGATTTTACAACTGAGTGGCTTGCTAGGCCATTTCAGAGGGCAATTAAGAATCAACCACATTGCTGTGGGTCTGGAGTCACATATAGGTTAGACCGGGTAAGGGCGGCAGGTTTCCTTCCCTAAAGGACATTATTGAACCAGATGGGTTTTTACGACAATCCGGTAGTTTCATGGCAACCATTACTGATACTAGTATTTTAATTCCAGATTTTATTGACAAGCTTAAAAAGATATGAAAGGGTGCAGAATGTTACTCAGCGGATACTCTTTCAGAGAGGTCCACGGACTGAATGATCATCTCCTTTGCTGTAGAATTCTTTTAATTCTGCATGAGGTGTGAACGATGAAAAAGGGTGAGGTGTTTGTTGGATGAGAAGTTGCTGGAGGAGTAAGGGGAGGGACCAAAGTGTGATTTGCTGAGGGCAGTCACACCATTGCCATGGTAACTAGGGTGGAGCAAATAGTGGAAAGCCTCGCCAGGCAGGGAGGTTTCTGTAAGGAGTAATTGCGAGTGAGCCATCTTTCATTGAATGCACTGATACTGACGGGATCATTAGCTAGGAATCCATGAATAACAAGGGCTTTAGGTGCAAGAAACCAACCATTCTGGAGCAAAATATGGAGGGAGGCAGAGATTGTAGATCTGGTGTGCTTGGAGTGGGCAGGATGGGGAGGAAGTTGGAAGAATTGATTCCTGAATAACGTTTCAAGCAATATGATTGCAGAGAGCTGAGGATGGGACAATTTAGGTGCTGCTCTGGGACATTCAGCACTGACTGTCATGATGGGCCTGGTGAAGAATGCTGAGGGAGGTACAGAAGGAAGCCTTAGGCTCATTGAAGGACTTCAGCCTGGGATGATAGCAAGAGAAAAGGTAGGATGAGGACTAGTGATGGGAAGGTGGCGAGATTGAGCGAGGCATGGAGGTGGAAAAGGGGGAAGGGAAATTAGCATAGCTAGATGAGAGAAAGAGGAGGCCAGAGAGATTTGAAAGGCCCAAAGCAGAAAAGAAAAATGGTGGCCTGTATCCAGAGTGACGGTCAGGATGTACATGAGTGTGAACACTGAAGGAAGCTCAGTTACATAAGGATAACAGAAGAACAGATGGGAGGAGGGCCTTGGAGAATGGAGCAGAGAGAGGTAAATCGGTCTAAAAAGACAAAACTGAGGGCCAAGACACAAGTATAATGAAGACCAGTTGTAGGCAAGTGGGAGTATCTAGTGTGATCCATCAGCCAGCTGTAAGGAGGGGTCTACATACAAGCCAAAAGTTGTTGGGGAGCAGGGTGTTAGCCAGTTGATACATTAAGCAGAGCTGTGTACAATCCTGACCCTGTAGTCCTATTATGGGAGTTGGTATCCACTTAACTGAGCAGAGTTTGGAGTGCAATTGAAATTAAATTATTCTATGAAAGCTATTAAGCAAACACTGTCTTTTTTTAATGTAGGCCCAGTTGGAATGCTGGTCTTCACCTCTATGTGCCAGGGTTTGAATCCCACTGTCGTCACTTGGCGAGAGTTTCACTATAGGGTGCAGTTAGCAGAATCCATCCATTGAGCAATAAGTTGTCATTATTTCAGTATGTTGTCCAGTGGAAGGTAGAATTCTTTACATTGCAAAAATCAAGCTGAGATGTTGATAAGCCATCATTAATCCCTCTGTTTAACATTTACATAATCAATAATCTGATTTCCCCTCTTCTCTTTCTCCCTCCCCCCCCCCCCCACCCCCCAACCTGAAAAACAACCTTGGGGAACCCGATCATTCCCAGGCATTATTAATATATTGTGCTGTGAACATTTACAATCAATTGCATGCCATGAGAATTTTCCTACTTTAAGCTCAAACTTATTGATAGTTTTGTAATATAATCGTGATAATGAACTTAGATGTTTATTTGAGGAAGCTGTATTTCATTTACCTCCTGGGTACATTGGAAAACACAAAAAACATTCACATTATAGTAGATTTTGAATTTTTGTCAGTAGTGGATTGACCCGTTATCTCATATCTTTACTTTTACCCTTTTATTGATAAAGTTAAGCAACTTATTTGAACTGCTTTTCAAAATTAAGTTATTTTTGCTTTTAACAGCTAGAAAAAGTTGCAGATTCCCCGAGACACGTCTTCCCTGTTAATGGAGGATTTCAGGCTTTGAAAGGGATAATTGATTTGGTGAGTATCATTTGGTATCTTATTGTTAGTGCAGTGACTTTATAATAACCAGGATCAAATGCACTAGTGGATAAAAGTCTAAGAATTATGTTTAAATTATAATTTGAGCAATAAAGAAAGCAGTTCGTTATTACTTATGTAGACTGCTTCTAAGTATGAAAACATATACAACACATTTTGTTTGAAATATCAGCTATTGATGATAATGAACAGCAATATGGCCATGATCTTGGCATAAAATCATTAATGTTTTGTAACAAATTTGTCAATTCTATAGTGTACCTATTCAATTTTGTTATTTTATGACTCTGGAATCTTACCTTTTTGTAAATGTGTGATTTACGTTAAAAGCTGTGCAGTTCAGTAGAAGCTTTGTGAGAAACTAATACACTCCAAATGCAAGCTAGGAATATGAGTACAGAAGAGTATGAAAGGAACTGTCTGATGAGATTGCTGATTTTGTGAATGAATTACTCTTCCCTTGTCTGTTCCTATCTTCCCCTTCATCACTGTGCCACCATTTCATCTTGATTGCACTGTCAAAGTTAGGGAGCACCACTGTATAGGGATATCAGTCAGGAATTTCTTTGGAGCTGCTCCTGCTCCATCACTGTAACTTTGCTGGAAGTGTGGCAGAAACCCCTTTTTACATGCATAAACCATATCATTTGGCCATCTTATCATCCTTGCCACTATGGAAAAGAATTGACCACCTTTACTAGTGCAGAAAATACATAAGTAGCACTGATTCTGTAGTCCGTGTCTTACCATGAAAGTGAGACCCAAGAGACAACAGGTATGGATTGTACAACACTGACTAATGGTGCTTGAGATTGAAGTTAGATGAGCAGTGGCTTTTGTTCTGTTAAATGGTTTGAAGCTGGCAGGAGAGCAGAGAATTCAAGATGGAGCTATTACATAGTGGGTGGAATAAGTGGAGGCATAACTCCAGCAGTGGTGTGAAAAATGGAGGGAGGGAAATTGAGAGGGTGGTAGGAGCTTTGCGACACAGAATGAGAGGATATCAAGGTCATGGATTGGCCAGGATGGGGTTCTTGGAGGATTGAAGAAATTGGGAAAAGGAAAATGGCATGTTTGAGGCAGTTCCTTCAGAACCCTGGGATGTAGGTTGTCAGAGTCAGGAGCCTTATCTATCTTGAGCTTCAACATACTCCCCAATATGTCCTCCCTTGAGATTTTAAATTTCTTCAGTCTATATTCACCTTTTAAACTGTTTCCCACCCCCAATTGCGGCATTTCTTCTCCCATTTCTTTTATGAACACTGTTGAAAAATAACAGTTCAGTATTTCAAAGTTTCTTCACGTCGCTGGGTCAAAATCCTGGACCTCCCTACCTAACAGCACTGTGGAAGAACCTTCACCACCTGGACTGCAGCGGTTCAAGGAGGTTCACCACCACCTTCTCAAGGGAAAGTAGGGATAGGCAGTAAATTCTGGCCTTCCCAGCAACACTCACACCCTTGGAATGAATATAAAAAAACATAATTCTCTAATTTTCCACACCATTTCCTTATTATCTTTTTTAGTGGACCCACTCTTTTGTTTATTCCTGACATGCTTGAAGAATGCTTTACTGTTCTTCTTTATGTTTCCAACTATGTTTTCCTTGTGATTATCTATGCGGCCCTTATCAGCTTATTGGAATTTATAGATCTTCCTATCCTGTTCCTTTCCTGAACATTTAAAAATTTGTATGGTTTCTGTTGCTTCCTGATGCCTTTCAAAACTTTGTTAGGAAGCCAAGCTGGTCTGTCCTTGACCAATTTCAGGGATAAATTCCATTTACATCTTTAAAAATATCCCTTTGAAACAATTCCACTTTCCTTCCACAAAATTTCCTTCCAGTATCTCTTGCCTTAACCTTCCCGGTCCTTCCTTAAACACACAAAATGCTTCACAGAATGGAGATCATTTTGCCAGGTTCATTCAGACTGAGCAAGATTGAACTTTCCACTTTATTTTTCCAAGTCTCTGCTGAATATTTAATAGTTAATAATTTCAATTTTGTGCTGTAATGCATAGAGGTGTCTAAAAATGGCTTGTTTTGTTGTATTATGTACTATTGAGTGAAAGAATTCAAGTACATAACGATGTACCAAAGCAGACATAATTCCGCAATAAGAATTATATCTGCTTTGGTACATTGTTAATTATATACTTCATTGATAAGAACTGGTCACATCAATGAACATTTACTATCATAAATGGAAAATCTGAGGATTAGACATTAAAAGATGTAATATTATTCGATCACTCAAAATTGAAAATTTATAAATTAAGTAACCAAGTATCAACTAAGAATCCCAGATTTTACAAGGCTCTAATGTTGCTGTGCAGCCTTTCTAGCCATGATCGTGGGTTATGAAATGGGGTGTCCTGGTTTGCACAGGGGATTTTGTAGTGAAGAAAATTGTTGAGCTTTTGGTGACCAATGCAAACTTCACTCAACCTACCAAAATTATTTCAATTACTCCCACAACGCTTAACAGCTTTTTGCTTCGCTTGCCCATATGAATGTAAAGAATCTTACAACACCAGGTTATAGTCCAACAATTTTATTTGAAATTGTTGGACTATAACCTGGTGTTGTAAGATTCTTTACATTTGTCAACCCCAGTCCATCACCGGCATCTCCACATCATGCCCATAAGAAGTGGGTGCTGCAGCAAATGGATGGTCTGGTCCTTTAGGAGTTGACGTCTTAAAGGTGTGTAGCACTTCTTATTGGTTGGGAAGTTAGATTTAAAAAAAAAATTATTTGGCTTATTATATTGCTTTATCTGCAGTTCTATTTTGCATTAAATTTTGTTGCTGTTTATTTAAGCCTGATTTTTTTTTTTTGCATTGCGAGACTTTTGTTTCCAACTCCATTTTTTTTTGAAGCAACAGTCTTACAGCATGCAAAATGGGCAGGATGGAAATTCTTTTGGCGGTTCCAACGGCACTCTTATATTTTGAGGAGGAAGAGCATCCTTGAAGGGGCAAGAAAGGCACATGTGACTGAAGCTCACATATTACTTTTGCAACTGTCCTTATTCCAGGATCCGCATTTACTGACTCGCGTTCCTTTCTGAGAATGTCCGAAGAGAACTTTCTTCAGTTTCTTTATTTCTTTAAGCAAAGGCTGACCTATAGTTACCTTGTACCACAAGGATGGCTTTTTCCATGGGCAGGAAGGTCACTACTGCATTAAACATTTACACCATCAGATCATTCCAAGCCACGACCAGTGACATATGCTAAAATAGTCTTTTGTCCATCTGCATATCCATCAAGCAAGTGATCTAATCCTTGTTTGCAAGTATGGACAATTTCATGACTGTCCTTGTTTAAAGGAAGTATCGCTTCAACTGGACATAAAACTTTTTCTAGGTGGCAGGCTTTCTAAGCGTATAGAGCATTGAAAATTGCACCCATATACATTTACAGACTGTTGATCCTGGTTGGTACCTCCTGACATGGACAGCACATTGCTGTTCTCGGAGCTGGATGTCCAGGACTGCTAAACAGGGCAACCTTGCTCACATCTACTTCGTGCAGCAGCATGTCCAAGTGACCTGACCCTGCAAAATTGTGGGGCAGCTCTGTACTTTTGGCTAGTTTTCACCTTGTAGCTAGCCATTGCCAGCTCCAGCTAGCTGGGATTAAAAAAAATTGGCCATATAATTTAGACCAAATGGGCAAAGGACCTGTGGCAAGGTATGATGGAGGACTAGGATATATTGTCGATATTTTCATTAGTGGTGTAACTTTGTAAGAGTTAAGAGATTCAAATGATATGTAGAAACGACCTTAGATATTAAGGGGAACAGATAGGGTGGATAGAGAGAAACTATTTCCGCTGGTTGGGGATTTTAGGAGTAGGGGGCACAGTCTAAAAATTAGAGCCAAACCTTTCAGGAGCAAGATTAGAAAACATTTCTACACACAAAGGGTGGTAGAAGCTTGGAACTCTCTTCCGCAAACGACAATTGATACTAGCTCAATTGCTAAATTTAAATATGAGATAGATAGCTTTTTGGCAACCAAAGGTATTAAGGGATATGGGCCAAAGGCAGGTATATGGAGTTAGATCACAGATCAGCCATGATCTTATCAAATGGCGGAGCAGGCACGAGGGGCTGAATGGCCTATTCCTGTTCCTATGTTCCTAGTTTATGGAATAGATTCAGGGAGAAAACCGAATTGTTGGAGAGGATATGCCAGTGAGGGTTGTTCAAGATTTTGTTGGAGGTGTATGCAGGTATTAATTGTCCAGTAGGCTCACTGGTAGCGATAATTCATAGTGCATAGTGCCTTGCAGTAGTTTAGTTGGCAGGGCTGCACAGAAACTTGCTTGTGTCATGTTGTATGTCACAAGAAAATGTAATAGGATGGCCAGATAAGGATTTAGTCTGCTACTCTGTGGTACTGATTCCTTTTAGCTACAGGATCTGTATGAAGTGGGAAATTAAAACGATCATTTTCATTCAGAGGGCCATTGGAACATGGGATGCTTTATCACAAGTTGCTATTGAGGCAGGGATTTTAACTTTATTTTAAAAAGGAATTAGAAATGTATTTGAAAAGGCAGAAAGCAGTCTACTCTTAATTCAAAATTACTTAATTCAAATGATCTGATTATTCAATTTTTTAGCACTAAATTCCCGCTTTTCTACATTACTTACGTTGTTCAAAAAATGACTTCAAATTGTCAGGATTAGACTGTATAAAAAGATATGAGGGGAACAAGGAAATGGGATTAGAGTAGATAACTCCAGTTAGAGTTGGCACTGGCACAGGCACAATGGGCTGCAGGAGTTATCCTTCTGTGCTGTGATTTCAATGAAAGAATGACACCTGAAAATATCACCTATTTGGTCAGATTAAGGGATAATCTTTATGGTAAGCATGGAATCCATTTTATATTTCTTTGTTAGACTGTTATGATTTGGGCTTTCTCCCAACACTCTTAACTTGGGTTCACAGTGAAAAGGCCAACTGAGTGTCTTATGAACTGAAACTTCAGCTTAATATCTGTGAAGAATGGGGCAGCATGGCAAAGACCTAACAATTATCCTTTGATTAAAGTAAAATGAAATGGAGACCATGTGGGATGTCCACAATGCTCTCTTTCTACTCCAAAAGATGATAAATACAAAATCGCCGTTCTTTCATGTTCAGAAACTTGTATTAGGTTTTTAACTAATAAGATCATCATCCAGAAGCAGAAAACATCGACTAGATACTGATTGTACAAATACTGAGAAAACAACCAAAATTGAATCAATTCGCAAGGGGTTAAAATCATTTACAGAATGCATTTCATGCACAGTCCAATTTATCTGCAAGACTTTTGGCGGAAACAGTCTTTCATACACTTCCTGACTCTGTTTGTTGTTGGCTGAAGCGATAGTTCTACCCACTAGGCAGAGTCCAGCTGTCACCTTTTAGACTGAACTGGAACTGAACTAAAGATGGTGAAGAACAACTTCTTTATATATTCTCAGATCACAAGGACCTGTCAGTCAATCAAGTTCAAATACATAATGGTGCATCCTGAGCATAGAATCACTTAGCAAATCACTGCTTGCACCTTGCCAAGTGTCTCATATATATCTGTTGATGTTTTGACCGACTATAATTAGATTTGCTTCCAGGATGGAACTACTGCATCTCGACTCACTTACAAATCGCACATCCTGCCTGGTTTCTCGCGAACAGCTGAGATTTGGGCTTATCTTGAAGTGTAGTTTAGTAAAGAAAGACAGCTTCCATCTTAACTCTAATTATTTCTAAAACACATTTACCCTGTGTACCTAATGTCTTATATTTAAAAAATATAGGGGTTCTGAAATTCCGATTGTTTGATAGGACATAAACCCAGTGGATCTACCTTGAGGACTTGGAATTTGGGGAGGAGAGGTGAACTGCTGGTTTTGTCCCCCATTTAGGTTCGGCTGTAAATTCTTCTGGAATTGAAGGAGAGTGTAAGATGCAGCCATCCTGGCTAAGGTGCAGCTCTGCAAGTCATGGGTTTAGGCTAGGATGACATTATCGATCCTAATTCTGTCGTTCAAGCCCGAGGATTCACTAATCTAACTTATGCCACTATAAAACTGGGGTAACTTAAAACAACAACTAAAGGCTGATCTGGAATCTTAAATGTATATTGCTGTGTTTCATTATGCTGTTAGAGACTTGTAACTTTACCTTGGCGTGGTCTTTTGTCAATCTGTTTTTGCTCTTTATTTTGAAAGCCCCTGGCTTTATGTGAAAGTTTCCCTCAAGATGATTTTTTATTTGGGAAGTTTGTTTTGCTACAGAATGGGTTTCATAATGGGGATTCCCTTTTATGATATATTTGTTGGAGGGGGAAAATTAAGAGGAACTGTACAGAAGCTGAGATAGCAGATTTACAAAGCTGGACCACAAGAGATCCAGAGCTCCTCACCACAGATATCTAGCCACCAGTGTGGATAGGCCCAGAAGACCTTTATTTGAAGTTGTGTAAGCAAGAGGTTTGCACCATCTTACAGGGAGATCTGCAAACTTCCTCAAAATACAGGAAAGTACTTACTGTGGCTCAAAGTCCCTAATGTGTTTACTATCTTGGCCATTGGTTCATTTCACGGGATATCATGTGACTTCAACTAGGTCAGTTTGCTGTCCATTCTTGCACAAAGGCAAATAATTAATGTCCTGTTTATCAGACCAACCCATTTCATTAAACTTGTCCCAGAAGTAAGACAATTGAGTGAGTAAGAACATAAAGAGGAGCAGGAGTAGGCCATACAGCCCTTGAGCCTGCTCTGCCATTCAGTAAGATCATGGCTGATCTTTGACCTCAACTCAACTTTCCTGCCCGATCCCCATATCCCTCGATTCCTCAAGTCCAAAAATCTATCGATCTTAGTCTTGAATATGCTCAACGACTGAGCATCCACAGCCCTCTGGGGTAGAGAATTCCAAATGTTCACAACCCTTTTAGTGAAGAAATTCCTCTTCATCTCGGTGCTAAATGGCCGACCCCTTATCCTGAGACTATGCCCCCTAGTTCTAGACTCTCCAGCCAGGGGAAATATCCTCTCAGCACCTACCTTGTCAAGCTCTCTTAGAATCTTATGTTTCAATGAGATCACCTCTCATTCTTTTAAACTCCAGAGAGTATAGGCTCATTCTACTCAATCTGTCCTCATAGGACAAGGCTCTCATCCAGGAATTAATCTAGTGAACCTTCATTGAACTGCCTCTCAGGCAAGTATATCCTTCCTTAGGTAAGAAGATCAAAACTGCGCACACTACTCCAGTTGTGGTTTCACCAAAGCCCTGTACAATTGCAGCAAGACTTCCTTACTCTTGTACTCTAACCCCCTTGCAATAAAGACCATCATACCATTTGCCTTCCTAATTGCTTGCTGTACCTGCATGTTAACTTTGTGTTTTGTGTACAAGGACACCTAAATCCCTCTGAACACCAACATTTAATAGCTTCTCACCATTTAAAAATTATTCCGTTTTTCTATTTTTCCTACCAAAATGAGTAACCTCACATTTACCCACATTGTACTCCATCTGCCACCTTCTTGCCCATTCACTTAATCTGTTGATATCCCTTTGCCGACTCTTTGCATCCTCCTCGCAGCTTACTTTCCCACCTAGCTTTGTATCGTCGGCAAACTTGTATACATTATACTTGGTCCCTTCATCTAAGTCATTAATATAGATTGCAACTAGCTGAGGCCCAAGCACTGATCCTTGTGGCACCCACTAATTACAGCCTGTCAACCCGAAAAAGACCCATTTATTCCTACTCGTTAATTTTCATAAGATTGCTGGGTTTCCACAAGTGCTTGGAGCTATAAACTGCACTCATGGCCATGCGAGCCCCTCCTGTGAATCCACACTGTTGCGCCAATCGAAAGGGATTTTACTCCCTTAATGCCCAATGAGTGGGTGACAACAAGCACAGGTTTCTGCACGTCAATGCCCAGTATATAAGGTGCTGCCATGATTCATTTATCCTTTTGGCAGTCCAGTGTTCCCACACTCGTTCATAATCTAGGGCAAGGTGCTGGCTGGCTTCTTGGAAACACTGGGGGCCCGATTTTCGGATGGCGTTGGGGGCTCGGGGGCTCCGAAAATGGCGGAATCCCGGCTCCAACCCGCTCGCTTCCGGGTTCCCCAATGACGCGCAGCTCCCGCATGCGGGGCTCCCACTGGCAATTAAAGCTGGGAGAATGATAATTTAGATAGTTATTTAGCTAGTTGAGGTACTTGACAGACCTCATTGAGTGGAGATTTTGGCAGGGGTGTAATTTTGAAGGATCCTCAGCGTGTTTCCTGTGCTGTGGGAAACACTCCCTGTTGGAGCAGACGTGTTTCAGCCAGCAGCCAGTGGGAGATGCAAAGGATTATTTGACAGTTGGGGGGAATACCCCATTTACTGCAGCAGGACACTCTGTCACTTCAGACAAAGTTTTGGCTGCAACACCTTTGTCTTTCCACTCAAAATTATTAATTTATATCCTAAACTCTGCTGTGCAAATACATTTACCTACTTTGCGGACCCCCTCAAACTCACACTGTCAGGATGGGGGATGCCATGGCTGCGTTCATCGCTTCATCCGAGGACAAGCAACATCACCAGCCTCGCCAGGCACACCGTCCACCTCCGCTACATGGAGCTCTACAACACAGTGCTGCGCCACAGGCACCTGCACAAAATAGTCGTGCAACTACACATACACCCATTGACCCACTGTAGGGTGACCCAATGGGTGGCATCAAGTGTGGGTGCTAATGGAGAACGTGGCAGTAGTGGTGACAATATAATATTTAATGTGAGTTGAACCAAAATTAAATAAAAAATGACAAACTGTCAAACACCCTTGTGCATTCTCTTTGTGCTCACGAACCCTTTGCCTTACGCTTCCTACTACTCATACGTGATGCATCCCCTGTGGCTGCAGCAGAGGTAGTGGCAGGTTGGGTGAGGGTGACCGTCAAAGAGATGCATCAGAGGGTGAGTATGAGACAGCCATGAGATTGTATGAGGATTGGGTTGAGTGGTAGTGGTGAGATGAGTACTGGGGGGGGGGGGGTGAGGAAGTGCAGGAAGTGAGGATGCAGTTTGAGTGGGTGTGATAGAGTAGTGTTGGCAGTGCAGAAGGAGTTGTGGGGTGGGGGCGGTGATGTGGAAGATGGAGTGTAGGAGAATGAGTAAGTGTGCTCACTTTTGCTGACCCAGTTAGGTCATTGAAGCGCTTCCTGTACTGGATCCATGCGGGAGAACGCTGCTGCTGGCCACCTCCTCTGCCACCTCGAGCCAGGCCTTCTTGGTGGCAGAGACAGGCCACTTCCTCCCGTCCGCCAGGTAGAAAATACCCCTCCTCCTCCTCACCCCATCCAGTAAGACCTGGAGTGAGGCATCATTAAACCTGGGAGCAGCCTTTCCCTTGGGCTGCTCCATGTTGTAATTTTGGTTCTTTGCTGCTGGAGAAGCAATTGGAGGACTGCCCCTTTAAATAGGGCTCCTTGAGCTGACAGCCTGTGATGTGGGTGCGCAGTCCGCCCACTGCGCAGGTTGATGACGGGGAACCCGGAAGCCACGTTAAGTAGCTTCAATTTACCCGTGATCGCGTGGGGAACGGACGGATTTCACTGGGCGGGTTACCCACGCACCCAGTCGATTGACCCCCACCCCCCTACCCCCCCTCGCTGCCATCCCGCCTCCCTGGTAATATCGGGGCCTGGGTGTCGAATGCTACCATGGCTTCTAGCATTATTGAACGAGACCACCAGTTAAGCAGAGGAATGCTACAGTGAGGCTTGCATCTGCACTCAAATTAAAATGGAACAGGCCATCAGCATGCTGAAGGGATGATTCAGATGCCTAAATAGGTTTGAGTGCTCCCACCTGTATGCTCCCAAAGTTGTCTCATGAATTGTGGTGGTCTGCTGTGTCCTTCACAGTTTTGGTCCTCAGAAGGACCTGGATATTGAAATTCCTAAGGAATGAGATTAAATTAGAATCTGAACCCTGAGACAGAAGAACTTGGGCATGAGGAGGACACATTAGGCTCACAGACAGCAGTTGGGTGAGAGCTGCGAGACAGATTTATCAGAGACTTTTGGTAACATCTGATCAGATAATAGTAATACACCATCTGTAATAACCAGGATGCTTCACGTAATTTATATGTACAACCCTTCAGAATACTCCATTCATCATTAAAAGCAGAAGTCCTATGAGAGTGCGAAGACCACAAACATGTTTCACTTCCATTGCATCTTCATGTCAACGGAAAAATCATGACCATCATAACTATTTCTGACAACAATCATAAGGATTCTTGAATTTTATCACTGAGAAGTCCATTAGACTTACCACTGCACACTTACTCCTGTGACTTTATCATTTTTCCTCAATCCCATTCTAACACTTCTAAGTACAACCTGAAGGGCTGAGTTCTGAGATGACTGCTGTATATGACTATCTGCCTCTTGGGACTGAGTTGGCCCTTGTCTCACTGTGTTTTGAGATGGACTAATGAGAGACTGATTCTCTGGGCTTGGAATCTTCACAGCCTTTGCCTGCTAACTTTGTTCCATTTGTAAAGAAAGAAAGTACTTGCATGTGTATAGTGCCTTTCACGACCTCAGGACTTCCCAAAGCTTTACAGCCAATTAAGTACTTTTTGAAGTGTAGGCACTGTTGTAATGTAGGAAACGTGGCAGCCAATTTTGACACAGCAAGGTCTCACAAAGAACAATGTGATAATGAACAGTTCATCTGTTTTAGTGATGTTTGGGTGAGGCATAAATAGTGGCCAGGACACCGGGGAGAACTCCCCTGCTGTTCTTCGAAATAGTGCAGTGGGATCTTTTATGTCCACCTGTGAGGGCAGACGGGGCCTCAGTTTAACATCTCGTCCAAAAGATGGATCTGAGGATAAAGGCATCTGAGGAGACTGAGCAGAGAGCACTCTGGTGTGCTGCCCTGAGAGAATATGTGTGACACCTCTCTGTCTGCTCACTGTGATTGCCTTGGCAACGGGCAGTAATCACCAGGCATTGTTCTGTGATTTTCAAATGCGAAGGATTCGAAAATTTCATTTCCACACCATTCACCTGAGGAAGGAGGAAGCCTCCGAAAGCTTGTGGAATTTAAAATAAATTTGTTGGACTATAACTTGGTTTGTAAAATTGTTTACAATTGTCAGCCCTGAGAGAAGGCAGAATCGTCAGCCATTTCCTGATCTACTGGTAAACATGAACTCCTGTTAATAGCTGCCACCAATCTGCGGGAAAGCAGATCTTAAGAAATTACTAATATCCCTTGAGAGAGAAATCCTACAAACTCTCCAAATTAATGCCTGGAAATCTTGGAAATGCAGTTGATATTGTCCTCTCCAGTCTTTCTATTCCATCACCCAAGGCCTGAATGCCACCCATCAAAGCCTGCATGTTGGAGGTGTTAACTGCCTCAAGGCTATTGTGTTCTGTGTGACATTGTGCAGCTATCAGGCACTCCAGGCTGCTCTGCATTGTTGAGAAGCCCTCTGATGTTGCCACAAAGGAGAGCTTTGGTCTCTGCCATCTGCTGCACATTTTTGGAGACAATTGTAAACAATTTTACAACACCAAGTTATAGTCCAGCAATTTTATTTTAAATTCACAAGCTTTCGGAGGCTTCCTCCTTCCTCAGGTAAATGTCCGAAAGCTTGTGAATTTAAAATAAAATTGCTGGACTATAACTTGGTGTTGTAAAATTGTTTACAATTGTCAACCCCAGTCCATCACCGGCATCTCCATATCATTTTTGGAGAGGCTTTGCAGTACCTTCATAGGAGTTTTATACTCTGCTCTCATCTCTCTTCTCATGACAGGATCCTAGAAATCATCAATTAAATGCTCTTCAGCCACAGACTGACATTTCCTTAGCTTCTGCTCACAAATATCCTTCTCCACTTCCACCACCTCTTCCTCTGGCCTCCTTGTGTGTCATGTCCAGTGTCGACTCCATATCTGAACCAAGTGACTCTGGGCTGGTGAGTGTGAGTGAAAGGGTGAATGGTGGTGCAGGTGAATTTTTGCTGGCTGACCCTGCTATTGAGGGGCCTGCTATTGAGTCAGTTTTTCTCTTTGCTTCTTCTTGCTTCTATGGAGAGAAAAAGACAGAACTGCAATAGGGTTGATTTTAACTTTCAATGGTGGTGGAAAATGGGTAGTCGCGAATCTGCTGTTTGAGGTTAAGCTATTTTATTTTGTTAAAAGATTGAGATCACAATGGTGGCCCTTTTGGTTTGACATCAGCCAACTGAAAGCCGCATTATTCATTGTATTTGTGGTTGAAATTGCGTGATTGCATGTTGCCTTGTGAAGAACTCTGAATTCTCCACTCTGCAGTTGATGTAGTTGTTTATGGCCTAATCTGTTTAATCTTTATTATTTTGAAGACGCAGTGGACCATGTATCCTTAGGATACATGTAATTTCAAGTGGATGGCAAGTTACATCATTGTTTATGGTGACCTATCTGATTTTATCTAGCCATTAGTTAATCCCCCACGGCATTTCACACAGGTAGTAAAGACCAAGTGTAGTATTCAGTTTAAGCAGAATTAGAGGGTAAAGGAATACTTGAAGGGGGAGAACGAGAGGAGGGGCATGGTAAGGAAGAAGTGGGGCAGAGAGGAGGAGAGATGGAGAAGAGAATGGGGAGTATGGGAGGAATGGAATAGGAGATGAGAGATGGAGGGGTAAAGGGTTGTGATTTGTGATCAGTGGAGGATTGGGTTTGCAATTCATTCTCAGCAAAGAGGAGGCCATGTATCTTGCTGATCGGGGATGGGGGATTGGCTTGTGCTCAGTGAGGGTTGAAGGTAGTGATTCTTTACTAATGATATCACTCCATTGCTTCTGCTGCGTTCCCAGTCAATTAAACCCTCCCTGCCGCACACTAGATGTGGCACAACACACTGCAACCAGCAGAAAAAGCCACAAGAGGACAAACATTGAAAACTACAAAATGAGAGCTGCAACACCAAAAACAGATAAAAGAAGGCACAAATACACAAAATTAGAAAACCCAGAGAGACAGCAAACCACAAACAACATTTATATATAATTGCATTCATATCTTCCAACCTTATTTTGAACAATATCATGGGACATCCACTAGAAATGTGTAATTAATTTTGATATTATGCATGTGTGCTGGCTGGTTAAATAATCCAATTTAAAAAAAAAGTTCAGTTTTTAAAAAAAAATCTTCGAGAGCCTTGCCCTTTGGCTTCCAGTGTAAAATGCTACACATGGGTGTAATGGAGGCTTTATCTGCTTTGTTATTTTTTGGAAGCAAGACTGCCTGGTTTTTGGCAGCATGTAATTAAGGGTTTACTGATGTGACTATAGCCACTTTTTATTTTGCAGTATGAGAATTGAGCATAAGGGCTGATTCCCCAGTGTTGCACTTGGGGAGGGGCCCCTCGCAGGCAGCCTGTATAGAGTAAGGAATAGGGCAAGTGGCATCACACACTCCATTCAGCACTACTGCAGGTTTTTAGTATGTGAGCCTCACTGTATTAAAGCCCCAAAAATTGGAGGGAATAGATCCCACAACAAATTACCGATGTTTTCTTGCCCCTGAACTCTGTGTGCACCAAGTCCCCTCTTTAAAACACGCGCTTGACAGTTTCCATTCGGTTCACTGGAGAATATTCATCCAAAAAGATGGGACTGACAGGCTTTCGGAAAGTTGTTTTTTCCTGCTTTTTACTTCCCCTAACTGCTGTCTCTGCATTGTTGCTTCTGCAGTAGTTTTTCTGTTATTTGCTGCTGATGGTTTTGCAATATCCAACTCCTTTTGCACAGATATTGGATGTATATTGCTGCTCCTTTTATTGTCACTGGGTCAGTATCTTGGAGTTCCATCCCTAACACTACTGTGGGAGCCCCATTACCACAAGGACTGCAGCATTACTGGGGATGGTCCACCGTTGCCTTCGCAGGGCACCGTGCCAATATTGTCTACATTCTGGGAACAAAAAGCCCTCCAGTCACAGCATTGTTGCTGCCATCGGCTGCAAACCTCAGCTCCAACCAGAGTTCATGCTGAGGCAAAAAAGGTAGGTGTACTTACACCTCGGGCATCTGTGTCTGCCTGGAATTGGCCCATGAACTCCTTTCCAGACATGGCACACCATATCTGAGGAGATATGCCTTTGCTGTCTCCTAGTTGGATGACTTCAGAAGTTTTTCCATTGGAAATAGCTGATTTTCTGTCGTCTTCTGTTTCAAAACTTTCAAGAAGTCCAGGGACTGCACATTGCCCAAGATGGGAGTCATTCTGGCCACTCTACTCTGGTTGGAGGAGGGGGAGCAATGGCAGCAACAGGGCAGGGAATGTCAAGCAAGCTCTGAGGAGGCCACAAATGAGGAAGGCTGCTCACAGGCATCCGCAACCCTGTCCATAGCATCGATAGGTCCAGAACCAGTCACCTCTCGTTTTCTGAGGAGCACTGCATCTGGAGGCTGCTCTTCTCCAAAGAGTCTGTCACCGACCTTTGCAGCCTCTTACAACAAGATCTGTAACCCACTTTGTCAGCTGGCTGTGTATTTCCTGTGCCAGCGAAAGTGACTACGGCCCTTAATTTTTTTGCCTCTGGCTCTTTGCAGGCTGCAGCAGGTGACATCGCTCATTAGTTAGTCTGCAATCCATCAAGCAGGTCACTGATGCCCTCTTTGCCAAGATCAACAAACTTCTATCATTTCCCATGCATGTCAGCAGGAAAGGCCATAGCAGGCTTCCCTAAGTTTAAGTGATTGGCTACACGAGTGTAATCATCGGGATGCTTCTCAATGAGCCAGCATCCTTCACGAACAGGGGGTGTTCCACTCCCTAATGTTCAGTTAGTGTGATCACCACCAGCACCTTGTGCAGTTCTGTACTGGCTTCCTGGTAGCCGTTATGATGCCTACACATTGCGTCAGCCCTTCTTCCCTCCACTCTTTTTCACTCAGCTCAGCAAGTCAGTGGCTTGATACTTGGCGACAAGGGCTATCCTCTTTACACCTGGCTTATGATACCTCTATAAAACCCACACCTGCCCGCGAAATGGAGATACAACTAGAGCCATCATAGAGCACACCATTGGACTGCTCAAACATTGCTCAGACATGGTGCAAAAGTGCCTAGGCAGCCTTCCCAGTAATACCTAAAACAATTTCAGGTGTGCAGAAAGTAGTTTTCATTTGGAGGCTGGGCCCCAAAAGTCAGCATCTCTGTCCTCTTCAGCAGAGCTGGAAGCCGAGTTTGCCCTCCAGTTGTCCTATCCGCTTGTCCCTGCTCCTGCTCGCTTGTGCTCTGTGATTCACCATCTGCAGACCCTTCTAGCTCACCATCCTGCCCAAGGTATCGATTTTTGTGCTGGTGATTGGGAGCGATGGAGTGAGTGCCAATGCTTCTTTGGGAGAAATGTCCCTCTCCGAGTTATGTTCTGCAGGGTCCAGGTCTTCAGATGGATCTAGAAAAAGTGGAGAGGGACAAGAGTCAGCATGACACAGAAGGGTTAGGTAGTAGCAGATGATTAGCAGCAATATACAGTAACAGCTTGTCTTGCTGCCTCCATGCAATTGTTAGAGGAAAGAGAAAATGGTACAAAGAATAGGCAGAGACCCTGCCGAGTGTGGGCTCCAGCCTCACCATCACCGATACTTTTTTGATTTTTTTTCAAAAAATATACTTTATTCATAAAATTTGTAGCAAAAAACATACAATACAGTTGTCATCACATTCCAAACATACACAATACAGATCATACAATTTGCAGGTTACATCAAGTACAGTTCAGTGAACACATTGGACATAATTACAGTTCATCACACTCTAGGGTGCCTCATTGCATCACACTCAAAACAGATTATTGCTTACAGATTCATTACAGGTACATTACAGATTCATTACAGGTACATTACAGCAATTTGAATTTTGCATTCTGCCCGAGGGGGTTTTTTCCCTGATTGCAGCCCCTCGGTATACAATGGCGGGAAGGCTCTAAACGGTTGCCTTTCCCCACAGAGCCTTTGCAGCGGCCGCACCCATCCTCAGTGCGTCTCTGAGCACGTAGTCCTGGACCTTGGAATGTGCCAGTCTGCAACACTCGGTCGAGGACAGCTCCTTGCACTGAAAGACCATCAAGGTTCGGGCAGACCAAAGGGCATCTTTCACCGAGTTGATGGTCTTCCAGCAGCAGTTGATGTCCGTCTCAGTGTGCGTCCCCGGGAACAGCCCATAGAGCACAGAATCCTGTGTTATGGAACTGCTCGGGACGAACCTGGACAGATATCACTGCATCTCTCTCCAGACCTTCTTTGCAAAGGCGCATTCCAGAAGGAGATGGGTGACGGTTTCGTCTGCACCGCAGCCTCATCGGGGGCGGCGCGCGGTGGGGCTGAGAGTCCGGGAGTGCATGAAGGATCTGACGGGGAGGGCCCTTCTCACCACCAGCCAAGCTAGGTCTTGGTGCTTGTTTGAAAGTTCTGGCGATGAGGCGTTCTGCCAAATGACATTGACAGCCTGCTCGGGGAACCGACTGACAGGATCCATCGTCTCCTTTTCCCGCAGGGTCTCGAGGACGTCACGTGCGGACCACTTACTGATCGCCTTGTGATCGAAAGTGTTTTTTTCCATAAACTTTTCGACGAGGGACAGGTGGGGCGGAATGGTCCAACTGGACGGAGTGTTCCGTGGCAGCGCGGCCAGGCCCATCCTTTGCAACACCGGGGATAGGTAGAACCTCAGCACGTAGTGACATTTTGTGTTTTCGTACCAAGGGTCCACGCAAAGCTTGATGCAGCCGCACACAAAAGTGGCCATCAGGATGAGGGCCACGTTGGGATACTTCTTGATGTGCTTGCTGCAATGGTGTCCATGGCTTCTTCCTCCATCTGGATGTGCCTGGATGGAGGCTGGCCCTCCCCTGGTTCTGGTCCCCTCTCAGTTGTGAGCCAGCTTTGACCTGCAGAAAAAGAGGGACTGAGTTAGCGTGTCTTTGTTGTGAAGGGTTGTGTGGGGCAGCTTCATATAATATGCATGCTGAAGAGGGAGAAGCAGCAAGTTGTGAGCAGGATAGGGAAGTGGTCATGTGTAAGAAAGTGGCTCCAGTATGAACCGTGACAGCAGTCAGCAGACAGCAGTCAGCAGAGGTGTGAAATACTTTGCTGTTGCTACCAGGTAAAAGCAGATGCTGTTTGTGCCTGTGGTGAGGGCAGCACCAGCAGGTGATTGTGTGATTATAATGAGAGGGAGAGTATCCCCATGTGATTGGTGGAGAAGCTTGTGGCATGGAGGAAGGAAATGTTTGAAGTACTGGGGGAGGGGTGGTTGGGAGATGCTGAGGTTTGGTCTAATGCAGAGAAATAGCGATAGGAAGATAGCTCAGTTATTGTATCAAGCTATTTTTATATTTTATGTGCTATTTTTATATTTTATGTACTATTATAAATGATTTTTAAGCCCAAAGCCCAGGAATTTCTGTTCATATTATTAGCAGAGGAATGCTTAACACATTCGTGGACCATTTCTTTGTTATTTTAACAAACGTGTTAACATGTTTAAAATAAATAGGTGAATGCCTATGTTAGCATAATACGTAGAGGAATGTATACTAACTTTACCAACAGTAGTTTCCAGGCTCAAAAGTATAGTGGTATAACAAGAAATGAGAGGCGAAGAAACAAACATATTATTTTGTTAATAGATTATCACAGCATGCATGTTTCACCTGTATAGTTTTCAGTCCAGCATAGTGTGCCATATGAAATATTCAAAATATTTGCATGCATATAAAAAGTCTACTGAAAAATGCAGGAAATTCTCCAAATGAAGTCAAAAATCAAACGTGTGCCCAGAGCCCCCTAGAGAATAAGGTGGGAATTCTAATACGTGACCCCACCCGAAATCTGGCAGGGCAGACAATGATGAAAAATTTGGGCAATGAGGTCTACTGCCCTCTCACCACCTGACTTCTGGTGCTGCACTGGTGTCCACATAAATCACTTGGAGACATCTGGGAAAGTCATGATGAGAAAATGTCTACTTTCTCTTCAAAATTACTATTTCAAGACTGTGATCATTTATTGTTCGAGGACCTGATTAGTATAATATCTGCTGTCAATATATTTATCTACGTTGCTGCTATATATTTGCTTATTTGTCTTTTGTTTAATAAATTTGTTAATTTAAAGTCTTAAATTAGGTCTGATGATGTAATGCCCAAAATGTCACATTTTGAAGAGAGGAGGAAAGTCCTGTGCAGGTACAGGGTAAATCCACTAGCTAAAGCAATTTACAGGGAAAGGTTTTCTGTTCCATTATTCTAGGCTCAGTTTTTGAAATTTACCTAGAAATTAGGGCCAGCGAAGTTACACTCAAGACCATAGAAAGCTACGACTCATCTCTTAAGAGTAATCTTAAAATATGGAAGTTATAGGACCTACACTAAGAGGGGCAGAAATTTCCCAGAATGTATTCATTCATCATTACAGTTTCAAAATCTGTAAAAACCCAGCTGCTGAAACAGCATGGTTGGCAAAAAAACTACAGCATTTGAACATTTTTAATGTTCAAGGCTGATCCTTATTTGACTTCCTTCCATCATCTGCTCACAATTTATGGTTGTTATTGTTAGAGATCTTATTTTTGGCTGAGCTCCCCATGTCGTGAATAGAAGGCAGTCCTTTTACTCATCGCAGTTAGTTTCTCTCTTTGCGCATTGGTGATCTGAGCTATCATGTCAGTTTGTAAATTTAGAATGGCAGTTGTCAGCTTGAGAAGCATAATGAAAGCACATTGATAATTTGTTCTTTTACTTGGCTTTTCTAAAGCATAAAATGACAGAATGAGGACAAAAAAGAATATCCAAAATCCAATTGAAGTTTTGTATCCTTAATAGATTCCAGTGGGACGTATCAAACATTTGATTTTGCTTTGTAAAAAATCTTGTTTTGGGGATGGTACAATTTTAATTTGTGCACATAAGAAATTAAAGTGACTGCAATAAGAAAAGTTCTGAGATTAGTTCAAGGTTAGACTAGTCCATCATTGGACTGCTGAAAATGTTGCTTTGCACCTGGAATCCTCATTGGTTAATGCAAACATTAATCAGCATGAAGTGGTTGATTTTAACTCCGATTGGGTTTTGGGCAGACGGGGGTGGAGTGCGTGCAAAACGCACTAGCCGACCCAAATTTCAGACCTGGCGTATTTTAAATCCCTCTCATTTAAATGGCATTGGTCTACTCTTTCTCTCTTTCTCCATTCCCCCCCCCCCCCCGCCCTTGCTGGAACAGGCGGGAAGAGATAAGACGGAAAAGAGCCATCCGCCAACTTGCGGGTGAGTAGTGGGAAGGAGATTTTGGTTGGGTGCTGGGGAGGGGGGGTGGGGCAGGGTTGGCTGCAACTTTCCTTGTGGGGCCTGGAGGGGCCCTCCTGCTCCTCCCGGCACCCCTTTGTCCTTCCCACCAGCTGTCGACCTGCTTCACCCTGGCAGGAAAGCCGCAGTGGCTTCCCTACTCAGGCCCCGGTTAAAATGCAATCGGGATCCCATTGACATGATAGGACCCCAATTTGCATAAATTCATGATACTTTAGGCAGGCGCCTCATCCACCTGCAGAACCCTGCAGGTTAAAATCAGAAATGGCGGCAAAGATAGAGTTCTGTGTGGGTGAGTAACTTGCTCAGTTTCCATCGGGCGGGTAGGAATAAAATCGACCCCGAAGTTAGGCAAGTTTTAATACAATTCTGACTTGTCCACAATGCACAATTGCCTATAGCTCAGCAATAATTTACACTGGTTTGGTAATTTCACTTGAAGGCCACAAGGATAGATAGTGGAGGAAATAAAATGTCACACCATGATGAAGGAAATTAATGCATGGAGCCAAATTTATATTGTCAGGATAAAGCAAGTATGGAAACCAGATGTTGTCCTGTGTTGAGTGTGGCAAAGTGGTGTGTGGGATGACTCAAAGCATAACGACAATCATCTTGAGTCAGGAGCTGTCTGGAGAAGGGAGTTGAATTGTTCCTTTGTGATTAGTTGTTGTGGGAAATGCATGGGCAATAACACTGATTGGCTGGCTATTTACCACTTCAGAGAATTTGCTGGAAGTGTATCTAGATTTGTTGTTTCTCTTGTGCACAAACTATTCCAATGTCTAGAGCTTAGGATAATATTGGTGGATGAATGCTTAAAATGTTTGTATGGTATTCATCTGTTGTTTTAACACAAATGTTAATCTGTTTAAATATATTAATGCCTCAACCAAAATAGTGATCAGAGGAATGTGATATGAATGCATTGAGCATTTGTCCGTGAATATTGCTGACAATCATTTCTAGGTTTTTAACTCTGAGGTGAGAGTGACTGCCCTTGACATCAAAGGCAGCATTTGACCGAGTGTGGCACCAAGGAGCCCTAGAAAAATTGAAGCCAATGGGAATCAAGGGGAAAACTCTCCAGTGGCTGGAGTCATACCTAGCACAAAGGAAGATGGTAGTGGTTGTTGGAGGCCAATCATCTCAGCCCCAGGACATTGCTGCAGGAGTTCCTCAGGGCAGTGTCCTTGGCCCAACCATCTTCAGCTGCTTCATCAATGACCTTCCCTCCATCATAAGGTCAGAAATGGGGATGTTCGCTGATTGCACAGTGTTCGCAACCCCTCAGATAATGAAGCAGTCCATGCCCGCATGCAGCAAGACCTGGACAACATCCAGGCTTGGGCTGATAAGTGGCAAGTAACATTCGTACCAGACAAGTGCCAGGCAATGACCATCTCCAACAAGAGAGAGTCTAACCAACTCCATTTGACATTCAACAGCATCACCATCACTGAATCCCCCACCATCAACATTCTGGGGGGTCACCATTGACCAGAAACTTAACTGGACCAGCCACATAAATACTGTAGCTACAAGAGCAGGTCAGAGGCTGGGTATTCTGTGGTGAGTGACTCACCTCCTGACTCCCCAAAGCCTTTCCACCATCTACAAGGCACAAGTCAGAAGTGTGATGGAATGCTCTCCACTTGCCTGGATGAGTGCAGTTCCAACAATCCTCAAGAAGCTTGACACCATCCAGGACAAAGCAGCCCGCTTGATTGGCACCTCATCCACCACCCTGAACATTCACTTCCTTCACCACCGGCGCACCGTGGCTGCAGTGTATACCATCTACAGGATGCATTGCAGCAACTCACCAAGGCTTCTTCGACAGCACCTCCCAAACCTGCGAACCATATCACCTAGAAGGACAAGAGCAGCAGGTACATGGGAACAACACTTACCTGCACGTTTCCCTCCAAGTCACACACCAACCTGACTTGGAAATATATCGCCGATCCTTCATCGTCGCTGGGTCAAAATCCTGGGACTCCCTACCTAACAGCACTGTGGGAGAACCTTCACCAAATGGACTGCAACGGTTCAAGAAGGTGGCTCACCACCACCTTCTCAAGGGCAATTAGGGATGGGCAATAAATGCTGGCCTTGCCAGCGATGCCCACATCCCATGAACGAATAGAAAAAAATCTTTAGTAGTCATCAGTATATCAAATTAAGTTTTGATTTTTGCCTCTGATAAGCATTAAAATAAATGACATTAAATTCCTATTTGTTTAATCATACTCCTTATTTAATCTTTTAATATGATGTGAACTGTATAATGTTAAGTTAATGTCAGCTTTTAAATTTTATTTTATCTTGGATTTTAATGGAGTTTTGTGTTTTCTTTTTATTAGCCAGGAACAGGCCATTTATAGACCTGGAATAGGCCCATTCTATAATTGAGGTTAACCCTATTGTTAATGTTCATGTCCAGACAATGTACAGTTCTAAAAAAATGATCGTGGAATTGTAAAAGGAAGGGGGAAAATTGGTGTGGTGTCTAGTAGAAGTATTTTGTGCTGGTACCAGGTGGAAAAGAGATGGAAGAGAATCCATTTCCCCAGCAGTATTATTATTCGCCTTGGTGAGCACACCAGAATAGAAAGTGGTGTAAAGTGATCAATGTGGAATAAGGAAGAAATAAACTGGAAATAAACACTGAAAATTTGTGATAAATTTGGTTGAAACCTGATAAATATAGAGAATTAAAGCAAAATTGGGATTTTAAAACCAATAACAAATAATTCCTGGGGATCTTCCAAAAGCATCTATTGCCTCAATTTTAGGTTCGTACAGAATGTAGAAAATATGGTTGTAAACAATTTTTGATCAAAAATGTTCAAGCAATAACCATATTAAGGTGGTCATATGATAATCTTGCATTTATTTTGAAACTTTAGTACAACTATTTGAGGCCAGGTTCAGAGTAAATATTACTGTGTATTCTTTTTATTCAACATGATCTCTACAATCGTGTGTATTGGGGATGACCACTTATATTAGATCATCTGGACAAAAAAGTCTCAATTTACTTTGAAGATTTAGTATAATTTGTGTAAATATATTGTACAGGAGAATGTATATTCTTATGTTCTATCAAGACCTAAGAGATAGTAACAGGAGTAGGCCATTTGGCCCTTCGAACCTGCTCTGCCATTCAATGAAATCATGGCTGATCTGATTCTGGCCTCAACTTCACTTTCCCACCTGTTCCCCATATCCTTTGACTCTCTTGTTGATCAAAAATTTGTCGAACTCAGCCTTGAATATTTCAATGACTCAGCCTCCACTGCTCTTTGGGGCAAAGAATTCCAAAGGTTCACAGCCCTCTGAGAAGAACTTTCTCCTTATCTCAGTCTTAAATGGGCGACCCCTTTTTCTGAGAATACGTCTCCTAGTTCTAGATTCCCCTATGAGGGGAAACTCCTCTCATCATTTACCCTGTCAAGCCCCCTCAGAATCTTATATGTTTCAATCAGGTCATTCATCTAAACTCCAGTGAGTATAGGCCCAACCTGCTCAATCTTTCTTCATAAGAAACCCTTCCATACCCGGAATCAATCTAGTGAACCTTCTCTGAACCGCCTCTAATGAAAGTATGGCCTTCTTTAAATAAGGGGACCAAAACTGTACACAGTACTCTAGGTGTGGTCTCACCAGCACCCTGTACAGTTGTAGCAAGACTTCCCTGCTTTTATACTCCATCCCCCTTGAAATAAAGGCCAATTTTCCATTTGCCTTCCCAATTATCTGTTGCACCTGTGTGCTAATGTTTGTGTTTCATGTACAAGGACACCCAAATCCCTCTGTACCGCAGCATTCTGTAGTCTTTCTGCATTTATATAATATTTTGCTTTTTTTTATTCTTTATACCAAAGTGGATAACTTCACATTTTCCCACATTATACTTCATCTGCCAAATTTTTGCCCACTCGCTTAATCTATCTATATCCCTTTGCAGAGGCTTTGTGTCCTCCTCACAACTTACTTTTCCACCTAACTTTGTATCATCAGCAAATTTAGCCACAGTACACTCGCTTCCTTTATCCAAGTCATTGATATAGATTGTAAATAGTTGAGGCCCCAGCACTGATTCCTGCAGCACCCCACTGGTTACAGATTGCCATCCTGAAAATGATCCTTTTATCCCGACCTACTTTTCTGTTAGTTAGCCAATCCTCTATCCCCAACACCATGAGCTCTTACCTTGTTCAGTAACCTTTTATGTGGCACCTTATCGAATGCCTTCTGAAAATCTGAACACACTACATCTACTGGTTCCCCTTTATCCACCCTGCTTGTTACTTCCTCAAAGGACTCTAATAAATTTGTCAAATACAATTTCCATTTCATAACACCATGTTGACTCTTGATTTTATTTTGAGTCTCAAAATATCCTGCTACTAGTTACTTTTTTTTATTCGTTCATGGGATGTGGGCATCGCTGGCAAGACCAGCATTTATTGCCCATCCCAAATTGCCCTTGAGAAGGTGGGGGTGAACCGCCTTCTTCAACAACTGCAGCCCGTGTGGTGAAGGTTCTCCCATAGTGCTGTTGGGTAGGGAGTACAAGGATTTTGACCCAGCCAATCGAGCAGGCAGCTTTGTCCTGGATGGTGTCAAGCTTCTTGAGGATTGTTGGAACTGCACTCATCCAGGCAAGTGGAGAGTATTCCATCACACTCCTGACTTGTGCCTTGTAGATGGTGGAAAAGCTTTGGGGAGTCAGGAGGTGAGTCACTTGCCGCAGAATACCCAGCCTCTGACCTGCTCTTGTAGCCACAGTATTTGTGTGGCTGGTCCAGTTAAGTTTCTGGACAATGGTGACCCCCCAGGATGTTGATGGTGGGGGATTCGACGATGGTAATGCCATTGAATGTCAAGAGGAGGTGGTTAGACTCTCTCTAGTTGGAGATGGTCATTGCCTGGCACTTGTCTGGGGTGAATGTTACTTGCCACTTATCAGCCCAAGCCTGGATGTTGTCCAGGTCTTGCTGCATGCGGGCATGGACTGCTTTCATTATCTGAGGGGTTGCTAATGCAACTGAACACTGTAATCATCAGCGAACATCCCCATTTCTGACCTTATGATGGAGGGAAGGTCATTGATGAAGCAGCTGAAGATGGTTGTGTCAAGGACACTGCCCTGAGGAACTCCTGCAGCAATGTCCTTTAGGCTAGGTATGACTCCAGCCGTTGGAGAGTTCTCCTCCTGATTCCCATTAACTTCAATTTTACTCGGGCTCCTTGGTACCACACTCGGTCAAATGCTGCCTTGATGTCAAGGGCAGTTACTCTCACCTCACCTCTGGAATTCAGCTCTTTTGTCCACGTTTGGACCAAGGCTGTAATGAGGTCAGGAGCCGAGTGGTCCTGGCGGAACCCAAACTGAGCATTAGTGAGCAGGTTATTGGTGAGTAAGTGCCCCTTGATAGCACTGTCGACGACACCTACCATCACTTTGCTGATTGAGAGTAGACTGATGGCGGTAATTGGCCAGATTGGATTTGTCCTGCTTTTTGTGGACAGGACAAACCTGGGCAATTTTTCACATTGTCGGGTAGATGCCAGTGTTGTAGCTGTACTGGAACAGTTTGGCTAGAGGCACGGCTAGTTCTGGAGCCCAAGTCTTCAGCACTACAGCCGGGATGTTGTTGGGGCCCATAGCCTTTGCTGTATCCAGTGCACTCAGCCATTTCTTGATATCACATGGAGTGAATCGAATTGGCTGAAGGCTGGCTTCTTTGATGGTGGGGATATCGGGAGGAGGCCAAGATGGATCATCCACTCGGCACTTCTGGCTGAAGATGGTTGCAAATGCTTCAGCCTTGACTTTTGCACTCACGTGCTGGACTCCTCCATCATTGAGGATGGGGATATTTACAGAGCCTCCTCCTCCCGTCAGTTTTTTAATTGTCCACCACCATTCACGACTTGATGAAGCAGGACTGCAGAGCTTTGATCTCATCCGTTGGTTGTGGAATCGCTTAGCTCTGTCTGTAGCATGTTGCTTCCGTTATTTCGCATGCATGTAGTCTGGTGTTGTAGCTTCACCAGGTTGGAACCTCATTTTTAAGTATGCCTGGTGCTGCTCCTGGCATGCTATTCTACATTCCTCATTGAACCAGGGTTGATCCCCTGGCTTGTTGGTAATGGTAGAGTGAGGAATATGCCGGGCCATGAGGTTACAGATTGTGCTAGAATACAATTCTGCTGCTGCTGATGGCCCACAGCACCTCATGGATGCCCATTTTTAGCTGCTAGATCTGTTCTGAATCTATCCCATTTGGCACGGTGGTAGTGCCACACAACACGTTGGATGGTGTCCTCAGTGAGAAGACAGGACTTCATCTCCACGAGGAATGTGCGGTGGTCACTCCTACCAATACTGTCATGGACAGATGTGTCTGTGACAGGTAGATTGGTGAGAGCGAGGTCAAGTAGGTTTTTCTGTCGTGTTGGTTCACTCACCACCTGCTGCAGGCCCAGTCTGGCAGTTATGTCCTTCAGGACTGGGCCAGCTCGGTCAGTAGTGGTGCTACCGAGCCACTCTTGGTGATGAACATTGATGTCCTCCACCCAGAGTACATTCTGTGCCCTTGCTACCCTCAGTGCTTCCTCCAAGTGGTGCTCAACATGGAGGAGGACTGATTCATCAGCTGAGGGAGGACGGTAGGTGGTAATCAGAAGGAGGTTTCCTTGCCCATGTTTGACTTGATGCCATGAGATTTCATGGGGTCCGCTGTCAATGTAGTGGACTCCCAGGGCCATTCCCTCCTGACTGTATAATCACTGTACCGCCACCTCTGATCGGTCTGTTCTGCCGGTGGGTCACGACATACCCAGGGATGGTGATGGAAGAGTCTGGGAAGTTGGCTGAAATGTTTGATTCTTTGAGTATGGCTATGTCAGGCTGTTGCTTGATTCGTCTGTGTGAAACCTCTCCTAATTTTGGCTCAATTCCCCAGATGTTAGTGAGGAGGACTTTGCAGAGATGACTGGGCTTGGTTTGCCTTTGTCGTGTCCTGTGCCTAGTGGTCCGATGCCGGGTGGTCTGTCTGGTTTTATTTTTATGACTTTTTGTAGCGAGATTTTACAACTGAGCGGCTTGCTAGGCCATTTTTGAGGGCGATTAAGAATCAATCACATTGCTGTGGGTCTGGAATCACATATAGGTCAGACCGGGTAAGGACGGCAGGTTTCCTTCCCTAAAGGATATTCGTGAACCGGATGGGTTTTTACGACAGTACAGTAGTTTCATGGCCACCATTACTGATCCTTAATAATTGATTCTAGCATTTTCCCAATGCCAGATGTTAGGCTATTTGGCCTATAGTTACCTGCTTTCTCTCTCCCTCCTTTCTTGAATAGGGGCGTTACATTTGCGGTTTTCCAATCTGCTGGGACCTTTCCTGAATCTAGTGAATTTTGGAAGATTACAACCAATGCCTCCATTATCTCTATAGCAATTTCTTTTAAGACCATCGGGTCCACGGGACTTGTCAGCCTGCAGACCCATTAGTTTGCCTAGTACTTTTTCTCTAATGATTTGTTTTTAGTTCCTCCCTCCCCTTTGCCCCTTAATTATCTACTATTATTGGTATGCTTTTAGTGTCTTCCACTCTGAAGACAGATACAGATATCTGTTCAATGCCTCTGCCATTTCCTTGTTTTCCTTTATTTCCCCAGTCTCATCCTTTAAGGGACCTATGCTTACTTTAGCTACTCTCTTCCTTTTTATGTACTTGTAGAAGCTCTTACTGTCAGTTTTTATATTTCTTGCTAGTTTACCCTCATAATCTATTTTCTCTTCTTTAGTCCTCCTTTGCTGGTTTCTAAAGTTTTCCCAATCTTCGGGCTTACCATTAATCTTTGCCATGTTGTATGCCTTTTCTTTTAACTTGATACCATCCTTAACTTCCTTAGTTAGCCATGGTTGGTACACCCTTCTCGTGGAGTCTTTCCTCCTTACTGGAGTATACTGTCGAGAGTCATAAGATATCTTTTTAAATGTCTTGTGCTGCTTATCCACTGTCATACCTTCCAATCTGTTTTCCCAGTCCACTTTAGCCAACTCTGTCCTCGTGCCATTGTAATTGCCCTTATTTAGGTTGTACACAGTAGTTTCAGATCCAAGATCCTCACTCTCAAACTGGATGTGAAATTCTATCATATTATGATCACTGTTTCCTAAGGGATTCTTTACTTTGAGGTCATTAATTAATCCTGTCTCATTACCCATTACCAGATCTAAAATGGCCTGTTCCCTGTGGTTGGTTCCACGCTGTATTGTTCTAAGAAACAGTCCCGAATACACTCGATGATCTCATCCTTAGGGCTACTTTTGCCAATTCGATTCGTCCAATCTATAGGAAAGTTAAAACCACCCATGATTATTGCATTACCGTTTTTACAAGACCCCAGTATTTCTTGATTTTATATTTTGCCCTACCGTGTAGCTACTGTTCGATGGCCCATAGACTACTCCCACCAGTGATTTCTTACCCTTGGGATATCTTACCTCCACCCAAATTGATTCTACATCTTGATCTTCTGAGCCAAGATCATTTCTCACTATTGTACTAATTTCATCCTTTATTAACAGAGCTAGCCCACCACCTTTTCCTTTCTTCCTATCCTTCTGAAATGTCAGTTCCCCCTGAATATTCAGTTCCCAACCTTGGTCACCTTGCAACCATGTCTCTGTAATGGCAACGAGATCATACCCATTTGTTTTTATTTGTGCCGTCAGTTCATCTATCTTATTATGAATGTTGCATGCATTCAGATAAAGAACCTTTTAATTTTGTCATTTTATCATTTTTTTTCCTACTCTGACCCCATTTGCTAGTGCAATCTTATGTTTGTTCGCTCTGTCCCTTCCTGTCACACTCTGGTTATCATTACCCCTAGCTCTTCCCTGTATTACTTCCTTGTCCTGTCTCTTCAACATTGTAAATGTCCCCCCATCTGAACCCTCCCCCGCCCTATTTAGTTTAAAGCCCTGTCTACAGCCCTAGTTATTCGATTCGCCAGAACACTGGTCCCAGCATGGTTCAGGTGAAGCCCGTCTTGACGGAACAGCTCTCTCTTTCACCAGTACCGGTGCCAGTGCCTCATGAATCGAAACCCACTTCTCCCACACCAACCTCTGAGTCACGCATTCATCTCTTTGATCTTATTTACCTTATGCCAATTTGATTGTGGCTCAGGTAATAATCTCGCTGCTACAATCTAGCAGACAGACAGTTGTCTGTCTGCCTCCTCCCCCACACACCTGAGAATCTTGTGGATTCCTTAATTAAAGTAGCAGTGGGAAATTTTATGTGTATGTATAATGCAAAACCACAAAAAAACTAATTATCACCCAAGTGTAAAAATCCCAACAATATCTGTTTAATTGATTAACCAATGGTAACAAAACTACAAAAAACAATTAAGGACTCGTGTCTAATGATCCATGCACATCGCATACTTAATTTGCCTCTTTTTTAGTTTATTTTCTTTTGGTGAATTTTTGTCACAGTTTCAGCATCAAACGCTCTTGTACAGCATATCTAGATGCAGAGTAAGGCTCATTCTATTAAACTAGTCTGAATTTGAGCTTCATTTCCAGAGGCCAAGGAACAGTGTACTAAATCAATTAGTCTGCTTTTCCTTTTTGATTCTTGTTTCCATTAATTTATATTGCATTAAGCAGTTGATTTTTAAAAAACCGAAGCGTGCTTGTGTGTAGTTTTTTTGATGATAGTAACTTCCTGAAAAAACATGGCCAAATGAGGTTATGAATTTGTCTTTAGAGAAATTCGATCAACATAAAGCTTGCCAAGCATCACAAAATTGGTCAGATGGATTAATATAATGCACAATAGGTTTGATGGTCTAAGCTACTCTTCCACAGTAAAAAAAAAATGCGTTGTGTTATTCTAGTGAACGTAAATTACCTTGTTTAGTACTGCATTTGGCCAGAGTGACAGCTTTATGTATCAGATACTTCAGTGGTGTCTGAAATACAACAGTGGAATATTTCAATATATAAGCTCCAGCGTTTTGGTTAATAAATGCAAGAGGGAGCTTGTATATTACAAGTAGCTGTGAGACTTTGTTTTCTCACAAGATATCATTAGTCATTGGGTCGGAAAGGGTCTGTGTGGTGCAATAGTTTGTGAGCAAAACAAAATAGATGCTGCAATCTGGCAGTATAAATGTTAAGAATGGATGATACATTTCTAGGATGGAAACTTTCAATGCTTTATCCTCAGCATAAGGGTGAGCGTAACAACAGTTAATACTATTTGTGTAGATTACTCCTAGAATTTTGCTGAGTATCTTCTGGCCATTAAGTGCACTTGAGGTCCATTTACACTGGTTTTCATTCTCTGTACTTTATGGTTAAACCTAAAGAGAGATGTACATTTATATAACGCCTTTCACGACCTCAGGATGTCCCAAAGCGCTTTACAGCCAATGAAGTACGTGGGGGGGGGGGGGGGGGGGTCTGTCGATGGAGTGATGGAGTGAGTCGGATCACAGCAGGTAAGCTTGTTGGGCCTGGAGGAACCACCTGCTCTACCGGGCCCACAAGCAGTGCAATAAAGGCACTTACCTGCTGATTCGGTCCATCTCGCCTCCCCTCATGTGGCGTGAAGCAGAAGGCCGAAGAATCCCGGCCCCCAGGAGTTAAAAATTAAAAAAACTGTCAAAATGGAGGCCCACAGCCTCCTTAAAAGCTTTCACTGACCGACCTGCTTCCTTAGAGTGGGTTGGTCGCTCGACCCACCTCCGTTAAAACTGGAAGTAAGCGGGATGGGGTCGGGTTTTTTTTTTTACAATTTTTACCTTTCCACCCACCCCCATTTGTGGGGCTAAAATTTACCCCCAAGAACCAGAAGGCCCCAAGGGCCTCAAATTTTGGTCAAGGATAGGTGGCAAAAAAAAAGTTAACACTTGGCTTCATTTCTTCAACCTACTCTGGGACTCCCACAGACCTTCTGGTTGGTGGGGGTCTGGGCGCAAGCCATAGTGCCAGGTCGTTATGACCGTCCCTGCTCTGAGGTACCCAAAGAGCAAACTGACTGGAAAATAAAGTGGGCGGCTGGGAACTCGCCCTTCTGCCTCTTTAAAATGCCAACAATGGGCCTGCACTTCCTAGAGGTGTAGGCCAAATTGGGGAAAACCCAAGAAATCCCAGTGAGATGCATTGATATGGGAAGGGGGGGAGCGCAAAGACAGGAGGGAGTAGAGGCCTGACATAATGGGTTTACTCTTTTTCCTTTGCCCTATTTGTGTACCTGGGGATCACTGATTTCTCCTCCAAGTGATGGGCAGAAGAAAATCTAATGGCCCGTAAATTACGCTGAGCAGTGAACCAACAGTGCTCGCACACCACGTTCTAAATTCACACACTAAGTTATCACATTCTCTTTGGCGGCAACTTCCTTGAAATTCAAGTTCAGAGAAACAGCAGCGTTCTTTCTTGGGCTCTGTGAGCGGGGAAAGGATCTCTATGTCCCCTCAACCAATCAGCTTGAAGTAAGCTATGCTGCGAGAACCAGGAAGTGAAACTCATTGATAAACCGTGCAGACTAAAAACCAGGAAGTGCCCGATAAGGTTTGTAAATGTACAATGTGAGATAGAGAAAGCGAAATAGAGATGGCAAGATTAAAAGACTGAGATAAGAGACAAAGAAAAAGTAAAAAAACAAGTTTTAATTTTTAATTTTTTTTAAATGTACAAAAACTATTAATCAGGAGTAATGAGACTTCACATTTTTAAAAGTTAATTTTCAGTGCCAGAGGTTATTTAGTAGTCATTAATACTTACCACATCGTTAAAAGTTAGTTTAGACCTAAAAAAAAACTCAGCGTGTTTTGTGGTGAGATTAGTTAGTTTCCAGTTGGGCAGGAGAGCAAGTTGGCGCTGGTCCATTGAATCCAGCCAGTGAGGTCCCTTTAAGGCGAAGCTGTCGGATCACCAGTGAATCAGGAAGAGCAAGTTCCGGATTTCCACATTTGACTGTGCATGTGCGGTCGCCGAAACTTGCTCTTCGATTTGCCGTTAATAACAGTGAGCTCTGTTAGTCCCACGTCATTTTACGAGCAATTTCTGGCCCAACATCTTTAACTTGAATTTGGAGGCTGGGGAAAAAAAATATTTTCCGGGTGAACTGTTGGGCAACCAAATAGCCAGTTTTGCTTAAACTTTATATGTAAAGATCAAGAAGAAGGGAAAATACTTTTGATTTTAATTGCATTTATTAAAAATACATAATACACTTTTATATTTAGATTATAATTGCAATGTAAAACTTAAAAAGCAAATTCTAGTTGCTTATTTTAAGAACACTTTTAAATTGCATTTTTGGAACCGTTTCTTTCCTTTCAAGATAATTGCACCTTTTAATATGACGTTTAATATTTAATTCTGGACACCAGATGTTATGTGCTAGTAATATGACTACAACGGAAGTTACCTTTTTAGGTGCCAGTTTCTTTCTGTTTGACCTGGTTCCTGTCATGTTGACTACAACACATAAACTGATCATCCTGCTGAAAATAGCATGATTAACAACATGTGGTCAGGTTTTACATTAATGACTGCAAATAAAAATGCCTGAAAGACAATCCAGTACTGACTGAAATAAAAACAGAAAATGCTGGAGAAGCTCAGCAAGTCAGGCCGCATTTCAGATTTCCAGCATCTGCAGTATTTTGCTTTTGATCGAGTGCGACTGAAGTCATTTAAAGTCCAGGGTGAGAACAGCATGTCATAATGACATGGTCCTGTGCACTTATCATTGTGCTGATGAAACTGCTTTGCATCATACTGAATCTGACTTGACATATGTAGTAGCCAGTATACTCAGCTACAAGAAATGGTGGCAACTGGGAAGACCCAGTACACTGTCCTGATTTTAACTCTGGGTGAGAGATCAGCATGGGGCCAGCAAAGCGAGCAGCAGGCTCGCCCTGGCTCTATTGTAACTCCTGGGACTCATTGCCATACTTCAGGCCCGACTCCCGTCTGAACCCAACGGGAATGGGTGAGTGTGGCAGGAGGCCCCTGGTCCTCAGCATGAGAGAGAGAAGTGGGGGGGGGTGGTGGGGGAGTGACAGATATGATCAGGGTCTGGGGAGAAGCCGGAGCAGGAGAGGCCCAAAGTTTCTTTGCTTCTGCTCCTCGTGGCCCATAAGAAAACCTTAAGTTAAGTTAACCTACCTTCTCGGATCTCTTTGTCTGCTCCTGTGTGGCACCGCACATTTTAAGATCTCATTGGGTTCTGAATGACATCTTCAGATGCTTACATTTGCATTTCAGTGAGGTCCTTGCCTGCCTGAGGCGAGAGTCTCTGACACTGCCCCAAACCAGCGGAACCCCTGCAGAATTTCATGTCCGTAATATCCCTCACACACACACTGGTTTGGAGGGCTAAAGTGGAAGTTCTGCTGGATACCTGTACTAGTGATCTTTCTGTAACTGATCAAATTCTTATTTGTTGATGGGACTGCCTTGACAGGGTGGAGGAGATCCTGGCCCAATATGCATCCCACTCCTGCGCTTCCCGGCTCCACATTCAGGTAAGTATGGGGCCCTTCTTGCCAGTTAGCACCATATTGTGCTATTCAACACATGGCGAGTGAAGCGCTGGGGTATTCGAAAATTGAGGACCAGTCCTGCAAGAAACCCAGGACCCTAATTTAAATAAATTTTTTCCACCTTTCAACGTTCCCGACGTGCATACCTGACGCCAGCGCAAACACCTTATCCAATATGGTGGGCAGAGCACTCCAGACGGAAATGTGCACCCACTTTCTGCCCACCAGATTGGAGGCTTGGGCTATTTTGCACCCGCAAAATAGGCGCTGCTCGGCTAAATTTCTAGGCCAGTAAGTCATTAGAACCCCTAAACTACGATGTTGACAATTTTGGGGTTGCACCTGCCTTTTATTCATTCGCAGGATGTGGGCATCACTGACAAGGCCGGCCATTTATTGCCCATCCCTAGTCGCCTTGAGAAGGTGGTGGTGAGCCTTCTCCTGGAGCTGCTGCAGTCTGTGTGGTGAAGGTGAGCGTTTTGATACAACTGAGTGAGTGGTTTGCTCGGCCACTTCACAAGGCCCACAGCAGGAAGGGCTGGCCCTGCTGAACGTTGTAGGGCTAGCCCTTCCCACTAACTATAATCGTCTCCCAGCCCAGGAAAGCAGATGCTGGAAGCAACATCCAACCATCAACAAGGCTGTTGGACAAGAAACTAAAATAATATGCAAAAATGCTGACCTCCAAATCAAAATAAACTAATGCTGGGGGCAAAATGTAACTAAATATCACTGCTTGCAACAAAAAAAACTTTTCAATGTACTTTCAAAATGGAAAGGTTGGTATGTTTCAGAATCCAGCTACAGTAGGCCAGGCTACTGGTTTATTAATCTTCTCACTTATATAGGTTCAGGGAGCACTGGCGCAAAGCTCACCGAAACAGCTTGAATTTTGGTGGACCTCAAACATAACTGCTCATTCACAATGAGGCTGATGCTGGGTGCCAGCAGCCCAGCCTTTTTTTGATCTGCCATCAATCGCAGCACACCGTGCCTCATGCATGCCTAAGACCTCAACCCGCACATGCCCACGGCGAGGCCTCTGATTTCACGGAGTCTCGCAACTTCATGCTTTAAGGTATAAAACAGTAGCATTTTCTCCTATTATCTTGCTCTGTTTCTAACTTAGTGGTCTTTCTCGTTCTCCCCATGTCGAAATGCAAACATTTCCAGAGCTTTGCCCTAAAAGCCTTAACAGTGCAGGCCTCTTCCTCTGTACTCTCCACATCTGTTAGTCGGGCTGTCTGCTATCAATTACTTTCAATTATTCTTGCCCCTGGATACTCATTTTTATATGGATATAAATCTTTATTTTTCAATGCTAGCATCACTGGTGTACTGTTATGAGATAAGCACAAAGAAAAGATCTAAACTGCCCTTTTGTGATCAAAGCTTGGCACTAGACTAGCTTGGTGAAATTTCCTAAATTGGTGCAGGTTCTAGTCTCACCCCTACTGTTGTGCTGATTAGCTTTGGAGAGCTTTCTGCTGTGTACCTGAATATACAGGGAAGTGAGTGAATGTGCCGAGACTCACTACACTTAGGACCCATAGGCCCCAATATTTATGGGGAGGTGGAGAGGGAGCGGGGGCGACTGCCAACGGCCGGAAATATGGGAAGCACGGAGGTCCTGCCGAATTTAATGGCACTCCTGCTCTTTCTGGCCCACAAGCATTGCTGGAAAAGCACTTACCAGCTGTCGCTGGTTGTTCTCGCCCCCGTTTAGCTACCGGGTTTCCCGAGCCCTGGGAAACCCAGTCCGCAGCCGTTAAATCCAAACGCCTGCTAAAATTTGAGGCATGTAGCCTCTCGCAAGCAGGTTACTCGCCTTCCCCCACCCCCAACCCGCCCTGGTTAAACAGGAGGTAGGCGCATTCGTGCCGGGTTGGGGTCGGGTTTCACATTTTTAAGAATTTAACCTCCCCTACTCCACGCCTCTCCCGCCCATCCTGAGGGAGACTAAAATTCCCCCCCCCCATACAATGTGATAATATTTCAGCACCAAAATTCAAAGTGTAACAAGATTAGTTTATTCCCAGAACACAATGAACATATTATGTAGCTCTTTAAATTTTAATATATGGCATTCATTATTGAAAATTTACAGAAAATAACTTTTAGCTGCTGTGTACAAATTGTGGAAGGTGAAAGCTTTTGGTGATAGAAGTGCAATGGTCTTCAAAGAGAGTACTTCATTTTTTTCTTAGGTGATGGTATGTAAATTGTAACACCCTCCCTTTCAAACCTTTTTTCCAAATTTAGAGAGTTTGAGTAACTTGGTCCCAGCCTTTTGCCAGTACTCTGTATCACTGTAACTGGGTGGTTCGAGCTACACCAGAGTTGCTGTTAATTACTATCTCCTGGTTTTCCCGTCCTTTCTGCGGGAGGTACCTGGCTTCTGTTTGGTGGTGGCTCCTGGTCTGTGGCATAGTTAAGGTTGGGAACTCATTTTGTGGGAAATCATAGCTCTGAATTTCCATGTTTTTTCCCCCCCCATTATCCGCGGTAACTTCAGCAGGAGATTGGTGGAACCCCCCGGAGAGATGGTGTAAATGGCCATTTTTTGCCATTTTGCCATTTATCTGGGAGTTCTGCCGATCTTCCACCAAAGTTATAGCAGGAGATTGGGAAAACCCCAGCAGAAATTCAGGGCCCATGTGTTTGAACCTATGTCTTCCCATGTGCTAAAATTCCTGTTCATGCCGAAAGTGGGGGAAAATATTGCAATGTCAGTGTTTCCTGTGACTCCTATTTACTCCTGATATTTGGGATTAACACATTTTCTCACTCGCAGTGGGTGGCCTAATGGAGCATTTACACAATGTTAACAGCTGAGGTTCATTTCAAGGTCTTCCAGATCTATTGAAATGACTGAATTCTCACCTGCAGTACATGGAAGGGGGTTTTAAATTGCAAAATTCCTGGACAAGGGAGGCTTTATCACCACACACTGCCAGATTCATTGCTGTTGGAACCCAGGCTGCAGGAAGTGAGGGAAAAGAGGGCTATTATCTTTAGCACTTAAGGGTACTTCCACAGAAACAGTGGTTCAGCAAGCCTGGCAGCAGACAACCAAAGGACATGACTCTCTCTGCACAAGAAAATGGCAGACTCTCTCTGCACAAGAAAATGGCAGACTGGAAGAAAACTATCAAAGTAAGGTTATCTAAGTATGTATGCTACAATAACCTGTGCCTCCTTTCACTGCTGTCAATATACAACCTTTATATAAGCCTTTGAATGCTTCCCATTCCAGGCCCTGTTGCAACATGGCACAGATATAACTTCCAACTTTCAACTGAAACTGTTGCCACACTGAAATCTTAAAGGAACTTTGTGTAGTAGTTCCTTCAGACATGACCTAACTGCATGTTGCATGTTCATGTACTGACTCATGGGATGGGTTGCAGCTTGGACACAAACCTGTCATCTCTGTATCATTTGATATCCCTGGCATTCCTTCATTTTTCCTCTTGGCTACCATCTGGTAATCCTCATAACTTGGAAGTGTGTGACAGTAAAAGATTTAGATATGGCTGCTGGTAAATTTATTCCCAACATGTGAGAACCTTTAACAATGATTTGAAATGGCTGAGATGCATGTGTGTCGCATGAAAACAGGAAATTTGCAGGTTCCCCCATTAAGCAGTATTCAGTAGCAGATTTGCAATGCTAAGAAGGTATCACGCACGCTGCCACACCATGCAGGAACGCCAGCAGGGAAGCAGGCAGAAATTTCAAGCACCGCGCTCGGTGGATGGGAAGCAGGCAAGATTAGCAACTATTTCCATCAGTGTAAGCACGTACACCAAGAGGGATTTCCAGGTTCATGTGAAAACAATTGAAGGTTTGGGTGAATTAAAGTGGACAGATATTAATTATCAGTGAAAAAAATATTTTGTACATTGAGAGATTTAAATCCGAAAGTTAACTTTGTCTTAGAATGCAGAAATCATCACCGTTCAGATAAGTATTCAGTATAAGACAAGATTTTTTTTGGCATTGTAGAACTTCAGCTCGCTTTCCAATGTGTACCACAAAACCATAGGTTCTCTTTAGTCAGGCTTGTAATGAGAAATCTGAGCATTTTTTGGCATAGTGGGTGATTGCAAATATTTCAGCAAAAACATTTGTTTCAAAATAATATCACCCAACTAACTTGGTTAACCAGTTTCTAAAATAGATTTGGCTAACTAGCTTCTGAATTTGTCTTTGTGGGCACAGCTTAAAAATAAAAATAAGTAATATGGGGGTGGGTTTTAATTCCAGGCATGGAACGGGCAGGCAGTGGGCAGTGGGCAAGAGGCCTGAGCCATTTTGAGGGCCAGCAAACTGCACACCCCGACCAGGTGACCAGCTGCGGCTTGCAGCATCCCACAGTATTCTTGGGGGAGCCTGGAGGAGCATTCCTGCTCCACCTGGCCCCTATAAAAATAATTCTGTACTTAACCTTTTTGGGCTTTTTCTGCTTCATCACTTGGTACAACTAGGCAGAGCGTGCACAACGCATGCTTCACCCAGTTGTCCTTCACAATTGTATTGGGGTTTTATGAACATCGTGGGACCCCGGTTTGCTTGAAGTAATGAGCTTCTTCCATGATTCAGGCAGGCACCTGGGCCACCTGGCGGAAGGCCCTGGAGAATATGGCGGCAGTTGCGGGGCAGTAAGTACAGCACAGCTATTTTAGGGCCTCTATCACCATGTTTCCGCCAGGCGGGCCAAGTTAAAATCGGCCCTATTATCATCAAGCTGCTATGAATTCCTAACCTTTTCACACTGTGCATTTTCTTTCCACTATTGTCAGCAGAAACAAATGTTTGTTCTCTAGTTCCTTCAGAAATGACATGCCTTAAAACAAGGTTGGAAATAATCATCTCCTTTGTTATCTGTTTTGAGAGTATTAAGGAGGTGCATCAGGAACTATTGGCTTTGTACTATTCTTGCTGTAGTAAAACCATTCGATATTGGTTGACAAAAAGAGTGAACTTAAACATAACCTAGAAGAAATGAGAGTCTTATTTTGTTTACTAATTGCTTTTGTTAAAGTCTCTTAATATACCTGGGAGCTATTCTTCATGCTTTATTATCTTAAAATAAATCACTGGACAGGTGGGAGCACCATGAATCAAGGCACACTGACCTCCGCGTCTAATTCTCTGTTTTAATGTTCCTGTCCAGTCAGACTCTGTATCGGGAATCTTGCTTAGCAAAGTTTGCTCTGTAATCATCTTCTTTTGTTGGGGTTTAAAGGAGAAAATTGAAACATTTAGTGGGAATGAGTTCATAGTACTACCTATATTAGAGAAGTAAGCATTTAGAATAGCGATCATAACATAATGTTTAAAATAATGATTGAGAAAGACATAAGTAAGACAAAGACCAATGTAATAAATTGGAAAAAAGTTAATTTTGAGGCAATGAGAATGGAACTAGGGAAGGTAAACGGGAAAAAAAAATTGACAGACAATGAAATAGAACAGCAGTGGGTAATATTTAAAACAGTGATCAGTAGAGTTCAGGAGAAATATATTCCTCTAAAATGCAAGAAAAAACTAGTCAATAATGAAATACCATGGATAAATAAAGAGACAAGGGTAAAATTGAAACTAAAGAAAAAGGCATACACTAAGTACATAGACCACAAAGGAGAGGATGACAAAAGGGAATATGAGGCGGTTAAGAAGAAAGTCAAAAAAACAATTAGGAAAGCAAAGAGGAACTACAAAATTAAATTATCGAGGAATATAAAAAGAAATAAAGTATTCTACAGACACATAAATAACAAAAGAAAAATCAGAATAGGGATGGGGCCACTAAGGGATGCACACAATAAACTCACAGGTAAAGACAGCAAAATGGTAGAAATATTAAATAGTTACTTTGCCTCCGTATTTACCAAGGAGACTAACAAGGTGGGCAGGACATTAGAAGAAGAGATCAAAAAAGATATTAAAACATTTAAGATAGAAAGGGGGGAGATAATAGATAAACTAATCAAACTTGGGGAGGATAAGACCCATCGTCCAGATTGATTTGTATCTGCGAATATTAAAAGAAGCTAGGGAGGAGATAGCAGAGGCACTATTACAAATGTATAAAAATTCAATAGAAAAGGGAATAGTGCCAGAGGACTGACAGACAGCTAATATTATTACTATATTTGAAAAGGGAGATAGAACCAGTCCAGGATACTATAGACCAGTTAGCTTAATGTTGGTGGTAGGAAAGATAATGGAATCATTACTCAAAGATGTAATAGAAAAACATCTGGAGAAAGAAAATATAATAAAGAATAATCAGCATGGATTTCAAAAGGGAAAGTCATGCTTGACCAACCATGTTGAATTCTTTGAAAAAGTAAAAGAAAGGGTAGACAAGGGAAATGCAGTAGGTGTAACGTATCTGGATTTTCAAAAGGCCTTTGCTAAGGTACTGCACTATGGACTCATGACTAAGGTCAGAGCATGTAGTGTCAAGGGACAGGTAGCAGAATGGATAGCAATTTGGCTACAAAACAGAGAGTAGGGGTTAAGGGTAGCTACTCAGACTGGCAAAAAGTGGGAAGTTGTGTTCTATAGGGATCGGTGCTGGGACCACTGTTGTTCACAATTTACATTAACTATTTGGATTTGGGAATTGGAAGTATCGTTTCAAAATTTGCAGACAACACTAAATTGGGGGTGTAGTTAATACAAAGGAAGAATGCGTCAAAATGAAAGAGGATGTTAATAAACTTGCTGAATGGGTGGGTAATTGGCAAATGAATTTCAATATAGTTGTGTGAGGTAGTGCTTTTGTTTGGAACAATAAGGAGGCCGCATACTGCTTGGATAATAGTCTAAATGGGATAGAGAAGCAAAGGGATCTAGGGGTACAGATACACAAATCTCTAAAAGTAGTAGTGCGAGTTAATGAGGCCATAAAAAAGGCAAACCAAGCACTAGGGTTCATTTCTAGAGGGATAAAATTGAAAAGCAGAAGTTATGTTAAACTTGTATAGCACCTTGGTTAGACCACACTTGGAATACTGTGTACAGTTCTGGTCTCCATACTATAGAAAGGATATAGAGGCATTGGAGAAGGTGCCAAAGAGATTCACAAGGATGATACCAGAACTGAAAGGATATACTTATCAGGAAAGGCTAAACAGGCTGGGCTCTCTTCTCTAGAAAAGAGAAGGATGAGGGGTGACCTGGTAGAGGTCTTTAAGATAATGATAGGGTTTGATAGGGTAGACATAGAGAAAATGTTTCCACTTGTGGGGGAGTCCAAACCTAGAGGTCATAAATATAAAATAGTCGCTAATAAATCCAATAGGGAATTCAGGAGAAACTTCTTTGTCCAAAGAGAGTTAAGAATGTGAAATGTGCTACCACAAGTATTTGTTGAGGCAAGTAGCATAGATGCATTTAAGGGGAAGCTGGATAAGCACATAGAGTCATAGAGTCATAGAGTTATAGAATCATAGAATCATAGAAGTTACAACATGGAAACAGGCCCTTCGGCCCAACATGTCCATGTCGCCCAGTTTATACCACTAAGCTAGTCCCAATTGCCTGCACTTGGCCCATATCCCTCTATACCCATCTTACCAATGTAACTGTCCAAATGCTTTTTAAAAGACAAAATTGTACCCGCCTCTACTACTGCCTCTGGCAGCTCGTTCCAGACACTCACCACCCTTTGAGTGAAAAAATTGCCCCTCTGGACCCTTTTGTATCTCTCCCCTCTCACCTTAAATCTATGCCCCCTCGTTATAGACTCCCCTACCTTTGGGAAAAGATTTTGACTATCGACCTTATCTATGCCCCTCATTATTTTATAGACTTCTATAAGATCACCCCTTAACCTCCTACTCTCCAGGGAAAAAAGTCCCAGTCTGTCTAACCTCTCCCTGTAAGTCAAACCATCAAGTCCCGGTAGCATCCTAGTAAATCTTTTCTGCACTCTTTCTAGTTTAATAATATCCTTTCTATAATAGGGTGACCAGAACTGTACACAGTACTCCAAGTGTGGCCTCACCAATGCCCTGTACAACTTCAACAAGACATCCCAACTCCTGCATTCAATGTTCTGACCAATGAAACCAGCACGGATAGAGGCCCTTCGGCCCATCGTGTCCGCGCCGGCCATCAAGCCCTGTCTACTCTAATCCCATATTCCAGCATTTGGTCCGTAGCCTTGTATGCTATGGCATTTCAAGTGCTCATCCAAATGCTTCTTGAATGATGTGAGGGTTCCTGCCTCCACAACCCTTTCAGGCAGTGAGTTCCAGACTCCAACCACCCTCTGGGTGAAAAAGTTCTTTCTCAAATCCCCTCTAAACCTCCCGCCTTTTACCTTGAATCTATGTCCCCTTGTTATAGAACCCTCAACGAAGGGAAAAAGCTCTTTAGTATCCATCCTATCTGTGCCCCTCATAATTTTGTACACCTCAATCATGTCCCCCCTCAGCCTCCTCTGCTCCAAGGAAAACAAACCCAATCTTCCCAGTCTCTCTTCATAGCTGAAGCGCTCCAGCCCTGGTAACATCCTGGGGAATCTCCTCTGCACTCTCTCCAAAGCGATCACATCCTTCCTGTAGTGTGGCGACCAGAACTGCACACAGTACTCCAGCTGTGGCCTAACCAGTGTTTTATACAGCTCCATCATAACCTCCTTGCTCTTATATTCTATGCCTCGGCTAATAAAGGCAAGTATCCCATATGCCTTCTTTACCACCTTATCTACCTGTTCCGCCGCCTTCAGGGATCTGTGAACTTGCACACAAAGATCCCTCTGACCCTCTGTCTTGCCTAGGGTCTTCCCATTCATTGTGTATTCCGTTGCCTTGTTAGTCCCTCCAAAGTGCATCACCTCGCACTTTTCCGGGTTAAATTCCATTTGCCACTGTTCCGCCCATCTGACCAACCCATCTATATCGTCCTGCAGACTGAGGCTATCCTCCTCGCTATTTACCACCCTACCAATTTTTGTATCATCAGCGAACTTACTGATCATACCTTTTACATTCATATCCAAGTCATTAATGTAGACCACAAACAGCAAGGGACCCAGCACCGATCCCTGTGGTACCCCACTGGCCACAGGCTTCCAGTCACAAAAACAACCTTCGACCATCACCCTCTGCCTTCTGCCACTAAGCCAGTTTTGTATCCAAAGTGCCAAGGCACCCTGGATTCCATGGGCTCGTACCTTCTTGACCAGTCTCCTGTGGGGGACTTTATCGAAGGCCTTACTGAAATCCATGTATACCACGTCCACTGCGTTACCCTCATCCACACGCCGAGTCACCCCCTCAAAAAATTCAATCAAATTAGTCAGACATGATTTTCCCTTGACAAAGCCATGTTGACTATCCCTGATTAATCCTTGCTTCTCCAAGTGGAGACTAATTTTGTCCTTCAGAATTTTTTCCAATAATTTTCCAACCACTGATTTTAGGCTCACTGGCCTGTAGTTCCCCGGTTTTTCCCGACTCCCCTTCTTGAATAATGGTACTACATTAGCGGTTCTCCAGTCCTCTGGCACATCCCCTGTGGCCAGAGAGGTTCTGAATATATGTGTTAGAGAAAGGAATAAAAGGGTATTCTATTAGGGTTAGATGCAATCGGGAGGGAGGCGGCTCATGTGGATCAAAAATGCTAGCATAGAGCAGTTGGGCCGAATGGCCTGTTTCTGTGCCGTAGTTTCAATGTAACTATAATTCAACACTAATTGCATCAGATTGGCAGCCCAGTTCAGAGAGGCAATAAAGATGGATGGGAAACAGATACCTCTGAGATAAATTGATACACTACGATTGATTGTTACATCTGCAACTGGTTATGTTGAAACTCACCCAGGAGTGAATGGTTCCTCCCTCAACCAGTGCTACCAATTGACTACAATTGAACTGAAAGTCGGGAGAGATGTATAATGGGCGGTTGATCCAATATCGCCCATTTTACACAATTGGCCAAAGTCAAAATGACCTCCCATTTCACATGGTGTGAAATATAACAAAGCCAAAGAAAATTTGCTATCAACTCACTGGTATACAAGCAGAATGAGACATGTGATCTTTACAGTGTATGTTGAATCATACAAAAGTTTGGCTGGGGAGACAGAGTTATACTTCATTCCCTCTTTCTCCCCATCTCAGTAATGTGTTTCTTATGATGCTATATATAGAGCATGTTTCGACAATGTTGACTTGTTCCTATAAATTAATACTTTATAATAAAGTTGAATGATAAAGGACATATCTTGAAACAAATAACAGTAATGTTTAACTACAGTGATTTATTTACTTTAGCAACTAATTTACATTTTTCTTAAAAATTTAAATTGTAGATTTTAAAGAAATCATGTACCGAAGTTTTGTATGTGGAGCCATCAACTGCATGTGCTGGACGTAAGTAAATGTGCTCACAAAGCATTGAAAAGATTAAAATGCTGGATTTGGACTATAACGGGGTAGAAATTGGACCTCATTGTGCATTTATGGGTACAATAAGGGCCAATTTTGAGGACCAACATCCTCCAATATTTAAAACAGTGATCAATAGAGTTCAGGAGAAATATATTCCTCTAAAAAGCAAGAACAAACTAGCTAATAATGAAACACCATGATGAATAAAGAGATATGGGTCAAATTGAAACTAAAGGAAAAGGCATACACTAAGTACATAGACAATAAAGGAGAGGATGACAAAAGGGAGTATGAAGAGGTTAGGAAAAGAAGTAAAAAAAAATTAGGAAAGCAAAGAGGAACTACGAGATTAAATTATCAGGGAATATAAAAAGAAATAGTGAAGTATTCTACAGACACAAATAACAAAAGAAAAATCAGAATAAGGATAGGGCCACTAAGGAATGCACAAGATAAACTCAAAGCGAACAACAGCGAAATGGCAGAAATACTGAATAGTTACTTTGCCTCCTTATTTACCAGGGGGACTAACAAGGTGGGCAGGACATTAGAAGACGGTCGAAAAAGATATTAAAACATTTAGGATAGAAAGGGGGAAGATAATTGATAAACTAATCAAACTAAGGGAAGATAAGACCCCTGCTCTGGATGAATTGCATCTGCGAATATTAAAAGAAGTTGGGGAGTAGATGGCAGAGGCACTATTACATAAATATAAATTCACAAGGAAAAGGAATAGTCGGAGACTGGCAGAAAGCTAATGTTGTTCTATTTCCCATTTTAAATATAGGTGTAAGTCCAGGGAACTATAGACCAGTTAGCTTAATGTCGGTGGGAGGAAAGATAATGGAATCTTTACTCAAAGATGTAGGAGAAAGGAAATATAATAAAGAATAGTCGGCATGGATTTCAGAAGGGAAAATCATGCTTGACCAGCCTTATTGAATTCTTTGAAGAAGTAACAAAGAGTAGACAAGGGTAATGTAGCAGATATAATATATTTGGATTTTTAAAAGGCCTTTGATAAGGAACCGCATTGTAGACTCATGACTAAGGTCAGAGCATGTGGAATCAGGGGACAGGTAGCAGAATGGATAGCAGGTATGCTACAAAACAGAAAACAGAGAGTTAAGGGTAGCTACCCAGACTGGCAAAAGATGGGAAGTTGTGTTCCACAGGGATCGGTGCTGGGATCACTGTTGCACGCAATTTACATTAACGATTTGGATTCGGGAATTGGGAGGACATTTTCAAAATTTGCAGACGACACCAAATTAAAGGTTGCAGTTAATACAAATGAAAAATGTATTAAAATGCAAGAAGACATTAATAAACTTGCAGAAAGGGCGTGTAATTGGAAAATGAATTTCAATATAGATAAGTGTGATGGGGGTGCATTTTAGTAGGAAGAATGAGGAGGCCACATACTGCTTGGATAATAGGAGCAAAGGGATCTCAGGATACAGATACATAAATCACTAAAAGTAACGATACAGGTTAATAAGGCCATAAAAGAGCAAACCAAGTACTGGAGTTTATTTCTAGAGGGAAAGAATTGAAAAACAGAAATAATGTTAAACTTTGGTCAGACCACACTTAAGAGTACTGTGCACAGTTCTGGTCTCCATATTATAGAAAGGATTTTTTTTATTATTCGTTCATGGGATGTGGGTGTCGCTTTTATCAGGAAAGGCTGAACAGGCTGGGGCTCTTTTCTCTAGAAAAGGAAAAGCCAAGTGGTGACCTAAAAAGGTCTTTAAGATAATGACATGGTCTGATAGGGTAGACGTAGAGAAAATGTTTCCACTTATGGGGGAGTCCAAAACTAGAGGTTATAAGTATGAAATAATCGCTAATAAATCCAGTAGGGAATTCAGGAGAAACTTCTTTAGCCAAAGAATGGTAAGAATGTGGAATGCGCTACCATAAGGAGTAGTTGAGGCAAATAGCATAGATGCATTTAAGGGGAAGCTAGATAAGCACACAAGGGAGAAAGGAAAAGAATGGTACGCTGATAGGGTTAGAAGAAGTAGGGATGGAGGAGGCTCGTGTGGAGCATAAACTCCAGCATAGGCCAATTGAGCCGAATGGCCTGTTTCTGTGCTGTAGTTTCAATGTAACTCCCAAACGACTCCTGAAAGAAGTTCAACCCAATTATCTCATTGCGGTTTGTCAGATCTTACTGTGTGCAAACTGGCTGCCACATTTGCTACAAAACAAAGTGACTTCAGTATTTTGCGACATCCTGAGGATGTGAAAGCCGCTATATAAATGCAGGTCTTCCTTTCTCTTTAAATTATATGACTTTCCAAGATGGCTTGAGGTCAGTCTTTGAACATCCACATGGTGCACATTCATATACTTTTTAAATGATTTGAGGGATTCTGCCTCTACCGCTCCTTCGGGCAGTGAGCTGCAGACCCCCACCACCCTCTGGGTGAAAACATTTCTCCTCAGCTCCCCTCTAATCCTTCTACCAATTACTTTAAATCTATGCCCCCTGGTCATTGACCTCTCTGCTAAGGGAAATAGGTCCTTCCTATCCACACCATCTAGGCCCCTCATAATTTTGTACACCTCAATTAAATCTCCCCTCAGCCTCCTCTGTTCCAAAGAGAACAACACCAGCCTAACCAATCTTTCCTCATAGCTAAAATTCACCAGTCCTGGCAACATCCTTGTAAATCTCCTCTATACCCTCTCCTATACAATTACATCCTTCCTGTAATGTGGTGACCAGAACTGTACACAGTACTCAAGCTGTGGTCTAACCAGTATTTTATACAGTTGCAACATAATCTCCCTGCTCTTATATTCTATGCCTCGGTTAATAAAGGAAAGTATCCCATATGCCGCCTTAACCACTTTATCTACCTGTCCTGCTACCTTCAGGGATCTGTGGACATGCATTCCAAGGTCCCTCACTTCCTCTACACCTTTCAGTATCCTCCCATTTATTGTGTACTCCCTTGCCTTGTTTGCCCTCCCCAAATGCACATTACCTCTCACTTCTCCAGATTGAATTCCATTTGCCACTTTTCTGCCCACCTGACCAGTCCATTGATATCTTCCTGCAGTCTACAGCTTTCCTTCTCACAATCAACCACACTGTCAATATTTGTATCATCTGCAAACTTCTTAATCATGCCCCCTACATTTCAGTCCAAATCATTAATATATATCACAAGAAGCAAGGGACTAGTACTGAGCCCTGCGGAACCCCATTTGAAAAAGCCTTCCAGTCACAAAAATACCCGTCAGCCATTACCCTTTGCTTCCTGCCACTGAGCCAGTTTTGGATCCTATTTGCCACTCTCCCTTGGATCCCATGGGCTTGTACTTTTTTGACCAGTCTGCCATGTGGGACCTTGTCAAAAGCCTTGCTAAAATCCATGTAAACTACGTCAAATGCACTACCCTCATCGACCTCCTTGTTACCTCCTCAAAAAATTCAATCAAGTTAGTCAGACACGACCTTCCCTTAACAAATCCATGCTGACTGTCCTTTATTACTCCATGCCTTTCTAAGTGACTGTTTATCCTGTCTCTCAGAATTGATTCTAATAATTTGCCCACCACCGAGTTTAGACTGACTGACCTGTAATTACTCAGTCTATCCCTCGCTCCCTTCTTAAACAATGGTACAACGTTGGCAGTCCTCCAATCCTCCGGCACCACGCCTGTATCTAGTGAGGATTGGAAAATGGGTTAATTACCCTTTTGCGAGAAATGACCTTGAAAATTTTGGATTGGTAAATTGAGAAACAAAAATGAAGGAGCAGCTCTCAATGAAGATTTTCTTTCGCCCACCCTCCCCTCCAAACAACAACTGCTCTTACCTGAAGTAAATGTAAATGATTTAGCCTTTCATAATCTGGATATCAAGCAGGGTCAGGGAACCGGGTTTACTATTTTATTATTAGTGTAGTTGAGAACTGCTTCAATTAGAATATTTATTTTCCACTGTCAACAATCAAGAATTAATGAGATATTTTGCACTTTGGCTGGCTTCAATAAACTGTACTGTTATTTCTTATACAGCAGTAACTAGAATGTTCAGACTGTCTTGTGCAGTATATTCAAATTCTCGTTATATTTTAAATTGGCATTTATGTACTTGCAGAAGAATTTGAAGTTGTGCTAAGGGGAAATGGCTTCATGTCGGGCAGAGGCATAGGTCTGATTGTCTGCAGCTACTACATAAATGCTTCGACTATTATAAGTAAGTATGTCAATAATCTATGCTTATTTCTATATTAATATAGATTATTATTACAGAAAATAACTTCAGTTTATGGAGCAATTTAATTTTCCATGACTTGCAATAATGGACAATAAAATGTGAAAACTACTGCTTTGCCGCGTTCAAATTAGAAACACAACTTTCACCAGCTGTGAAGAGAAGTCGGCAATAAGTAGGGGCCGTGCAACAAAGAGAAACTTATTTGTTGCAACCAGTGCCTCCACGGTGTTTAAATGGAATTCAGAGGGGGGGTTCTGCTGCTGAGTGCTGATGATAGTACTACAGTTCTGAGTAATGACCATGTTTATAAAATTTGTGGGTACTGAAATAATAATTTTGCCAGCGAGTCTCCATTATTACTTGATCAAATACTTGTCAGTACATTAGAGGGGCGATTCTATGATCCAGTGCTCCAAGTGGGAAGTGACGCTTATAGGAAGCTCATGTTAGTAATTCGTGGATGCATAGCACCCATTAAAATTAATGGTTGGAAAATCTTGGGCTATGTGCTTGCAATTTTCCAAGATGCGCTTCCTGCTGGAAGTGGCTTATCGTGGAATTACCTGTTTAGTACCTAGAGGAAAATCTAGGATGAATGCTTTTCATTCATCAGCATATGTACCCATATCTACTACTTTGCCAGTTTCTCACAATTTGGCCTAGAAATTTGATGGCACCACGCCTGTTTTTCAGGTACAAATAAGTGCCTCACGATCGCTTTACCCCCCCACTACCCCCGGCCAGAAAATTGATATCTTGCTCATCGGCGAGCTGCCTGGGAATGCCCAGCAGGTGTCTGCAGCTCACCAGTCTCGTGTAAATGAGGTCCGAGGCCCAATATCTCGTTGGCCTTGGGCATATCCATTCCGGTACAGCGATTGTTCCCTGCACCAGCAGGCTGGTGTGAACAAATTTCTAGGCCTTTATCTCCATCCGTTCACAGACAGATGGGGGTCAAAGAACTTTCGAACATAATGGGTGTGATGTGCTTGCGAATTACCTGTGCAAGCTAACAAATTACTTACAGTTTGGTCTCTGGGTATTCATCCAAGTGTCTTTTTTTTAAATATTGAATACTTTTTGCCTTAAAAAAAACAAAATTGGACATTTCTTTTCAAATCCTTTCAGTGGAGAAATGGTCAAAAAAATCCTGAAGTGTGGCAAACTACATTTTAAAAGCTTAACAGTCCTATAGTCCTAACTGGACTACTACCTAAATAGGGAGAGAAACAGTAGAGAATAAAGTGCCTTGCATAAATTCCAAGTTTACATTACAAACCTCTGCTGATCACATGTAATGTAGTCCTTAATTGATGCTTTCTTCTTTGGCATTCAAGTTAATTCCAGGTTACCATGTTGCCCTTAGATCGGATACTATCAGAATGCAGACAGTGTGTTACTCAGTGCAGTTGATTCTCCCCTGTGGATAGCTCTGTTGGTGGTATCACGATACATTTCACCCTTCACCTGAATTTTAGCATGTAGGAAATTGGCATTTTGGATTTTATGTCATTCCTTATTTCAGAGGAATAGAATGGTGTGCACTGGATTTCATGGTGCTGCTGTGAGCTGCCACTTGCTTGTTAGCAAGACATGTAATATCAATGCATCGTTCCTCATAGCTAATTCTGATGATGTTACAATGCAACAACAACAATTTGCATTTATACAGTGCCTTTAACATTGCTTTACAGGCACGTTATCAAACAAAATTTGACAGAGCCACATGAGATATTAGGACAGGTGACCAAAAGCTTGGCCAAAGAGGTAGGCTTTACAGTGTGTCTTAAAGGAGAGAGATAGAGAAGCAGAGGGGTTTAGGGAGGAAATTCCAGAGCTTCGGATGTATCTGAATCTACAGTTGAATCTACAATTTCTGCCACATTTGTAATGCAAGGAAGTGATTATAACTTGGGGATGTATAAGCTTTTTCTGGAGAGCCAAATGGTATTGTGAAATCAAATGTTTCTTAAAGCTCTCTCTGGGAATTATAATTCACAGAATTGGGTAACTGATTTGAAGTAATGCATACTTAAGGAAAGATGAAATCTATCAAATTTCAGTGGCAAAATTCCAGTTCCAATTTGTGGAATATGTTTGTTCAGAGACTTATTGACCCTGTGACATATTGCATTAATGCATTGTTGTCAAATATTTTTGGAGTGGCAGAATGTATTTTGATTTCATTTTGGGCCAGGAGAGGAGGAGGGAAGCACTGGTGGCCAAGAAGAGCCCATGGGAGATGAGTAGCTTTTTAAAGAGCATGGGGTGAGGTGGGGAGGGGGTGTTGAGGTAGAGGCACAGCGGCAGTCAGAAAAAGCTCTGGAGTGAAAGCTTAGCTTCTCAGGAGTGACAGCAGAGGTACAGTTTTAAAAAAATTTAAATGAGGCAACACAAAATTCATTTATAAAATTAAATCATTAAATTTTCAACCTTAAAATTTAAAATTAGATGTAAATTGCCCATAATATGTTTGAAACAACCTTCCCTCTGGAAAATTAGTTCAGGAAAAAAAGCAAGATGGTGGCAAAGCTCTGAGAGAAACTTCTTTCACAGGAACCTGATTGTGCAATAATGTTGACACATTTACAAAGGCATTTTCCAATATAAATGTGGACATAGGAATCTATAATAGGTAAAAATCAACACAAGAAGTGTAACAAAAATGAGACAACTGGAGGCGATGTGGTGCAGACAGGAAGTGCATGCGGATGTAAGTTTTTTTTTAATGATATAGATAGATATTGTTATGCCAAAATAAATGATATAATACGAATGCATCTCCTATGTTATTCAAGGTGAGATGAAGGATATGATAAAGTGGATAGTGGTGAAGCGTTTTATTTAGCCTTTTTAGAAAATTGTAACAGATATTGTGCTATCAACATGTCTAAAGTGTGATGCTTACTATCCACAAGGTGTTTAATATTACAATAGGTATATTGGAGGACATGGCATTCTAATGTTCATGGAAATATAGAAATTCATTTTTTTGAGAATCTATCTCTTACAGTAAGATTAGATTTCTTTGAAATAAGTCATTAAATATGCAATTTTTTCTCTATCCTGGACCCATCGAATTTAGTCAGTTTTGTTCTACGTGAACTTCTAGAGGTTAATTTTCCAGAATGTATGTGTAATTTTGATGTTAATCTGTGTCATTCTTGCTTCAAAATTTAATGTCCTTTTTTTAAAAAAAATGTTAAATTTAATACCTTTGGAAACAAGTTTATTCGCCAGTTCATTAAACAGTTCAGTATAAGGAGCTCATGCAATGACTCATTTTCCAGATGAGAGACCAAGTAACATGGTGACGGATAATTACCTGCTGTGCCCAGCACCCATACTACAGGAAGTGGGGCAGTAAGTACTCATTTAGTACAAGTCTGTAATTATAAATAACTGGACATTTGACAGGATATTATCGAATCTCTGGATTTCACTTCATACTGCACTGCTTACATTATTTCATTATTGATCATTACCTGCCACATGGCTGTCTTGCATCTGAATAAGAGAGTTTTTGTATTGTATTTGATACGTGACCAAATTAGGGGTCAGAAGACAATAAAGGACTATATAGGGTCGTTAAAAGATTCACCGTGATGGTTTCAGGTGAACTCCCAGGAGAGGACCTGGCCGAGGTTTTAAGTGGCTACTTTGCATTAATCTTCACCCTAGTTGACTGTGCTAAGCTGCCGTTAATGCAATGTATAGTTGTAAGCATCAAAGTAGATATAATCCTGGAAGGAATAAGGCATCTCAAAACATATCGGGCTGCTGGTCCTGATGCTAATCACCCAAACGTGCTCAAAGAAATAGGAGCTGTGCTAAGTGAGCCCTTTGCTTATATATTTAACAGCTTGCTGGAGTCAGGAATATTCCCATGAACTGAAGGGAAGCTCATGCGCCAATATTCAAAAAGGGCAGCAAGACAGAACTGGAAAATTATAGGTCCATTAGCATAACTTTATTTATGAACATAAGAACATAAGAAATAGGAGCAGGAGTAGGCCATACGGTCCATCGAGCCTGCTCCATCATTCAATAAGATCATGGCTAATCTTCTACCTCAACTCCACTTTCCCGCCCTATCCCCATATCCTTTGATTCCCTTAGTGTCCAAAAATCTATCAATCTCAGTCTTGAATATACTCAACGACCCAGCATTCACAGTCCTCTAGGGTAGAGAATTCCAAAGATTCACAACCCTCCAAGTGAAGAAATTCCTCCTCATCTCAGTCTTAAATGGCCGACCCCTTACACTGAGGCTATGCCCCCTAGTTCTAGAGTCTCCAGCCAGGGGAAACAGCCTCTCAGCACCTACTCTGTCAAGCTCTCTCTGAATCTTATATGTTTCAATGAGATCACCTCTCGTTCGTCTAAACTCCAGAGAGTACAGGCCCATTCTACTCAATCTCTCCTCACTCCAGGTGTGGTCTCACTAAAGCCCTGTACAATTGCAGCAAGACTTCCTTACTCTTGTACTCTAACCCCCTTGCAATAAAGGCCAGTATAACATTCCCTTCCTAATTGTTTGCTGTACCTGCATTTTAACTTTCTGTGTTTTGTATACAAGGGCACCCAAATCTCTCTGAACACCAACATTTAATTGTTTCTTACCATTTAAAAAAAAAATTCTGTTTTTCTATTCTTCCTACCAAAGTGAATAATCTCACGTTTCCCCACATTATACTGCATCTGCTACCTTCTTGCCAGATCATTTAAGCTATCTATCTCCCTTTGCAGACTCTTCGGGCTCAACTTTAAAATCAAATTGCAGGGGTAGGGGGGGGGGCTGTGAAAATCCCGAGCGGGTTTGGAAGCCGGCTCCAACCCACCGGCGGGACGATACTTAAACCACTTATTGACATAGTTGATGATGTTTAATTCATTAATTTTGTGGAGATTGAGGCAGGGGTGCGATTTTAATTCAGCCTCATCGTGTTTCCTGTGCTATGGGAAACACTCCATGTTGTAGGATATGTGTTTCAAGCAGCAGCCAGTTGGACATTTAAATGCCTGTTTGACAGATGGGAATAAAAGGTAAGTTATTGCAGCAGGGCAGTCAGGTGTCTCAGACAGCTTTTGGCTGGGAGATCTTTGTTTTCACTGAAGATTCTTGGTTTACACTCAGAATTCTTCTGTTTGTGCATATTTACCAACATTTTGGACCCCCTTAAACTGACACCATCAGGATAGCGGATGCGATGGCTGCATTCACCACTACGTCCGAGGATGAGCCGATCGATCGCTCTCTCTCTCTTTGCCGATCGATCGCTCTCTCTCTCTTTGCCGATCGATCGCTCTCTCTCTCTTTGCCGATCGATCGCTCTCTCTCTCTTTGCCGATCGATCGCTCTCTCTCTCTTTGCCGATCGATCGCTCTCTCTCTCTCTGCCGATCGATCGCTCTCTCTCTCTTTGCCGATCGATCGCTCTCTCTCTCTTTGCCGATCGATCGCTCTCTCTCTCTCTGCCGATCGATCGCTCTCTCTCTCTCTGCCGATCGATCGCTCTCTCTCTCTCTGCCGATCGATCGCTCTCTCTCTCTCTGCCGATCGATCGCTCTCTCTCTCTCTGCCGATCGATCGCTCTCTCTCTCTGCCGATCGATCGCTCTCTCTCTCTGCCGATCGATCGCTCTCTCTCTCTGCCGATCGATCGCTCGCTCTCTCTCTCTCTCTCTCTGCCGATCGATCGATCGCTCTCTCTCTCTCTCTCTCTCTGCCGATCGATCGCTCTCTCTCTCTCTCTCTCTCTGCCGATCGATCGCTCTCTCTCTCTCTCTCTCTCTCTGCCGATCGATCGCTCTCTCTCTCTCTCTGCCGATCGATCGCTCTCTCTCTCTCTCTCTCTCTCTCTCTCTGCCGATCGATCGCTCTCTCTCTCTCTCTCTCTCTCTCTCTCTGCCGATCGATCGCTCTCTCTCTCTCTCTCTCTCTCTGCCGATCGATCGCTCTCTCTCTCTCTCTCTGCCGATCGATCGCTCTCTCTCTCTCTCTCTCTCTCTCTCTGCCGATCGATCGCTCTCTCTCTCTCTCTCTCTGCGCCGATCGATCGCTCTCTCTCTCTCTCTCTCTCTCTGCCGATCGATCGCTCTCTCTCTCTCTCTCTCTCTGCCGATCGATCGCTCTCTCTCTCTCTCTCTCTCTGCCGATCGATCGCTCTCTCTCTCTCTCTCTCTGCCGATCGATCGCTCTCTCTCTCTCTGCCGATCGATCGCTCTCTCTCTCTCTGCCGATCGATCGCTCTCTCTCTCTCTGCCGATCGATCGCTCTCTCTCTCTGCCGATCGATCGCTCTCTCTCTCTGCCGATCGATCGCTCTCTCTCTCTCTCTCTCTCTCTCTCTGCCGATCGATCGCTCTCTCTCTCTCTCTCTCTCTCTGCCGATCGATCGCTCTCTCTCTCTCTCTCTCTCTCTGCCGATCGATCGCTCTCTCTCTCTTTGCTGATCGATCGATCTCTCTCTGCTGATCGATCTCTTTGCTGATATCTCTCTCTCTCTCTCTTTGCTGATATCTCTCTCTCTTTTGTGCTCTCCTTTCTTTGCTTCCCCCTTCAGTTAAATAAACGCTATTTCCTAATTCACTTCAAAAAAATATCCTAGTTGCAATGCCTCTGCTTTTAAAGTTAGGATTTGTGTTTTGAATTTAGGCACAAAGTCCCCCCGCACCTTGTCTCTTGAGGTGATGCAGGAAGAATGCACTAACTATTTTCTGTCCGTGATTCTGATCACTCCCAGCTATCGTCTGAAGTCGTGGGTCTTTCTGGCAAATTACATAGAATCTACAGCACAGAAACAAGCCGTTGGGCCCAACTGGTCAATGCCAGCGTTTATGCTCCACACAAGCCTTCTCCCTCCCTTCTTCATCTAACCCTATCAGCATGATGATTAACCTGGCTGAATAACCTAAGCTAGATCAGCTAGTATCCTGGCTGGACCGTATAACTTAACATCATTGGTAAACCCAACGAGAGAAAACTAGCTGATTGTCCAATCAAGGATTATGTGGGCCCTGGGCTCAGTGCGCACTGTAGATTATGCAGTTTAATGATTTTGTTTGTGCTAATAAGAGACACTCCCTCCTGGTGCAGATGCTCTGATACCTTTATTGCCCAGCCACCTAACTAATCACAATCTCACAAAAGCAATTTCTCTACATTTCAAAACCCATTCTAAACTATACCATGCTTACACAGCAATCATTACTGTAAATCGTTTACGCTAAAGCTTTGCAAAGTCTGTAATTCAGATTTAACTTTGACATTTGCACTCAGCAGTTTTAAATTTTAAAAAAAAGCACGATCCACCTAAAATATTCAACAGTCCCGTACCCTTAAAAACTTTATTTTCCAGAACCTTATATTTTTTTAAAAATTTCAAATAAATCCTGCTTGTTGATTACATCTCTCATTTCATGGTTGTTGACCCGGTTAAGGTCCTGCCAGATAGATTTCATGCATCAAATTATTTGTTACTATTTGGAAACTTTTATCAAAGGGCTTCAAGTTGTTCACACAAAGTTCCATTGATACTGAAAGTTCCACTAATCGCTCTAATTTTGCAGCAACTATTGCACTTTGAGTGGTGGATTCAACATTCCATTCCAGCAGCACTTCCATTTTCCACCCTTGTAAGTTGTATAATTAGGGGCCACTTGTCTTGCCTAATACATAAAAAAATTACCAGTAGGACAATATATTACAGGGCACCTTAGAACTGTGCATCAGCTTGAGTCTGTACCTTTAGGAAGAGGGGAGAATATTGGAGAGGGAAAGGAAAGCAAATTTTTTTTAGGTTATGCAACAAAATAGGCAAACGTTAGGACAAGATTTCAGTAAATTTTTGGTTTTTAATTGTGTTTTATTGAAAAAAGGACAGTGTTTTTTTGTTTGCTTTAGCAACCTGCTTATACAGAGCCTGTTGCTATGTGTAAATCTGTTTTGCGATTAGATAGTTCAGGTTTAGAATTGGGGTGAGTTTGTGTAAGTCTAAGGAAATACAGACTAAAGCTAGATATACGTAGGAATAAAACCAATTTATCTCATTTAAACTAGAATCCAGGCAAAAATCATAGAATAGAATCTTATAGCACAGAAGAAGGCCATTCGGCCTGTTGTGCTTGTGCTGGCCCTTTGAAAGAGCTATCCAGTTTAGTCCCACACCTCAGCTTTTTCCTCATAACCTTCAAATACATGTCCAATTGCCTTTTGAAAGTTCCTATGGAATCTGCTTCCGCCACTCTTTCAGGTAATGCGATCCAGATCGTAACAACCCTCTGTGAAAAAATTTCCCCTAGTTTCCCCTCTTGTTCTTTTGCCAATTATTTTAAATCTATGAACTCTGGTTACTAACCCACCTACCAGAGGAAACAGTTTCTCCCTACTTGCTCTATCAAAACCCCTCATATTTTTGAATACCTCCATTAGGTCTCCACTTAACCTTCTCTGCTCTAAGGAGAACAATCTCAGATTCTCCAATCTCTCCACATAACTGAAGTCCCTCATCCCTGGTATCATCCTGGTAAACCTCCTCTGTATCCTTTCCAAGGTCGTGACAGCCTTCCTAAAGTGCGGTGCCTAGAATTGTACACAATACTCCATCTGAGGCCTAACCAGTGATTTGTAAAGGTTTAGCATGACTTCCTTGTTTTTGTATTCAGTGCGCTTATTTACAAAGCCAAGTATCCTATACGGATTCCTAACTGCCTTATCAACTTGCCCTGCCACCTTTAAAGATTTGTGAATATGTACTGGGGACTAGAGAGGAGGGTGCAATCGGGGGGTTGTGGGGGAGGGAGGGAGGAAAGAGAGATCAGAGAGGGAGGCAGGGAGGAGAGGGAGGGAGGTCGGTCGGGAGAGAGAGGAAAGGGAGGTCAGTCCAGGGAGCGAAGAGAGGGAGGGAGGAAAGGGAGGTCGGTCGGAGGGGGAGGGAGGAAAGGGAGGTCGGTCGGAGGGGGAGGGCGGAAAGGGAGGTCGGTCGGAGGGGGAGGGAGGAAAGGGAGGTCGGTCGGAGGGGGAGGGCGGAAAGGGAGGTCGGTCGGAGGGGGAGGGCGGAAAGGGAGGTCGGTCGGAGGGGGAGGGAGGAAAGGGAGGTCGGTCGGAGGGGGAGGGAGGGAGGAAAGGGAGGTCTGTCGGGGGAGGGAGGGAGGAAAGGGAGGTCGGTCGGAAAGGGAGGTCGGTCGGAGGGGGAGGGAGGGAGGAAAGGGAGGTCGGTCGGGGGAGGGAGGGAGGAAAGGGAGGTCGGTCGGGGGAGGGAGGGAGGAAAGGGAGGTCGGTCGGAGGGGGAGGGCGGAAAGGGAGGTCGGTCGGAGGGGGAGGGCGGAAAGGGAGGTCGGTCGGAGGGGGAGGGCGGAAAGGGAGGTCGGTCGGAGGGGGAGGGAGGAAAGGGAGGTCAGAGGGGGAGGGCGGAAAGGGAGGTCGGTCGGAGGGGGAGGGAGGATAGGGAGGTCGGTCGGAGGGAGGGGGAGGGAGGAAAGGGAGGTCGGTCGGAGGGAGGGGGAGGGAGGACAGGGAGGTCGGTCGGAGGGAGAGAGAGGTCGATCAGAGGGGAGGGAGGAAAGGGAGGTCGGTCGGGGGGGAGGGAGGAAAGGGAGGTCGGTCGGAGGGGAAGAGAGGTCGATCGGAGGGGAGGGAGGAAAGGGAGGTCGGTCGGGGGTGGGGGGAAGAGAGAGAGGGAGGGAGGACAGGGAGGTCGGTCGGAGGGAGGGATCGGATCAGGGTGGGGGCAGGAGAGAGGTTGGATTGCAGGGTGGGTCGGCTGATCGTGGCAGGTTAACTTGGGAGGCCGGGGGAAGCACTCTTGGTCCTCCTGGCCTACAAGCAGTGCTATTAAAAAGTACTTACCTGCTGGATCCGGCAGTTCTCGTCTCCCTTTAGCTGTCGGGTTTCCCAAGCCCTGGGAAACCCAACTCACAGCCATTAAATCCACATGGCTACTAAAATCTGAGGCATGCATCCTCGTTAACATATTTAAATTACTGACCCGCCTCTCGACAGTGGGTTACTCGCCTGCCCCCCACCTCACCCCACCCCACCCCACCCTACCCTGGTTAAACTGGAAGTAGGCTTGTTCCCGACGGGTTGGGGTCGGCTTTCCCATTTTTAACAATTTAACCCCCCCAGCCCCGGCCACTGTCCCATCTGTCCTGGGGGGTTAAAATTACCTCATGATACCAGAATAGGGCTTTAAACCCCACAATCCCCACAGCATTTTCGATCTGAAAGCTATTGCTATCCTTAATTCTAATTGAAGATTGTTGCGCTGAAATCGTGCTTTATGATATTGTTGTGCAAATGCATTGCTGTTTATGTTAAACAGGTTAATGTCTTTGTTAAGAGTGGGCAGAAACATTTTGCATCAACATATTTATATCCTAATATCACAGTGCAATTTTGCACAATTTGAGATAACTAACACTGTAATTTATGACATGGGCCAAAACCTCCAATCCTTGTGAGACACAAATTAAGATAAATAAATAAAATAAACAGCTTTCCTACTTTTAACTGTAGCTCCTGGAATAAAACTTGTAGATATAGTTTCCTCTGATGACTGACTGCTTCCAGCTCCAGACTTCAGTTGGCAGATGTCTGTAACTTCCCCTAACAGCTACTTCAGGCTTCTTAAAATGACGCTCTAGGCTTTCCCAAATGAACCCTCCAGGCCTCTGGGAATGATGCTCCAGGCTTTCTCCAACAGACCCTCCAGGCTTTCCCCCAACAGATGCTCTATGCTTTAACCAATGGATTCTCCTAGGATTGTGTTCACAGTGGATGCAAATGACTTTTACCCTGAACATTCTGGCTAGCATTTTGTTCTGAGAGTGTTGTACTGGTGTGTTAACATGATGATTCTGCATTTTTTGAGAGAAAATCTTGCAAGCCTTTGCTTGCTTTTAGGGAAACCAGCAAAAACTTGTAAATCCAACCAAGCTTTTAGATGCAGAGCTAGGCTTTGATCTTTTTTTTAAAACCAAGTACATTTAGACTTGCTTCTTTTTTGGTCAATCTCATCAACACAGTGGGGAAAATTCTGATTTCAACTTACTGTATTTACCTCAGTTTTTAAATTGCTGCCTTTTTATAGTATGCCTCAGCTAGCTTCAAATAATTGCCCTGCAGTGGAAAGTTATTTTTAATTAAATACCAAAGAAGCCAGACTAACTTTAAGAAGTTATTCTTTCTGTTTATTTACCACAATTTACACGGTTTCCACAGTCTAAGAAAACTGTACAGAATATCTTGTTGTTTACACTGTTATTGATGATTTGATATTGATATGACATAAGAACATAAGAACATAAGAAATTGGAGCAGGAGTAGGCCAATCGGCCCCTCGAGCCTGCTCCGCCATTCAATAAGATCATGGCTGATCTGATCCCAACCACAAATCTAAAGAACACAAGAAGTCGGAGCAGGACCCGGCCACATAGCCCCTGGGCCCTCTCCGCCACCCACAGGGCATTGACCGATCCGAACTCAGCTTCATGTCCAATTTCCTGCCCGCTCCCCATAACCCCTAATTCCCTTTACTTCTAGGAAACTGTCTATTTCTGTTTTAAATTTATCTAATGATGTAGCTTCCACAGCTTCCTGGGGCAGCAAATTGACATTGGCACAATATGACATTGTTGCTTGTTAACACACCCCTCTGTTCATGGTGTAATAATAACATAAGCTGTCTAAGAACAAAATTAGGCATAGATATTTAGAAATGAACATATTCTTGTATTGATACAAAATAGAAAAGTTCTATGCACTAAGAATATTTTTCTTTTATATATTTAAAAATGTGCAATATTTTATAAATATAGCATCTTTTTAAATTTATCATTTTTTGTATGCGCACAATATGGTGTTCTGAGTAATGGAATATTGTTTTCACGTTTTACATGAATGGGATCAGGCTGGTCCTGATGCCTAAATCTTTACCATCCTGAATCACCTGGAATACTTTGTCCATCCCTGATCATTAATTTTGCCTAATTCATAATTGAACTGATCTCTGGCAGCTTTTACTTCACCTCTAATCCTAACTCATGCCCTGTGGCCTAAATTTTCTGAGTGTGTGTCAGTGATGAGGAACCTTGCTCATTCCTAGTGTATGTTGGAAACATCTATAATGGATGGAAAGTCATGGGCAATACACCTTGAATTTTCCAATATGTGCTGGCGAAGAGGGAGGTTCCTCGCCACTGGTAGGTTCTTGGAAATTTAGACCTGTATCTCTCTCCTCACTACTAGGTTTTTCTGACTACTCTCATATCATCCTCTGGCAGAATACCCCACTATAGGGTAATTTTACAAGTTTTGCTGCTAGTGGGCTTTGCTTGCCAGAGTGCATAGTGAAAATTCGGGTATGGCTGCTTTTCCATCTAATGAAATGAATGCTTGGGAAATTGTGAGCAGCATGCATCAGAATTTCTGATACGTGCTGCCAGCTATGTGGTTTCATAATATTACCCCTTTATAAGTCAGCCAACTGGGACTGTCATTCAGAATTCTCTTCTACCTTCCCCTGACCCTGCAGCCTCCTAATCATGCTTTTCCAGGACTTCTTGCTCACTAGTATTTCCTTCCTCCTAAATTAGTCAGGTTTTTAAAACCTAAGCTTGGGGTCACCTAATCTTCTCATTCTTTTTAACCTTGATGGTGTCCTGTACTATGAGCCTTCACCTTAGTTTCTCAATTTAAAAAAAAATGAGGAGGTACTTCCAAGTTAGATGAAGTATAGTCAGATGCAGAGTAAAGTCACCTTAATCAAGGCATGATACTAAATATAAACAATGGGCTATTGAATATTAATGTTTTTCTTTCCCATGTAGGATGTAGAAGGCCCCAATCATAGTTTAAATTTATCATTTTGGGACTTGTGGTACATTCTCCATTAGTTAAGCATGCTGATTTTGTAACCTCGATACAGTTTCATTATGTAAAATTTCAAAGATAGGTGTATTGCAACATACAGATAATAAAAAGTTCCTGTTCCTGAACCCATCTTGAAAGATGATGTGATCCATGTGGCTTTAACCTGCAGAGTAAACTCACTGTATTCTGCCCAACACTGTTTAAATGCCAGTGACCAAAGAGCATCCACTACTACATCAGTGTGACTTCTTCCATTTCACACAGCAGTCATTTTTATTGCCTAAGTTAGTGGCAGTTTGTGAATTGTAGACAATTCAGATTGAGATGGAGCTAATTTCACAAAGGACATTTAAGCCCCGATTTTAACTCGGGGCAGGAATCGGTTGGGCAGGGGCCGGATCAGGTGGCAAACCGTTTTAACTTCCACAACATGAGGCCCGGTCAGTTTCTTCTTAAAACCGGCAGCTAGCCGGCAGGAGGGAATGTTTTTAATGGGCAGCAGAAGGCCTACGCCAGGGATCGTTTCTTCGCTCCCCGGCATGGAGGTAAGTCGCGGGGGAGGGAATTTCAGTAGGGCTTTGCGATTGGTGGGTGGGTGGGGGGAGGGGGGGGGGGGGGGAGAACCAGGGCAGGGGAGGCCTAAACTTCCAGCTGTCTTTAGTTTTAGATTTTCACCTCAGTTTTATCCCTAGTGACTCTCATTTCTAAGTAGCCTAACGTACATTGTTTGTTTGTCTCTAAATTGCAGATTTTCCTCTAACTACCAGCAGTACTCCTGGTAGTGTTTTGGGAGATGTCAGTTTTGCTCTGTACCCAATGTGAAACACTTGTATTGCAAGACATTTCACCTAATGGACAAGAACTGATGACAAAAGTCATTCTAACTGAACTGGTAGATTTTTGTGTCCGGCAGCTCTGAGGCTCCAAACTCTACTCTCTCGGTTGTAAAAGTCATTTCTTTTAGCTGCTACCTGTTATCCCAGATCTGTTTTAACCTCTTGAACATATTGATTGAAAGTATTTAAAATATAATGAACCTTCCGGAGAGACTTTGGATATTCATATGTATTTCATTCATTTTCTTTTTTGTTTTCTTCTGCTGACATATGAGATTCTAACTGCCATGTAGGTTGTCTTGTTTTTTTTCATATTTTTCATTTAAACTTAGATATGTTTGTAAAACCTCACCCTTTGCTCGATTACTCCTGTTTCCTGTCTAGTGCTCTGATGGCAGTGTTAGTGGTTATGTTGAAGATCTGCAGATTAGTCAAAATATATACAAAAACAATTTGATCAGTTACTCAGTTGCTGTTACTAAAACTGTTGACATTAAGGTGTAAGTTTCCAGTAAGGTATATGTAAAATTTTTATGTGTAATTTGATATTATTGTGCTCATTTGCATACATAGCAACTGCATAGATTAACCAAAATCCCCTTTTCTTATGCAGTCAGGTAGAGGACAATACTATAATGACACAGAATTTCGCATCTACTTATCTACTAAATTAAGTCACCGTTCTGAGAAAACGTATTTGTTTATTGATACTGAATGTCACAGCCATGTAGAAGAGAATCTGTCATTGGTGACTTGCTTCTCAATGCAGTTATTTTAATATGAGATTCTTAGAATTTGATGCAGTTTTAAAATTTAAAAGTCATGGATTGAAATTATTTTGTGCAGTATGAGTAATGAACATGCTTAAAACTAACAGACTAACAGTTGTTGAAATAGCAAGGAATTTTTTAATGAAAACATGTTTTGTTACTATCATTGCACAGAGTGATTTCAACCCATGTGTTTGTTTGAGTCACAAGAAAGACTTCCCAGACTGTTACTTCCTGGGTGATGCACAGAGTTGCAAGGACTGAGATGTAACCTTGTCATTGCAACTTTAATCAAAGATACAGCAGGTTATGGATTTTCTTTCCTCATCTTCATCTGGCGCAGCCCATTGATAATCACATTCATCCCATATAATAGTAGACTCACAGTCATCACATGAAAATATTTCATGGACAACTGACCAGCATGGATTTGAACCCTCACCTTTGGACAGCAGTTACCAAGAATTCTAAGTGCCATGGTTAGCAGCACAACTCACCTTAAAATGTGTAGGTATTGAGTGTCCTGCCTAGATCACGGACACATATAGAATCATAGAATTTCACAATACAGAAAAAGGCTATTTGGTCCATACTCTGCTATTTCATCCCAGCTCCCCTTACGACTATCCTCTGTTTCCTACCCTCTAGATAGATACTAATCTATGTCTGTCATGTCCTTCAAAACCCCCTGACATTAGCTTGTAAATAAGTTTCTGGAGCAGGATTTTATCAAAGGCCTTTAAGCTTAGCTACACTGTCATATGATTCTTTACCCCCCGCACCCTGTCAATTTGAGATGTCACCTCCTCAAAAACTAACTTCTGTGAGGTTGGCCAAGCAAGATCAATCCTTTCTGAAGCTGTGATAACTGCCTTTTACTAGGTTATTTTTATACAGATACTCTACATTTTTCTTCTGATTATTGACTCCATTAGTTTTCCAGTCATTGAGCTCTGGCTAATGGATCTGTAATTGTCAGGTTCAGGAGCTATGTTTGCCTGTTTCCGGTCTGTTGAAGCCTCCTCAGTATTCATTGACTTCCTGAAAATGACTGTCAGTGCCTCAAAAAACTCTGCCCTTATTTCTCTCATTGTCTTGGGATGTAGATTATCTGAAACTTCTGTCTCACAATCAAAATTCTGGATCACGCATGTTTGATGTTGAATGGTATATTAGTATCAGTCTTGGCAAAACCTGAAAATCGTAGTCATTTAGTATGTTTGCCTGTTGTTCATCCTAATTTTCAATGCCACATGAGTCCATTAATGTTTTAACTTCTTTCCTAAATGCTGCCTTCCTGTTTAGTATTGGAAGAATTTTTTTGGTGGTGTGTTTTGAATCTGCTGCTATGTCCCATTCCTGTTCTCTCTTGGCACCTCTAATCTATATTCTTCTTGTTCTTGTACTTGGCTCAATTGTCACCCTCTTCCTTCTCCCTTCAAGTCATGTAAATTTTCTTTTTCTCTATCTGCTTTAATTCCCCTGTTTTGTTTCAGAGTAATTTTTTTGGAATTTTGCCCAGTTGTACTTGGGCACATAGTTGGCCCTGCACATACTTCATAATATTTTTGAAAGATGTCCATTTATCCTTAAGGGGTAGTCTTATTGCAGTATTAATTCCAGATTGGTAGAATACAAGTTACATTTTTCATATAAAATAGTGTCTTTTTTTCTCAGATGACCCCTCTCTCTAATATTGATGTACAGTTTTAAGTGTAAAATATTGGCTTTGACATTTTGACAGCATAATGGAAAAAAATCTTTCCACTGACGATGCCTGGGTGATTTATTCTGGGTATATTGACTCTTGAGACTTTGAGCTCCTAAGACAGAATCAATAGATATGTCTTGTTTAATCTTTTACTCCACTATGTGAGACTGCTTATGCTCCTCTGTTAGCAGTAGAAATGACAATAATATTGCTTTTCATAGGATTGAACCAAGCACATACATGGCTGAACACTTTGAGTATTGAGGGAGCATAGTCTGACATATGTTATAACATTTTTAAGAATACTAAATATTTGAAGAAAAATCAGAATAGCAGATATGGGATTGTTCTCCTTAGAGCAGAGAAGGTTAAGAAGAGATTTAATAGAGGGCTTCAAAATTATGACTGGGTTTTGATAGAGTAAATAAGGAGAAACTGTTTCCACTGGCAGGAGGTTTGATAACCTGAGGATACAGATTTAAGATAATTGGCAAAAGAACCAGAGGGGAGATGAGGAGAAATTTTTTACTCAGTGAATTGTTATGATCTGGAATGCACTGCCTGAAAGGGTGGTGGAAGCAGATTCAATAGTAACTTTCAAAAGGGAATTGGATATATACTTGAAGGGAAAAAAATTACTGGGCTATGGGGAAAAAGCAGGAGAATGGGACTAATTGGATAGCTCTTTCAAAGAGCCGGTACAGGCATGATGGGCCGAATGGCCTCCTTCTGTGCTGTATGATTCTATGATATGGTAATGAATATATTCTAATCACAATCATGCATTCAATTATAAATGTGGCATATCTTTTTGTAACAATTGTTCATAATACAGTCCCCACCACTTGTAGTGGGCACGTTTCAACTGAACGCAATTTGCCTGCTATACGTGATAGTACTATTACTATATAACAAGAATGTTCCTTCTGTGTAGCGGCCTTTTGCCCAGTTGTTTCCAGGTCCGCTCTGACCTGCAGTTTTATTTAAACTGTAGTCAGTGCTTAATACAAATTATAACCCCACACCAAGGGGATTAGAAGGGTTTAAATGCACAAAAGGTAATTGAATATTAATGAGGTGTTATTTACTTTCTTATGTTTGTTCTTGCAGACAGTGCACCTTAATGAGGTGCAAACTGATGAGAAAGCACAGCTGCTTCTGCCCAAAGTAAATGGAGCACTTTGACGCTATAAGCGGCACCTTTGAAATTGACGTTAATGCAAATGGATAATGGTTATCGGAAATAAAAACAAAAACAAGAACTGCTGGCAAAGCTCAGCAAGTCAGGCAGCATCTGTGAAGAAAGAAACAGAGTTAACGTTTCAGGTCGAGGACCTTTCGTCTCTTCGACCTGAAACGTTAGGCTCAATTTTAAAATTAAATTGTAGGGGCAGGGGGGCTGCGAAAATGGCAAAAATCCCCAGCGGGTTCGGAAGCCGGCTCCAACCCCCTGACATCCGAGTTCCCCACAGGCGCACCTGTGTGTGCGCGCTTCCCAAATCCAGAAGTCCATCCGGCAATTAAAGCCGGCGGGATGATAGTTAAAGACCCAAATGTACCTAAGGCATTTCTGACATGTTGGGTAGTTAAAACGATTTTAAACTTACCTGGGCGGCTTTCCCATGGCTTCCGATTCACAGCGTGAAGGGCAGGATCAAGCAAAAGTAAATTAAATAAAAAACCATTGCACGAAGTTTAAAAAAACAAAACAAACCTACCTTTCCACCCTGTTCCTATGTCCGATGCCTCCCTCTCCGATCTTCCCCTCTTCCCCCCCCCCCACCCCCGATCTTCCCCTCTTCCCCCCCCCACCCCCGATCTTCCACTCTTTCTCTCTTCCCCACCCCCCCCACCCCCGATCTTCCACTCTTTCTCTCTTCCCCACACCCCCCCCCCCCCGATCTTCCGTTTCAGTGCGGATGACTGACTCTCTCTCTCTCTTGCTCGCTCTCTCTCTCTCTCTCTCTCTCTCTCTCTCTCTCCCTCTCTCTCTCTCTCTCTCCCCCACCCCTCGGTGTTCCAGCTCCTGACTGCATCCAGCCTGTCAATCGGGCTGCTGGACCGAAACCTGGAAAGAACTTCAATCACCATCAATTACATTGTGTCGGAAAAGGTACGGTATGTTTTTATTCGGGTTTGCCCTCACACCTTCACCCCCCCCACCCCCCCCCCCACCCCCCCCGCTGCCATCCCACCACTATTTCAAAATTGAGCCCATTAACTGTTTCTTTCTCCACAGATGCTGCCTGACTTGCTGAGCTTTTCCAGCATTTTCTGTTTTTATTTCAGATTTCCAGCATCCGCAGTATTTTGCTTTAGGGATAATGGTTATCGCATGGCCAATATAAGTGACTGCCCATTTTAAATGTGGGTATTGTAACTGGTGGGTACTGTATTTGTAACAAACATATTTAGGAAAATTCATTTCAAGCAATCTTGCCAGTGTCTAGATCTCATGTCCAAATGCATATGGCCACGTGCCTGGCACACCACCCTGGACGAATCCCCAAGTTCCTGACCAAAAGTTCAAATGGATGCACGCAGTCAGCTATCAGATCACAACTGTGTGTGTGTGTGTGTGTGTGTGTGTGTGTTTTCATAGTCAATAATAAAAATAAGCTAATATTTGTATCAGGGCATTATTTCAGATAACACAGGAGGAGCTTTTTTTGCAGGCCAGCTTATATTACTTAACTGATATCCTGTTTACAGGAAGGCATTATTCCCAGTGAGAGATTATTTGAGAACTGTAGGTCTGATGGCAGCAGTCATGTTTGTAGATCCTGAATCTGTTCATTCACAGAGCCTCCTTTTCCCAACTAGAAAGAATTAATTGCACTTCAGCCGTGGTAGCTTTAGGAGGACAATGTACTATAGTACAATCATTAGCAGCTGCCTTTCCCGCAGGTGACCGAGACCGTGTTAACATATCTATTTATATATTGTCAAGTGCCCATCTGCATGGGAGCTGAGCTTAGGTCAAATAAATGATGGAGTAATCCATCTGGAACATCAATTGATTTGAATTAAGGCTAGCTCTGAAATGTTTCGAGACTGGTCAACAACAACAACTTGTATTTTTATAGTCAATATGCCAAGTCACTTCAAAGAGGTGGAATGGACATCAAGCAATATTAAGAGAAGAATAAGAGAATTAGGAGAAAAGAAACCAAAGAAGTAAAGTTGAGGTGATTTTGGAAGGTGGGAAGAGAGGTGCCAATGCAGACTGGTTTTGGGAGAGAGCTCCAGAGTATAGGGTCCAGATGGCAAAATGGTAGAGCGGGAGGAGATTCTCACTCCACGTTGCTCTGAGTGTTGGTTGCGCCCTGATTCTGGAATTAGGGGACATTTACACTATAACTACAGCATCAGTGCAAAATGAAAACGCTTCATCCAGAGGCCAAATTTGTCATGTAAATGTACCTGTACAATTCTGAGCATGCTGAATTGATATATAAATATAAATATACATTGGTGTATGTATATATATATATATATATACACATACACCAATGTATATATATATATATATATATATATATATACATACACCAATGTGTATATATATATATATATATATATATATATAGCAAGGACTTAATGGAACTAGATGCATTAGAATACCATCTGAAAAGGTTTGTCTTTTTGTGTGACAGGTTTCTAAATCTAGCCCCATTTTTGTTTTTTAAAAAACCCCACAAAAATAGAAGGGTTACATCTGAAATGAGGACTTGTAGAATTGGCCCAGTTGATCGAACAGATGAATCTACAGAACAAAACCAAACTCATCCTTCAGATTATAGTTCCAAAGGTTGAGCAGTTAGCATTTTTTTAAAACACAGGAAATTGTATTTTTTAATGATTGTCTATTTTTCAGTGGACGATGATGCCTAACATTCCTATTTTAGATACAAGTCGGATCAGATGCAATGATTGTTTCCTGTATTTCACCAACAATGTACTTGAACCTTAACTCAGAAACGTACTATCCCACTATCTCTGAATGAGACTGTTAAATTCGTAGTAACTGGGCTAAATTTAATAGTTTATGCTCTGAACTCACTTCCTCTGGAAAATGCTTTAAAAGACACTTTTAAATTAGAAAAAGCTTTATCTCAAGTAGGTAATCGTTACAAGTACATAGATTACAAATTGAAACAGGAAAACTGTCATATTTCAAATAAAAACCACCATTGATTTGCACATTGATATAGTGGTAGGTATTCTCAATGTGGCATTTACATAGGAACATAGGAATTGCTAGGCAAAAAAAGACCAAGGTCCATCCAGTTCGCCTTCTGCCATCCCGGTAGTCACATGATACAATGATAGTGGAGTTGTTGACTGATCATAGCAATCAATCTCTGTCATTTAGTCTACAACAGACCCAGAAATGAAACGAGGAAAACCCCAGTAGTGGAGAACTTTGAGAACTTCCCAAGCACGCTACACTTACCACGTCATGTCTCAAATTACTCATATGCTGTATCCCAAAATGTTATTTTCTGAAAGAAATCCATCTAATTTGCGCAGGCACGTCAATGTCATAGTTGTGCATTTCAGCACACTTCAGGGCAGGGGCAGAGCAGCTCAGACACAAATGATTGCTCAGAGACTATCCTACATTTTCTAAGGGTGTTTTAGGGTGGGGTCAATTTTCCTGTACAGCTGGGACCAATGGTGGTGTGTTCCCATTGTGTACTTGGTTTCAATCTGTCCTTCCCTCGGCGGGGTTTGTAGTGGACCTAGAATGCTTTCCCAGTTCTAGGTGTAGGTTGTGCATCATACACTATCTGGTATATGTCCCACAGTGTTTAATTCACATATTTGTGGTGAGAGATGTGGGGTTTCACCATCACTGGGGATACTACACCTTGCCACTAGCAGTGAGATTTGTGCTGGCCTGTGCATCTCAGCATACAAGCCTAGCAAATGGGAATGAGTGTAAGAAGATGTCAATGGGTGGTCATGGCCTTTGTGACATCCCGAATAACTTTCCAAAATGGTTGGATTCAGGGGGAGGACCATAATATGTGCATGAGGAGGGCCAATTTCAGTGGGTTGAGAACGGATCTGGCCCGGGTAAATTGGAATCAAAGATTGGCAGGCAAAACTGTAATCGCACAATGGGTGACCTTTAAAGAGGAGCTGGCTCGGGTACGGCCTAGGTACATTCCCACTAGGGAGAAAGGTAGGGCAACTAAAGCCAGCGCTCCCTGGATGACGAAAGAGATAGAGACTAAGATGAAGCAGAAAAGGGGGGGGGGGTGTATGACAGATGTCTGGTTGATAACACAAGTGAGAACCAAGCTGAATATAGAAAGTACAGAGGAGAAGTGAAAAAGGAAATGAGGGGCAAAGAGAGAGTATGAGAATAGACTGGCGGCTAACATAAAAGGGAATCCAAAAGTCGTCTTTAGGCCTAGAAATAGTAAACGGGTAATAACAGGAGAGGTGGGGCTGATTGGGGAGCAAAAAGGAGATCTATGCATTGAGGCAGAGGGCATGGCTGAGGTACTAAACTATCTGTTTTTACCAAGATGTGGAGATGCCGGTGCTGGACTGGGGTTGACAATTGTAAACAATTTTACAACACCAAGTTATAGTCCAACGATTTTATTTGAAATTTACAAGCTTTCCTGACATTTACCTGAGGAAGGAGCAACTACAGGCCAGTCAGTTTAACCTCAGTGGTGTGGAAGCTTTTAGAAATGATAATCTGGGACAAAATTAAGTTACTTGGACAAGTGTGGATTAATAAAGGAAAGTCAGCACAGATTTGTTAAAGGCAAATTGTGTTTTTACTAACTTGATTGAGTTTTTTTGATGAGGTAACAGAAAGGGTTGAGGAGGGCAATGCGGTTGATGTTGTGTATATGGGCTTTCAAAAGGCATTTGATAAAGTGCCGTATAATAGGCTTGTCAACAAAATTGAAGACTATGGAATTAAAGGGGCAGTGGCAGCATGGATATGAAAGTGGCTAAGTGACAGGAAACAGAGTAGTGGTGAACGGTTGTTTTTCGGACTGAAGGAAGATATACAGTGGTGTTCTCCAAGGGTTGGTACGAGGACCACTGCTTTTCTTGATATATATTAATGACTTGGACTTGGGTTTACAGGGCACAATTTCAAAATTTGCAGATGACACAAAACTTGGAAGTGTAGTAAACAGTGAGGAGGGTAGTGATAGACTTCAAGAGGACATAGACAGGCTGGTAGAATGGGCAGGCACATGGCAGATGAAATTTAATGCAGAGAAGTGCGAAGTGATACATTTTGGCAGGAAGAATGAGGAGAGACAATATAAACTAAAGGGTACAATTCTAAAGAGGTGCAGGAACAGAGAGATCGGGGGTATATATGCACAAATCTTTGAAGGTGGCAGGACAGGTTGAGAAACCGGTTTTAAAAAAAAGTATACGGGATCCTGGGCTTTACAAATGGAGGCATAGAGTACAAAAGCAAGGAGGTTATGTTGAACATTTTATAAAACACTGATTTGGCCACAGCTGGAATGTTGTCTCCAATTCTAGGCACTGCACTTTAGGACGGATGTGAAGGCCTTAAACAGGAAAGACTTACTAGAATGGTTCCAGGGATGAGGGACTTTAGTTACGTGGATAGACTGAGAAGCTGGGGTTGTTCTCCTTAGAGCAGAGACGGTTAAGAGGAGATCTGATAGAAGTGTTCAAAATCATGAAGGGTTTAGATAAAGTAAATAAAGAGAAACTGCTCCTATTGGCAGAAGGGTTGAGAGCCAGAGGACATAGATTTAAGGTGATTGTCAAAAGAACCAAAGGCGACATGAGGGAAAAACTTTTTTATGCATAGGAAAATAGGAATAGGAGTAGGCCATTCAGCCCCTTGTGCCTGCTCCACCATTTGATAAGATCATAGCTGATCTGTGATCTAGCAGCGAGTAGTTATGATCTGGAATGCACTGCCTGAAAGGGTGGTGGAAGCAGATTCAATCGTGGCTTTCAAAAAGGAATTGGATAAATGCTTGAAGGGAAAAAAATTTCAGGGTTACGGGGAAGAGTGGGGGAATGGGACTAACTGGATTGCTCTTACAAAGTGATGGCACAAGCTCGATGGACCGAATGGCCTCCTTCTGTATTGTAACCATTTTATGATTCTTCTGTTAAGAGTGCGCACTCTGACCGCAATATCATTTTATTACGAAACCAGGGCAGTTGATGAGAGAGGGCCCATCTCAGATGTGAGGCGGATTCAGACTTTGATTTCAGGGATGAAAGGGCAATCTTGGACAGCACTCTTCAACTGGAGCTATCCACCCTAATCTCATTTCTTCCTCCATATAATTTTACATTCCTCCTTTTCAAGTACTAATCCAATTCCTTTTTAAATGATGTTATAACCTCTGCCTCCAGGACCTTAAGGTAAAGCAACTGATGCCCTAATAACTCTCTGTGAATAAAAATCTCTAACTTCCCCTTTGCTTTTCTAGTGATCTTGAGTCTTTTCCTCCATGTTATTGAATTGCCAACCAACAATCATTCACTATTTACCTTGTCAAAACCTTTCATAATTTTGAACTTAGATAGCCCCTTAACTTTCTCTTTTCCAGTGAAAAAAGCCTACATTTTTTTTGTCTTTCTTCGTACCTATAATCTCTCATTCCTGGTTGGTTTTCATAAATCTTCACCTCACTTTTCATGGTTTTATTATTCTTCCTATGACCGGATACCCAGAAGTGCATCCAGTGCCCCAACTATGGCCAAAGCAATAGCTCATGTAAATTCAACATCACTTTCTTGGCCTTGTATATTAGTGATACTTCGTATAAAACCCATAATACCATTTGCCTTTTCTATCTGCACTCCCTATCTTAAACGATCTCTATATCTGCAGCCCTAGATCACGTTCTTCACTCTGTAAAAAGTCTTGCTTTTAGGGTTTACTTAATTATTTTTCCCCCCCAAAATGTACTCGTTTACATTTTTTCTACATTGCACTGCACCCTCCCTACCCACTCCATGAACCTGACTCTGTCCCCCTGCAGTCTCTTGCATTCTTCCTCAAGTTTGCCACATTCACCTTTTGACATCAGCAATCATTGGTTATACTCCTCTTGTACCTTTCTCCAAATCATTTATATCAATGGAAAACAGAAGGCCCCAGCACAGGTTCCTAGAGCACACTACTCCTGCCAATCCAAAAAATCCCATCCATTTATCCCTACTCATTGTTTACTGAGTCCTGGCCATCCTTTTTCTGCATGGTTGCACTCCCCATATGCCTCAATTTTTGTAACATCCCTTATGTGACACCTTATCAAAGGCAGTCTGGACATCTCTTGCGTACAACGTCCATAGCATTCCTTTTATCTACACTGTGACTTCTTCAAACAATACAATTAAGTTGGTCACACACGACTTGCCCTTTACTAATCCATGCTGACTGGTCCAAACTAGCCCATGCTTTTAATTTTCTATTGCCAAACATCATCCAGTCCACCCACCTGCTTTTCTTTACAAAATATGCATTTTTAAATCTTTTTTGTGGTAGTAATGGAGCATATGGACTTTACCAGAATTATTTCCCTCATGCGCTGTATGATCAGGTGGAAATACGCAATGTATTTTTACCTTGTCTGTGTATTACTATAATGTGTAATGGTGCTGGATGGCATCCATAATACTGAATCTCTGCTACATCAGTGATTGTGAAACAAAAAAATTGCAGTCAATTCTGAAATTTAGACAATTGACAAACTTTTAAAAGTATGTCTTACATATTTCAATGTTTACTGTATGATCTATGTAATAGTACTAATAGGCATATGAGGGCATGGATGATTAATTATAGGATTATTTCCTTACTAACGCAGAATTACACTCTATGACTTAACCATATAGAAACAATGAACAGTATATATTTACTTAGCAAGCATTCAATTCTATCTATAACCTGCCACTAGTTTATTAGTTACGTATTTTGATAGATTGTGAAATTGCCAGAAATAATTAAGTTCTGTTGATTACAACGTATATTAATATATTTCTATTACAGAAAAATGGACGTATTGGTGAGTTTGAATGATGGGCAGTCATTCATCTCTAGTTCAGTTACCATCACTGCCACAGCCTGTGTAAGTAAAGAGATTCATTTATGCAATCAATTCAAGCAAGAAGCTACACTATATGCATAAAATACAATAATGCTGTTGAAGGCTATTTTCAAAAAGTATCAAGTCAAATTTAGCCAGATCATTTATTTTCACAATGTTGCAATATAACTCAGTATTAGAATTATACTTAATCAATACCATTTTCTTCTTGTCTTCATCTGCAGAAAAAGACACTAAAATCTCATTATTGGCACAAGTGTAAAAGCCACTTAGAATCATAGGTTATAGCACGGAAGGAGGTCATTCGGCCCATCGAGTCCGCAGCAGCTCTATGCAAGAGCAATCCAGCTAGTCCCACTCCCTCGTCCTATCCCCATAGCCCTGCAAATTTTTTCCTTTCAAGTACTTATCCCAGTTCCCTTTTGAAGGCCATGATTAAATCTGCCTCCACCACCCCCTCAGGCAGTGTATTCCAGATCCTAGCCACCTGCTGTGTTTTTAAAAAAAGTTTTTCCTCATGTCATCTTTGGTTCTTTTGCCAATCACCTTAAATCTATGTCTTTTGGTTCTTGACCCTTCCGCCAATGGGAACAGTTTCTCTCTATCTACTCTGTCACAACCCTTCATGATTTTGAATACCTCTATCAAATCTCCTTGCAACCTTCTTTATTCCAAGGAGAACAACCCCAGCTTCTCCAGTCTATCCATGTAACTAAAGTCCCTCATCCCTGAATTCATTCTAGTAAATCTCTTCTGCACCCTCTCCAAGGCCTTCACATCTTTCCTAAAGTGCGGTGTCCAGAACTGGACACAATATTCCAGTTATGGCCAAACCAGTGTTTTGTAAAGGTTCATCATGACTTCCATACTTTTGTACCCTATAAAGCCCAGGATCCTGTATTTTTTTAACCGCTTTCTCAACCTGCCCTGCCACCTTCAACGATTTGTGCACCTATACCCCCAGATCTCTCCGTTCCTGTACCCCTTTTAGAGTTGTGCCCTCTAGTTTATATTGCCTCTCCTCGTTCTTCCTACCGAAATGTATCACTTCGCATTTTTCTGCGTTAAATTTCATCTGCCATGTGTCCACTCATGCCACCAGCCTGATTATATCCTCTTGAAGACTATCACTATCCTCCTCACTGTTTACAACCCTTCCAAGTTTTGTTTCATCTGCAAATTTTGAAATTGTGCCCAGTTCACCCAAGTCTAAGTCATTAATATATATCAAGAAAAGCAGTGGTCCCAGCACTGACCCCTGGGGAACACCACTGTACACCTCCATCCAGTCCGAAAAACAACCGTTCACCACTATTTTCTGTTTCCTATCCCTTAGCCAATTCTGTATCCTTGTTGCTACTGCCCCCTTTATATCATGGGCCGCAATCTTGATGATAAGCATACTGTGCGGCACTTTATCAAACGTCTTTTGAATCTCCATGTTCACCACATCAACTGCATTGCCCAATGTACCCATTGTACCAATTTTACACAACTGAGCTGCTAACAAAAGGCTAATTACAGATTTGCGTAAATCACGCAACAGATTTGTAGCCTTTTAAAGCCTGAAAACGATGTGACATGCACTGCATTGTGTAATAGCCTTTTTCCTGTGTACAGTATTCCTCACACACAGGGCATGATTTTAAAAGGGAAAAACGGACGTCCTCCCTCCGATCGCGACGTCCGCCCTCCGATCGCGACGTCCGCCCTCCGATCGCGACGTCCGCCCTCCGATTGCCCCGGACTCTTCCCACTGGCATATTAAAATTGTGCCCGTAATGTTTAGGTGTTCACAAAGCCAAATGTGACCAGTATTCCAGGGAACTGGATGGACTATTACCACCATGAGGCCATCAGGCATCTACAACACTTCGCCAGATAGAAGGGATCAAATGAATGCACCAATGTCACAATTTCCTTAAGGGCACGTACAATTCCCCCCCAACTCTCTTAACTGCCATTATAGTACTGATGATTGTATGTTATTAAGCAAATACATTACTGCCATAAGGCGTCACCACCCACCCCCAACCATGCTCCCTCCCTACTGGACTATCAGGAATTGTTCTGAGTGAAATTGGTTACATCTTAGCAGTCAGCCCATAGATAATTTAGAGGGCGAAAAGGATTTCTGGTATGGCAGTCACCAGCTCACTATCAGAGAAACTTGGGTCAGGCTGTGCAGAACATTTTGTGCTTATTTACTGCCAACCTTTTAAAAAATAAATAAATAAACGGCCTGCCTGAACCCAAAATAGTCTAAACTGAGTGCACTTCAAAGAATGGGGTTCAGCCCTGATGTGCAATAGTTGGGTGACGAGAATTTGCAGTTAACTTTAATTTTTGTTTTGAAGATAGCATAAAATGTTGGAAATACACAGCAGGTCTATTAGCATGAAGAGAAAAGATCAGTTAATGCTTTGTGTATGAACTCTTCAACAGAACCCTTAACCCTTTGTTTTAATGGCCATTCATATGGATTACTATCATTGTTGGAATATGAAATGTGGCTTTGTTATTTGCTAAGTTTGAATTGCTAAGAGGAACAAATCAGCATACTGTAATGTTTGTAATCATCTATAATTATCTGTAATATTTCATGGGCAATTTGCTAATATAAAAATGCTGGGAGTAAAATTCAACTTTGGTGTGGGTGTGCAATGTGTGATATAGCAGATTGTCCACCTGTTAAACGCCCTGCCCGCTACCGCTCGATTTGCGTCCCCGCCAAAATTGAATTTTACCCTGGTTATGTCTAGTGCATATTTCCTGTCCGTTGGCATTTCTCTGACAGACTTTCTGTCACGCTAACTTCCTGTGTTGCGCTTCAGATTTTTAAAAAAATGAACAAAGAAACTGGCCAGGAACAAAAAATACCTCAATCTAGAAGACTGCAGTTTGACATCTGTATGAACCCAGAATTTACTTAAAAACAATTGGAGTATGTAGCCTTAAAGGGACATGCGTCTGACCTTGTAAAACAGTCTGTCCTTACGAGTAGTACCACAGGAGATTTGTTGGTAATATAAAAACAAAACAGGGTAGGTTTTCAACTTGCTGCCCGAGTGTAAAACTGGTATTATGGATTGATCAGCTGTTACAGAAACCACACGATTTTCATTCCATTGATTTCAAATCGGTGGTTTCTATAAATAGGCGGCCAATCTGCAATGTCAGTTTTTCCTCCTGGGTAACAAGTTGAAAATCTATGTTTAATTTTACTTGTGTGTGTTCTTCCTATCTCACGTCACAATTCCTGTCATCTTTCTATTATAGGTAAACTTGCTGCTGACAAAGTTCTTGCAGCTGTTTAGCTCGTGGAGTTTTTTTTCCAGAAATCCTTGGAATGTGTAGAGAAACTTCCCCCACCAAAAAAAAATACTGTAGGATAGATTTTCGTCTTCACCGCCTGGGCAGTAACCTGGCGGGACGGGTGGCATGCCCTTTATAGAACCTGCCTGGTTTCGATTCCACTAAAACCAATGGAAAGAAAATCAGGTGGGTTCCATAAAGAGCGGGCGATCTGCCATGCCAGATTACTGCCGAGTTGGTGAGGATAAAAATCTACCCCCATTATTAACACAGGAGTTTAAATGTCTGTGGTCAATCACTTAAAAACCATTCCCATTCCACACACATTTTTGGATCATCCAATGTTGACCTATCTCTGACATCAGCAGCTCCACTGGTCTCCCACCAGGAAATTCAGATAGTGCTCCCGCTCAGGCTGAGTCTGTGTAACCCGGCACGGCTTGATCTGGAAGTACAGCCTGAACATGTGCCGCTGGTGCTTCAGACAATACGCCAAAGACATTGGCTTTGTCAAGTTGGATTAAATTACTGCAAATGGAGCAGGAGTGTAATCGAATGCAGTGTGACAACTGGAAGTACTTGGTACATTGAACAACTACAGCTGTGATCACCTGGGAGAACCAAATTTTGTGTAATGCTCCATTTTTGTGAATAAAATTAACTTGCCATAAAGAAAAAAGAGAAAACGAGACATTTCATCCCAGGTTCTGACTTGTAGCCCGAAGATCAATTAAAGATTGATTGATGTCACTTTACACAGTTCCCTCACCAAACAATTAAACTCTTGATTGATCTGAGTCTCTATTTACTTAACAACAATTAGACTTTTTTAAAATTTGTTCATGGGATGTGGGCATTGCTGGCGAGGCCGGCATGTATTGCCCATCCCTAATTGCCCTTGAGAAGGTGGTGGTGAGCCACCTTCTTGAACCGCTGCAGACCGTGTGGTGAAGGTTCTCCCACAGTGCTGTTAGGAAGGGAGTTCCAGGATTTTGACCCAGCGACAATGAAGGAACGGCGATATATTTCCAAGTCGGGATGGTGTGTGACTTGGAGGGGAACGTGCAGGTGGTGTTGTTCCCATGTACCTGCTGCTCTTGTCCTTCTAGGTGGTAGAGGTTGCGGGTTTGGGAGGTGCTGTTGAAGAAGGCTTGGCGAGTTGCTGCGGTGCATCCTTTGGATGGTACACACTGCAGCCACTGTGCGCCGGTGGTAAAGGAAATGAATGTTCAGGGTGGTGGATGGGGTGCCAATCAAGCGGGCTGCTTTGTCCTGGATGGTGTCGAGCTTCTTGAGTGTTGTTGGAGCTGCGCTCATCCATGCAAGTGGAGAGTATTCCATCACACTCCTGACTTGTGCCTTGTAGATGGTGGAAAGGCTTTGGGGAGTCAGGAGGTGAGTCACTCGCCGCAGAATACCCAGCCTCTGACCTGCTCTCGTAGCCACAGTATTTATATGGCTGGTCCAGTTAAGTTTCTGATCAATGGTGACCCCCAGGATGTTGATGGTGGGGGATTCGGCGATGGTATATGCCGTTGAATGTCAAGGGGAGATTGTTAACCTCTCTCTTGTTGGAGATGGTCATTGCCTGGCACTTGTCTGGGGCGAATGTTACTTGCCACTTATGAGCCCAAGCCTGGATGTTGTCCAGGTCTTGCTGCATGCGGGCTTGGACTGCTTCATTATTTGAGGGGTTGCGAATGGAACTGAACACTGTGCAATCATCAGCGAACATCCCCATTTCTGACCTTATGACGGAGGGAAGGTGATTGATGAAGCAGCTGAAGATGGTTGGGCCTAGGACACTGCTCTGAGGAACTCCTGCAGCAATGTCCTGGGGCTGAGATGATTGGCCTCCAACAACCACTACCATCTTCCTTTGTGCCAGGTACGACTCCAGCCACTGAAGAGTTTTCCCCCTGATTCCCATTGACTTCAATTTTACGAGGGCTCCTTGGTGCCACACTCGGTCAAATGCTGCCTTGATGTCAAGGGCAGTCACTCTCACCTCACCTCTGGAATTCAGCTCTTTTGTCCATGTTTGGACCAAGGCTGTAATGAGGTCTGGAGCCGAGTGGTCCTGGCGGAACCCAAACTGAGCATCGGTGAGCAGGTTATGGGTGAGTAAGTGCCCCTTGATAGTACTGTCGACGACACCTTCCATCACTTTGCCGATGATTGAGAGTAGACTGATGTGGCGGTAATTGGCCGGATTGGATTTGTCCTGCTTTTTGTGGACAGGACATACCTGGGCAATTTTCCACATTGTCGGGTAGATGCCAGTGTTGCAGCTGTACTGGAACAGCTTGGCTAGAGGCGCAGCTAGTTCTGGAGCACAAGTCTTCAGTACTACAGCTGGGATGTTGTCGGGGCCCATAGCCTTTTCTGTATCCAGTGCACTCAGCCATTCGACCTTACTAGGACACAGCAGCACCTTAACAGAATTAATCCATTGTGCACTACATGATACTATACTCTCATCCTTGTAAATGAGCACATCTTCTGACTTATTTCAGCAAAGCCACAGGAGGTTTTTTTTATTCGTTCATGGGATGTGGGCGTCGCTGGCAAGGCCAGCATTTATTGCCCATCCTTAATTGCCCTTGAGAAGGTGGTGGTGAGCTGCCTTCTTGAACCGCTGCAGTCCGTGTGGTGAAGGTACTCCTACAGTGCTGTTAGGTAGGGAGTTCCAGGATTTTGACCCAGCGACGATGAAGGAACAGCGATATATTTCCAAGTCGGGATGGTTCGCAACTTTAAAGGGAACGTGCAGGTGATGATGTTCCCATGTGCCTGCTGCCCTTGTCCTTCTAGGTGGTAGAGGTCGTGGGTTTGGGAGGTGCTGTCGAAGAAGCCTTGGTGAGTTGCTGCAGTGCATCCTGTGGATGGTACACATTGCAACCATGGTGCGCCGATGGTGAAGGGAGTGAATGTTTAGGGTGGTGGATGGGGTGCCAATCAAGCTGGCTGCTTTGTCCTGGATGGTGTCGAGCTTCTTGAGTGTCGTTGGAGCTGCACTCATCCAGGCGAGTGGAGAGTATTCCATCACACTCCTGACTCGTGCCTTGTAGATGGTGGTAAGGCTTTGAGGAGTCAGAAGGTGAGTCACTTGCTGCAGAATACCCAGCCTCTGACCCGCTCTTGTAGCCACAGTATTTTTGTGGCTGGTCCAGTTATGTTTCTGGTCAATAAGATCCACTGTAATGTTTAAAAACTGCATATTGAGTTCCTCCAGATGCCACATTCCGGCTGTCATTTTGTTACAGATGCAAAATAACCTTAAAATGCCATTTGCTCTGAGCTGCAATCTGAAACTGATTAACACATTCCAATCTGCAAAGTTCCTTGATCAAGATTGACCTGAGCCTCTGTTTACTTGACTGTTGAACTTTGTGATCTTAAAGGAACACAGACACAGATTAGCACAGGGGTGTCAAGCATATTTTATATGGTGGGCCTGATGCAATTTCCTGTCACTTGGTGCAGGCCCCATTCAGCAAAAGGTATTAAAATAGATAAAGATAAAACATATTGGTACTTACTTACATTTAGATTTTATTTCCTATATTGCGACAGTGATTACACTTCAAAAGTATTTAAATGCTTGTAAAGTGCTCTGCAACATCCTCAGGTCATGAAAGCAGCTATATATAAAATGCAAGTTGTATTTACCGCTGCTCCCCGATACCTGACACCACTTGGCTTGAACCATTGCATCAATCTTTTGACCAAAGACTGGTCTGTGGTTATCTTGAGTATCAGGTTCAGATTTGTGTCACAAAGTTGAGAACATAGTTTAGATTTGTTGATATTCATGATGAAGAATACTTGTCCACACATGCACATGGTCCTAAACATGGAAAGATTTCTTGACGCGAAGGACTTCCAGTTGGGATAATTTGGTGCCAGGTATTGCTAAAACTCAGTTACAACAATATCGGAAAACTTGTCCTTCAACAGAGTGTTGCATTGCAAATCAACAACTTCCATTTGGCGCTCCTTTGGTATATCATGCACATTGACAGAAATGGCGTGCTGAGAATTGCAAACTCTCCTTCATGGTTCCTGAAGTCAGAGACTCGTTCTTGAAATTCCTTTCTCAGTTCAGCAATTTTGCCTTTGCACTGTCCTGTGGTAACATCACATTGAGTCCCAACGTAGTGATACCAAGGTGGGAAAATGTGCCAAGTTACTCTGGGAAAATTGCTTCTCCCACAGTTGAAGCTTCATCTCAAAGGCCCAAACGTTGTCATAGTATTCTGTCACTACTTGGTTGCGCCCTTGCATTCTTCTATTGAGCAAGTTCAGATACCCTGTAATATCCACCACGAAAGCAAGATCTTGAAGCCATTCATTGTCCTGTAAGTCAGTAACATTTTTTCCTTTCCGATCCAAGAACAGTTGTAAGTGCTTCAACACAGCTCCCTGACCTAGCTATCGAACTGCAGAGTGATATGGCAGCTTATGGTGAATTTCATATTCTTCCAACAGCCGACTAAAATTCTGGTGGTTGAGAACTACACCTCAAATAACAGTTTTAATAACCATGATTTATCTACAACATGCTCACTTTCAAAGTTTTACTGCACAGAGCTCCTTGATGTAAAATATAATGAAAACTATTAAACTTCTATAACATAGGAACAGGAGCAGGAGTTTGCCACAACTCCAGCTTTCTTGCCCACCATTGCAGGTACCCCATCTGTGGCCGCACTCTTGTCCTTCTAAAATAGTGCATCCACAGACTTAGTGTGAGCAGCACAATGGGAGACCTGCAGGATATATACAAGATATGCAGCTCTCCCATGGCATTGATCATGCTGTTTTAAAGCAGTAGAGGTGTTATGCTATGTAGCACAAAATGTATTGTCAGAGCCATTGATTTAAAGTAATTAGTTCAAATTCCATTTTTATTATGATACTCAGGAATTTTAACCAGTGCTTCGGAGATCAAATAGTAACTCTCTCTATTTTTGCATGAAAAAGGTAAATGAGTGGCCTTGATTATTATGTGTTCCTTTACCTTTTTATTTCATTATTATCTTTTAACGATTTTAACCTGGGATATGCAGGAAAATGGTAGGTGACATGCAAAAGATTGAGGGTAGGTATGTGGGCTTAGCGGTAGAGGGGATGGAACTATTGGGGGGGATTGAGTTTTGGCAGTAGGTGGCTGGTTCAGGGGGATGGCAGAAGCTGAAGCTTTTATAGCATGAGGAGTGGGTTTGTTTTGAGTAATTTGATTGATTAGCCGTCTTTTGTTTAGAGGTTCTCCTGACTGGCCAATCATGATAGGTTGTTTTCATAAATCCTTGGTAGTTTGTCATTGGCAATGTTCTAGCCACTTTCCTCATCTTTTAATTTGCATATTCCCTACATCTTCAGTTCTGATCTGCTATTTTACTTCATCAACAAAATGCAGGAAGTATTACAGTTAAAAGAAATTATGTGCTATAAGCAAGACATTTAATAGATTTTGTACGTAGATATATCTATAAATTACAAAAAAAAACACGCCTCTATGGCCCAACTGTAGCATCATATCTCAAAATGTGGCACCTCAAAGGCATCACTTGTCTATAACGGCAGAGACACATTTTTGAGTCCACTTCCACTTTTCTACCGTTTTTGGTTTCTAGTTTCTTTGCACCTGCCTTTTTGTTACATTTTACTACATATGTTCTTCTAAAATGCATTGTATAAATAGAATTCATAGGCATGCCATTAAAGTAGGGATGATCCCCCCCCCCCCCCCCCTTAGTGATGCGTCATATAATAAGGGTGGGAGTATAGTACACCTTGTGTGTCACAAAATTGCATTCACACCACAGATAGAAACTTGCCCTCGGCATTAAATTACACAAATGACTTGTATCTAATTGTGATAAGTTGTGTGCCCTTACATCTTTAAATGCCTTCCATTTTTGTACCCATCACTATTGGTCATGTGTCTTTGGTCTATACTCACCTGGAAGTGTTAGTATGGTGCATATTTGCTGAAGTAGACATAAATCTTCTTGCATTTTTGCAGCTCAGTGGAAAACTAATAATAGGAGTAGTATATGCAGCCACGTTACACTCTTTAATCTGTGCCAGCACAATGATTATGAAGTATAATGCTGCCATAAAACAAGGTCACTGGAAGAGAAAATACATATTATAGGATAGAGTTCCAATAATCTGAAACCAATTACAAAGTTTTGCTCTCTCACTTATGTAGTTAGATAACAATCACACAAAGATGCTGCTTAAATTTAGCCCTCTGTTAGAACATGAACAGCATATTAAGTGCTTGGGTAACAGTTCACAAATATAAAAAAAACCTTGCTCCATACATAATATATAGTGCATAGTTTGTTTCTTGGTAAACCACTGCTGTTTTTGTGCTAAGGCAGTACTGTAGTACCAATTATATAATGCCATATATTTTCAAATCATTGAGCTGCAAGAGGCCAATTGAGTGTCAAAGACGAGAAGAGTGTGGAGTTTAGTTTCAATGGGAGATCATCCTTAAAATATTCTGATTTGTCTTTTTTTGGATCCAGTGGATGACCTCACACTTCCCCACATTGAACTCCATCTGCCACCGTTTTGCCCATTCATTTAATCTGTCTATGTCCCTTTGTAATTTCCTGCTCCCATCTGCACAATTTACTGTGCTTCCTACCTTAGTATCATCTACAAACAAGGATATACAATTCTCTATTCCTTCATCCAAGTCATTGATGTATATGGTGAAAAGCTGAAGCCCAGTACAAATCCCTGGGCAACACCATTTGTCATCTCCTGGCAATCAGAGTACGTTGCCTTTACCCTTTTCCCTGTCTCCTACCTCCCAACCAATTACCAACCCAAGTCACAAGATTACCTCAATTTTGTGTGCTTTCCTTTTTGCTAATAATCTTTTGTGCACAATCTTATCACATGCCTTCTGGAACTCCATATAGACAACATCCAGGGGTAGTAAATTGCTGTTAGAGATTTTTAAAATTTAAAATTATTTTTATTTCTTACTTTTCCTTTCTGTCTCTCTTTTCTCTCTCTCTTAATCCAATCTTTCTTTCCCTCTCTTTATTTCTCTTCCTGTACCTAATTTGACTCTTAATCACTCTCTCTCCTTCCCCGTCATTCCTCTGTTTCTTTCTCAATCATTAAATCTCACTGGTTAAGGAGATAGACTGTTGGCTACATTGCTCACCAAGGTCCCAGATTCCCCATAGCCCTCGTTATCAGCTCGCTGTTCCAGCAGCTTGGCAGCTCCACTGAGCTGCAGGGCAAAAAATTTTCGAGCTGAAGGGTGAGGGGAAAAATCTAACTAATGGAGCTTACTGCGAGATACCCCACTCCAGCAAAATCTGGGCCAATATGAAAGGAAATAACAAGGGCTTTCTTACAAAATATAAAAAAAACAATAATAGTTTTAAAGAGAGGGTAGGATTGCTCTGGGAGGGAGCTTGATTGTGGAGGATGAAGGTATGGTGGAGATAATAAATATTTTACTACTTCATCTAACCATATCAGGATACCCTTCTATTCCTTTCTCCCTCATGTGCTTATCTAGCTTCCTCTTAAATGCATCTATGCTATTTGCCTCAACTATTCCTTGTGGTAGCACATCCCACATTCTTACCACTCTTTGGATAAAGAAGTTTCTCCTGAATTCCCTACTGGATTTATGGCCTCTAGTTTTGGATTCCCCGACCAGTGGAAACATTTTCTCTACGTTACCCTATCATTATCTTAAAGACCTCTATCAGGTCATCCCTCAGCCTTCTCTTTCCTAGGGAAAAGAGCCCCAGCCTGCTCAGCCTTTCCTGATAAGGGTATCCTCTCAGTTCTGGTATCATCCTTGTGACTCTTTTTTGCACCTTCTCCATTGCCTCAATATCCTTTTTATAATATGGAGACCAGAACTGTGCACAGTACTCCAACTGTGGTCTAACCAAGGTTCTGTACAAGTTTAACATAACTTCTTTGCTTTTCAATTCTGTCCCTCTCGAAATGAACCCTAGTGCATGATTTGCCTTTTTTATGGCCTTACTGACCTGCGTTGCTACTTTTTAGTGATTTGTGTATCTGTACCTCTAGATCCTTTTGCTCCTCTATCCCGTTTGGACTGATTATCCAAACAGTATGTGGCCTCCTTATTCTTCCTACCAAAATGCACCACCTCATACTTCTCTATATTGAAATTCATTTGCCAATTACATGTCCATTCTGCAAGTTTATTAATATCCTCTTGCATTTTGACACATTCTTCCTTTGTATTAACTATACCCCCCAATTTGGTGTCGTCCACAAATTTTGCAATTGTCCTTCCGATTCCTGAATCCAAATCGTTGATGTAAATTGTGAACAACAGTGGTCCTAGCACCGATCCCTGTGGAACACCACTTCCCACCTTTTGCCAATCTGAGTAGTTACCCTTAACCCCTACTCTGTTTTCTGTTTTGTAGCCAACTTGCTATCCATTCTGCTACCTGTCCCCTGACTCTACATGTTCTGACTTTAGCCATGAGTCTACAATGTGGTACCTTATCGAAGACCTTTTGAAAATACAGATATATTACATCTACTACATTACCCTTGTCTACTCTTTCTGTTACTTCTTCAAAGAATTCAAAAAGGTTGGTCAAGCATGACTTTCCCTTATGAAATCCGTGCCAACTATTCTTTATTATATTTTTGTTCTCTAGATGTCTTTCTATTACACCTTTGAGTAAAGATTCCATTATCCTCCCTACCGCCTACATTAAGCTAACTGGTCTACAGTTCCCTTAGTTTGATTAGTTTATCAATTATCTCCCCCCTTTTTATCTTAAATGTTTTAATTTCTTTTTTGACTGTCTTTTAATGTTCTGCCCACCTTGTTTGCCTCTGTATTTACCAGAGATACTAAGTAACTATTCAATATATGTACCATTTAGCTGCTGTTATTTGTGTGTCTGTAGAATGTACTATTTCTTTTTATATTCCTTGATAATTTAATTTTGTAGTTCCTCTGTGCTTTCCTAATTGTTTTTTGAGTTCTTTCTTAACCTGTTCGTATTCCCTTTTTGTCATCCTCTTCTTTCTCCTTTATTGTCTATGTACTTAGTGTATGCCTTTTTCTTTAGTTTCAGTTTTACTCTTATCTCTTTATTCATCCATAGTGTTTCATTATTGGCTAGTTTGTTCTTTTTAGAGGAATATATTTCTCCTGAACACTCTTGATCACCATTTCGAATATTATCCACTGCTTTTCTATTTCTTTGTCTTTTAAATTTTTTTCCAGTTTACCTTCCCTAGTTCCACTCTCAACCCCTCAAAATTAGCTTTTTTCCAATCTATTACTTTTGTCTTTGTCTTACTTATGTCTTTCTCAATCATTATTTTAAACCTTATTATGTTATTATCGCTATTGCCTAGATATTCCTCTATGCCTACTTCTCTTATCTGTTCTGGTTCAATTCCCATTACTAGTTCTTGTTGGGTTTCTCATGTACTGGGTAAGAAAGGAGCCCTGTACGCATTGTAAAAACTCCATTCCCTTTTCTCCTTTCCCTACCTCTTCTCAGTTTATTTGGGGGTAGTTGAAATCTCCCATGATTATTATTCAATGTTTTTTACTCATTTCATAGATTTTTCTATATTTTTCATCCTCCACTTCCCTTCCACTATTAGGTGGTCTGAAGAATATATCTATTAACGTGATCGATCCCTTCTTATCCTTTGTCTCAATCCATATGGATTCTGTTGCTATCTTAATGTTACTTATGTCCCTTTTTTACTGCCATTATGTTGTCTCTGATTAGTACAGCTATCCCACCCCCTTCCCCCTTATTAGAGATAACTTTAGAAAAGGAATTGGTTCCTTGCGTTCTCTTGCACAAGTTTAAGAATCATTCCTTTGCTTTAATTTGTTTTGATTTTTTTTTTCCCTGTACAAATTAGATAACTCAAAATCAAAATATATAGTTGGATTTAAATCCAAAGTAGCAAATAAGCGATACTATTCATGTCATTTGTAAGATTTGACTACATTGAATTGCATTGTAAAAATGTCTACTGCCTTATATTTCCTTGACAGTCTGATGGGACAGCTATATTGATTGCCATTTTCACCATACTGCTACTGGCGGGACTAGTGTTGCTCTGGTGGTTCTGGCCTCTCTGCTGCAAAGTGGTAAGTATGAATAAATGCGAATTTAAGACCGTACGTGGTTTTTAAAACTCAGTTGACTTTCAGTGTTGAGTATATTGAATTAAGGATCCAATGTGCATGAGATTTCTGTATATATCAGGCACTAAATACTGATAACTAAATAAGTTCTAAAAAGTATAAGCTGCAACTCTAGTAATAACTTCACACCTTTTGGTTTTGTAGATTTACTTGTAGTTGTACCAGTTGTGGGTCAAAACCAACTCTAAACTACATACATTTGTACTTCATACCTGACAAACCATGATTCTTCTATATATCTTCTATAAGTTCAGTATACTACATTTCAATATTCTGCACTTCTATTATTCCAGTTTGCTTCAGGTCCTATTGTTTTAGCTTAACATCAATAATAGTGCTAACAGCTAGCTTGGAGGCTGTCCTGCCAAGATGAATATCAGTAAATCATGGGCACTCTAGTCACGATTTTACATCTATTCAGCTGTGCAATCATTGGGAGAGTGCTTGCAATTTCCCGATATGTAGTGTAAATCCATCCTTGGTCAGTCCTAGTGATATTTTAGTAATGGAGTTTGACTTAACTAATCTTCTAGTTATGACCTGTTGCTGTGCTGTAAATTCTACGTTATTGGATAGCTCTTTCAAAGAGCCGGCACAGGCACGATGGGGCGAATGACCTCATTCTGTGCTGTAAGATTCTGTGATTCTATGATTGCTGTTATTGCTAAAAGCTTTTCCTCTTCAGAGTTGGGGGTGCCATTTTACCAAGGAATTTATTTCTTAATACAAGAATTATCTCCCGTACTAGAGGTATCAACTGAAAAGTAAAATCTTTCTTGTACTAATTTTCAGATTATTTTTGTGTTAGTAAAGCTCATTCTTTTTGCAAAAGTTAGGTGCAACAGAGCTTCCTGTCTATCACAGGAAGGATACAACAAAACATCTTGATTAGAACTGCGTTAGCACATTTGTAGAGAAAAGACTAATTATTGCCACAGCTTTGAACAGTTAGATACAGATACAAACAACTTCCTGCAAGAATGGTTCCTGAGATACCTAACTTCAGTTTTCTTTATTCCATCACCATTTTAAGTCACTACCCCATCATGAGAGAAAAATAAGCCCTGTGAAAAGATTGTGTCACAAACTTCTTGTCTGGTAAAGTTCAGTTCTGAAGAGCATTTGATTGCGCTAATTTCAACTGCACTTTTGTTGCAGAAAACCTTTCCTGTCATGGATGGACTGAGTGTCTTTCACAGAACCATGACTTCATTACCTCTAAATTCTGTTAACGTTGTTAGACGAGATCAAAGGAATACAAGCGTATAAAGCTCAGTAAAATATTCGGCCAAAGTGACTGAATTAGACTTTCAACTTTTTAAGGACAAAGTTACAAGAAAGATGAGGAAGAATTCAAATCATCTCTGTACTCAAATAGACAAAAAGCAAAAACAGAAAATGCACAGCAGATCAAATTAGCATCTGAAAGAGAACGAGAGGTTAATGTTTCAAGTGTGATTCTTTATCAGAATTGACAATTCCTGATGAAGGGTTCTATCTAAACAACAACAGTAACAAATTGCATTTATGTAACGCTATTAATGTAGAAAAATGTCACTTGCAGTTACTTCACTACATTTCATGGAATTGTGAACAAAAAATGGATGCTGAACCAAAGAAGGAGAAATTAGGAGGGGGTGAGCAAAAGCTTGGTGAAAGAGTTGGGTTTTAAGGAGGGTCTTAAAGAAGAGAGGCAGAGAGACTTAGAGAGGGAATCCCAGAGAGTGGGACCTAGGTGGATGAAGGCACAGAAACTAGCAGTGGGGCAAGGGAGGGAGGGGAATACACAAAAGAGGTCGGTTCAGAGGAATGGAGAGTTCTGGATGGGAGGATTGCAGGGCTAGAAGAGGTAACAGAGATGGACAAGGCCATAGAGAGTTTTAAACACAAGGATGAGAATTTTAAATCTGAGGTATTGTGGGACAGGGAGCCAATGTAGGCCAGGGAGGATGGAATAATGGGAAAGTGGAACTTGTGGGATAAGACATAGACAGCAGAGTTTTGGATGAGCTGAAGTATATGGAGGATAGGAGGCCAGTCAGATGACTACTGGAATAATCGAGTCTGGAGTTGACAACGACATAGATGAAGGTGTCAGCAGCAGATGGGCTAAGATAGAGTCAATGTTACAGAGGCGGAAGTAAACGGTCTTTATAATAGAGAAGATATACTGTCAGAAGCTCATCTCAGGATTGAAGAGGCCACTGTGGTCACAAACAGTCTGATTCAGCCTGAGACAGAGACAGAGATTGAGGAAGGGGATGGAGTTGGTAAGTAAACAAAGTTTGTAGCAGGGGTTGATGACAAAGCCTTTGGCCTTCCCAATGTTTCACTTGAGGAAGTTAATGGCTCACCCAGAACAGGATGCTGGATAAAGCAGTCTGACATCAAAGGGGTCAAAAGAAGTGGTGGAGAGATAGAACTGGATGTTGTCAGGTTACATATGGGAAGAGAAGTCATTGGTAGAGATGCTTTGACTATGATCAAATCTGTAACAGTAGAACCATGCAACGATGGCCTGGGGGAGTGGCATTGGAGGAGGATAGTGGTCAGTCTTATCAAAGGCTGCAGAGAGGTCAGGAAGGGATAATGCTCCCCTGTTAGAGTCACAGAGAAAGTTGTTTATAGCTTTGCTTAGGGCTGTTTTGCAGTTTTGGGAGGGCTAAAACCTGGTTGGAGGGGTTCAAACAGGGAGTTGCAAGATAGATGGGCAATGATCTGGAAGGTCAAAATATGCTTATGGACCTTAGAGAAGAAAAGAATATTGGAGATGGGACAGCAGTTAGTATGGAGAGGGGTTGAGGGGGTGTTTTTTTTTGGTTGGGTGACGGGGTGAAAATGCTACTTTTGAAGGAAGAGGACAGAGGGAGCCATTTAAAATATCAGCTATAGGAGAACTGTATGTGTGTGTTTTGTGTATTTATAGAAAAGCTTATTCTGCTTAATTGATGAACTTGATATGTTTGAAGTTTGTAGGCCTGCAACATGAGATATAGAAATAGCGCTTGTGGCTAGTTTGTGGTCTAGGTGACCAAAAGGTAGACACACGTCAGAGATGCAGGAAAATCATCATAAATATTACAGGCACTTTGTATTCTTCGGTATCAGATGGATTAATTCATGGTCCATCTGATACTCACTAATGGACTGCTGAAGTCCTCGTGAGCAGGGTTATTATGAAGTAGTAACGCTCATTCTATTAATTGTTAAATAAATAGACATGTATAAGTGCATCTGCTAACGGGTTGATTTTATCCAACACGAGAGACTAGGTGCTAGCTTGCACAAAGTCTTAGTAATGAATAGTCACGGGAGAAGACACACCAGTTGGCAATCTGTGAACAAACATTAATAGGCAATAAAAATAACACACCAGTTGGCAATCTGTGATCGAACTTTAAATAGGTGCTAGAAGTGGAATGCTACACAGAGATCTTTTATATCATTGCTGTTACACAAATAATTTTTGTTTTATGATTTGGTTCCAGGTCATAAGAGCTCCTCCCCGCCCACCTCCCCCAATAAAAGAGGTAAGTGAATGTTCTGCTGCATGAAAATGTTGTTAACGAAGAATAGTACAAATACTGAAAGATCAACATTGTTTCATAGTTTTATGGTCTGAAATGCTTCTTATAAATTTTATTGATTAACCTCCTGTGTACAAAAGTATGACCAAAGCAGTTAAGTGTCAGAATGTTAAGAGGATCAAACTTCTCTTGATTCATGAATTTATAAGTTCTTATTGTTTGTATTAAAACCAAAAAGGTTAAAAATAAAACTACATAAGTTGCCTTTTTGATATAGATCAAAAGATTTAATTAGCCTATTCAGATTTATTGGGGGTAATTTTCACTTTGGGCGTGGGTGAAAAACTGACAGCTGCGGACCAGCTGCCCATTATATACCCTGCTCCATTATCATTTCCATTGACATCAGTGGAAAGAAAAATCCGGTGGGGTGTACAATTGACAGCCAATCTGCAACTGCCAGTTTTTCGCCCACGCCCAAAGTGAAAATGACCCCCCATTATCCTTTCAGTGATTTTTTTAATACTTAATTACAAGTTTAGTACACAGCTGAAGGAAAAGTATTGTATATATTTATGTATACAGTTATCCGTTGCAAGTTAAGTGCAGTAATAATTTGTCACATCAATCTACTTAATATATAGGAAACTGTACCAGATCCAGAAGCAAACAAGAAGTGGCCAACTGTTGATGCCTCATACTATGGTGGTAGAGGTGTTGGCGGCATAAAACGAATGGAGGTATATTACTAAATTTATTTCTTATTACTGTTTGAGTTGAAGAAATTGGATCTTCGACACACTGAGTAGGGTCATAAGGTTAAATTGCCATTATGGATAGTGAGAAATTCCTGGGGAGGCCTTGGGGCATATGGATGTGGAGTGGAACAGAACTTCCAACAGCCTACTGCCAGTATCCTTAGTCCCATCAGAAATCCTGGGATCAGGCTACTTTGAATGTTTTGAACGGGCACCTGCACTGTTTCTGATGCATCTGGGGGAGGGGAGGAATTTTGGGTTGGCACTGTGGCGCCCCTGTTTAGGCAATCCAATTGATTGCTTAGCACTGCATGTAAAGTTTACCCCCCTCCTCCCACCATGGTCTTGGCAGCACTGGACACCAGGAGCTGTCAGGCATTTGCATTGTCCAGTATTGCTAAGGGAGTAAAGGAGGAAAATATGTGCCATTGTGTTAATCCTGCCCACTTGAGAGCAGGTGTTTTTGGGCCCACCTCCTAAAACTGCCAGAGTTTCTGACATGGCCAAAATGATGTAGAACCCTGATGGATCCGGGTTCTGTCTCAAATTTGTAAATGGTAACAGCAGAACCATTACTAGCACCTGCTATCCGAGAAAATGGGAGCGGTGATTAAGATCGAAAGTTGTTGAATTCAGTGTTGAGGCCGAGAGGCTGTAATGTGCCTGAACGAAAGATGAGGTGCTTTTCTTGAGTTTGGGTTGAGTTTCATTGGAACAGTGTAGGAGGCCGAGGACAGAGAGTCAGAGTGGGAGTGGAGAATTAAAGTGGCAAGCGACCGGAAGTTCGGGGCCACACTGAGGTGTTCAGCAAAACGGTCACCCAATCTGTGTTTGGTCTCCCCAATGTGAGCAATGAATACAGTGTACTAAGGTGGAAGAGGTACAAGTAAATCACTGTTTCACCTGGAAGGAGTGTTTGGGACCTTGGACGGTGGGAAGGGAGGAGGTGAAAGGGTAGGTGTTGCATCTCCTGCGCTCTCATGGGAAGGTGCAGTGAGAAGGGGTGCTGATGGAAGAGTGGACTAGGGCGGCGCGGAGGGAACAGTCCCGTCAGAACGCTGAAAGGGGAGGGTAGGGAAGATTCGTTTGGTGGTGGCATCGCGCTGGAGGTGGTGAAAATGGCAGAAGATGATCCGTTGAATGTGGAGGCTGGTGGGGTGGAAGGTGAGGACAAAGGGGACCCTATCGTGGTTCTGGGAGGGATGGGAAGGGATGAGGGCAGAAGTGCAGGAAATAGGACGGACGTGGTTGAGGCCCCTGTCAACCACAGTGGAGGGGAGTCCTCGATTGAGTAAAAAGGAAGATGTATCGGAAGCATTGGTGTGGAAAGTAGCATCATCAGAACAGATGAGATGGAGAAACTGAGAGAATGGAATAGAACCCTTACAGGAAGCAGAGTGGGAGGAAGTGGGTTTATAGTAGATATTGGTGGACAGTCTATTCCCAGAAATGGAGATAGAGAAGTTAAGGAAGAGAAAGGAAGAGTGGAGATAGGCCACGTGAAAGTGAGGGAGGGGTGGAAATTAGAAGCAAAGTGGGTGACATTTTGAAAAAGAGGTGAGGGAGGGAACCTGAGTAGGACTGGAACAATAAACATTGTTCAGCTGTACGGAAGTTGATTCTTTAATTTCTTTGTAATGCACACTGTTACATATTTTGGTCTTTTTTAATCTTACTCTAGATTTTTTGGTTCCCATATTTTAAATTGCTCTCATAAGTGGGTGCTAACTCCCTAAATTTTTGAGAGCATCTTCACTAGGTAAGCTATCAACAGTGTGCCCAGGATAACAAACAGAACAACTTTTCCATTAGTTATTTTAGTTATACACACACCAATATGAGTGTTTACTCAGTCATAACACTTTCCTCTATGTGGCCTGGAAGAGCAGGAGCTGCCTTGCCTGCCCCGGACTTGCCCCCCACCCCCTCCTTCCCGCAAAACTCTCCAAGAATCCCCTTTCCCACACCTACCATCATGCTGGTGGGCAGCCGTTAGTTGCCTGATTTTCTGGAAGATAGCAGCCGCTTCCTGCCTTCTTCCCACCCATTCTGGTTAAAATTCCTTGGACCTGCTACCCGCTGCAATGGTTGAGTTTCTAACTCACCCCAACACACATCCGCACGGAGTTAAATTTGGGACCGAGCGGTATTCTCCCTAATTTCAGCAAGGTTGCATGAATTGCTTGTAGAATGTAACAAGATAAACTCTTTATAAAATTCTTCTTCTAAGTTGATACTTTTCAAGGTAGAGAAGAGTTAGTACATAAGATTTGATGTTACAATATCCATTGTCCAATTATTAAACATTAACGTTCATTAATGAATTTGGCCTCAGGTTCTGCTTTCTAGGTTGCAACCTAAAACTCTGAAGGTTCTCCAATCTGCTGTCACAGATATTGATGGCAGTGTTTTCCCTCCAAAGTTCTTTGCTGTATTTCTGATCTACTTTTTTCTCTCTCTTACATCCTTTCCTCATTTGCAAAACTGCTCAGAAAATGTAATTTCTTATGTGGCATATGAGAACATAATTTATGTCAATCTCAAATCCTGAGTGAAGAATGACTGTGGAAAATTTCATGGATTGAGCTCTTATGATAAAGATTATGGATAACCTGAGTGGACAGGGTAGGAAAGTCAGACGGCAAGTCATTCTGCCAGCTCGCTGCCACCTAACACCACTTCTGGGATTTTTCATCAGAAGTAACATTAGACAATGTAATACATCCGCCTAAATATGGGCGGCTGTATCATAATAAGATGCAATTGGCTGGATGACATCATCTGACATATTTCTTATCATTTATGCCTTAGCAATGCTGGGCACAAGGAACACCCGTTTTGCTAAAGGCTGCAGGGAGTGGGTGTACTTGGGATAACTGAGACTAAGTAGATAGGGATTGAGGGAAAGGAGATAGAGAATGAAGGATTGAATAAGGGACTAGGAGAGAGTGTGAGCCAAGGAGGAAAGAGGCAATCAGAAAAAGAGGGAAAGAGTCAAGAAAAGAAATGCACTTCTTTGTGCAAAGAGTGATTAATGTCTGGAATGGTCTATCAGTTAGAGTAGTGGAGGTTAAAATCTTTGGAATCATTCAAGAGGATGCTTGATGCTGTGATGGAGCAACTGTACGTTTCTGTGGAAGGATGGCCCGAATGGCCACTCTCATCTGTGCTTATCTTTGTAAATGAAACAAGTCACGTCACTCCAGCAGGGACTACCCAGGAAGATGTGGGCAACGTAAAGGAGGCAGAGACCTGACATCATGGGTCTCCGCCACATTTTTGTCTCCCTTGTGACTGGGAACTGAGCATTCCCTAGGGACATAGGAGAGGAATTTGGGGTGGTTAATGTTTTTTTTTGCTATCCTTGTCCATGTACGTGCCTTCCTTTCATGTATTAGTAGAGATGTGTGGTTATTTCTAGGAAAGTATCTTATTGTTTGGTGAAAGATTTGATAAAAAATGTAAACCACAGGCTGGGGTAAATATGCCCACTGTTATCTCTCTTTCTCAACTCCTCCTTATGGTTTTACTAAAATCAGCCTATGATGTAAAGTTTATTTGCATTTGCTAGCATAAACTGTAATGCATAATGAACTCGATGCGGCAGTAATTTTGAATAATGGTAACTAGTTTCTGATTGGGTTCTTAACTTACCAGCAACAGTAATTTAAGTCACTGGTTTGTGGATTTGCTGCATTTACGTTTTAGCGATAACTGTTGACTGCAGATTACCACTCCTATGTTTTTTTTCCTCTGATGAAATTGATGCCACTATTTGCTTATTACTGTTTTTTTTTCCTGCAAGGTCCGGTGGGGAGATAAGGGATCAACCGATGAAGGGGCAAGGCTAGAAAAGGCGAAAAATGCTATTGTAACAGTCCCAGATGTTGAAGAGGAACCTCTTGCTCCAAGGCAGGCCAAATCTGCCCCTTCTAATCAGCCTGCTCCACCAAAGTGGTATGATCCAATTAAGGTAATTTCTTACTATCTATTTACATATATTCCACTCCATAAGAAAATGTATTGTACTTTAGCAGGGCCAAAGTGCTGTGTATGGAACATTTAATAAAGATTCAAAAGTCAAGCGCTTGAGGCCTAATGACATGAATTTTGTGGGTAAAGATTAAGAAAAGTCACTGATCCTCTTTACTATTGACATTGTCCAGAGGAAGAATCATTTTAAAAACAAGACAAGGTGGCAAGTAAGATTGACAAGAAAAATGGAAACTTTTTTATTTGGTAAAATTGATAAACTATATTAGTAAGAAGAAAAGGAAACATTAGAACAAATTGTAAGTATGCAGTATTGTAGTAGGTGCCCAGTGCTTTTTGTATCTGAAAAGATCAACTGAGCCTTATTTCTTTTTCTGTGTTATCTTATATGGCATCTTTTTAAATTATAGGGCAGACTTGATGCATTGTGGGCACTGTTGCGGCAGCAGTATGATCGAGTGTCTTTGATGCGGCCACAAACTGGTGATGAGGTATTGATCAGATACTTTTTTTTTGAGGGGTGGGAGGGGGGACTTCATTTTAAAAGAATGTGCTAGCTTTATTGAAGATAGAATAAATCTAAGGTGTTCTGAGATACCGTGAAAATATCTATGCCGTCTGTGTGGGAGAGTGGGGGACAAGGTGTACTTCTAGTTATATATACGTTAACTGCAGAACAGTGATGTGTTATTGGTTTCTGTGATAACCAGATCTTCTGAAATCACATTTTAAATATTTACATTTTATTAGTGCTTTTCTTTCTAAACTGCTTGAACATAAGATGTAAATAAGTCAAATAAACAACTTTTTTAGTGGTTCTCTGCAAATTCTATTACATGGAGCCATTCCAAACTTTCAGAACTCAAGAATGGTCAGCTGATTTTATTACAGTGCATAACTGACCAATGGAACTCCAAATAAAATAAATGGGAATCAGTATGAATCATGCTAAGTGTAATGTGAAGGCAACACAATATTGCAGTCATCGTCTAGTGGCATTTCAGGCACTGCCCTTTGTCATTGTGTTGGTCGGGGTGAGAAGCATTGGTCAACCAGGCAATTCATTGTGAGTAAAGATGTGGTTTAAAAATTAAAGCCATCTCATTCTTGTGCAAGACTCATGTCTTCCCGATGACTAGAATAAAATAAATGTTAAGTGTAGGACCATTTTGGTTCTTCTGGTAGCTTTTGCAATGGAAGGATAAATTCAACGATTTTCATGCTCACAAGGTGGAGTTGCCCTCGACGGGAGTGCAGGTTGGAGATAGAGCCGCAACGCTATCGCGCCAATTTACTGACTTGCTCTCATTTCGAGTGCCATTCCCCGCTGGGAGCATAGGATCGCCGAATGTACCTGAGACATTAAAGCTACCATGAAGCGTTATGGTACATGATGAACTGATACTTTTTACACTTAGAAACTTATATAGTCTTTATACTCTTTCGTTATCAAAGAACAATAGAATGCTAGGTGTAATTGGTAAAACAAGAAAATTATAGCTGTCACTGTGTGTTCCTGAATAATATTTTGTCAGAATTCATAATCATGACATTCCAGACAGGTTCCTCTCTATGCTCCGGGTGGTGTGTAAAAGTACTAAGAACAACATGGCTGGACTGGATTTACAAATATGTGAAAATCCCCACAATTTTCTATTCATTTTCATGAACAGAAAATTGGGGAGAGTGCACCCAAAATTCCTCTCATGTGCTCCCCATAGCAATATTTCCTTTTTAAAAGCTATTATGGATTGTGCTTCTAACATTGTTTCTGGGTATTCCATTTTTCCCACTTTTGTAATCAGTTGTGCTTGAGGATATTCCATGGTGACGAGGACGCAAAGAGGCTGCAAAGGGATATAGACAGGTTAAGTGAGTGGGCGAGAAGGTGACAGATGGAGTATAATGTGGGGAAATGTGAAATTATCAGCTTTGGTAGGAAGAATAGAAAAGCAGAATATTTTTTAAAAGGTAAGAGACTAAGAAATGTTGGTATTCAGAGGGATTTGGGTGCCTTGTACACAAATCACAGAAAGTTAACAGGCAGGTACAGCAAGCAATTGGAAGGCAAATGGTATGTTAGCCTTTATTGCAAGAGGTTGGAATATAAGAGTAAGGCGATCTTGCTGCAATTATATAGGGCTCTGGTGAGATCATACCTGGAGTTTTGTATACAGTTTTGGTCTCCTTACCTAAGGAAAGATATATTTGCCTTTAGAGGGGGTGCAATGAAGGTTCACTAGATTGATTCCTCGGGTTATAGGGTTGTCCTATGAGGAGAGATTGAGTAGAATGGGCGTATATTCTCTGGAGTTTATACGAATGAAATGTATAAAATTCTTAGAGGGCTTGACAGGGTAAATGCTGAGAGGCTGTTTCCCCTGGCTGGAGAATCTAGAACTAGGGATTATAAAAACAAGATAAGGGGTTGGCCATTTAGGACTGAGATGAGGAAACATTTTTTCACTTGGAGGGTTGTGAGTCTTTGGAATTCTCTACCCCAGAGGGCTGTGGATGCTCAGTCATTGAGTATATTCAAGACTGAGATCGATAGATTTTTTGACACTAATGGAATCAAGGGATATGGAGATAGGGCGGGAAAGTGGAGTTCAGCTAGAAGATCAGCCATGGTCTTATTGAATGGCAAAGCAGGCTCGAGGGGCTGTATGGCTGCTCCTTTTTCTTATTTTCTTTTGTTCTTAAATAGTAGCAGAATATATTCACTAAAAATAGTATTGGTTCAGATGCCTCACCTGATACCTTACTTACAGTGGATAATTGCTAGTGTTTACTGTCACGTTTGCATTGAACCAATACACATGCTGAATACCCAGTTACTTGCCAAGTGAATGGAGTGCTATTATGTAGAACTGTAGGCCATCACAGATTTCAGTCAGTCTGTTTATACCAAGCTGATTTGAATCCATTTACCATTGAGTTGGATTTAAACTGCCATTAGCAGCTGTATTCTGATCTAACGTCACTGTGATTCACCAAGCATGTTTTGCTTCAAAACATCTGTAGTTTGTAATTCATTCAAACTTTTCAGTTATATAAATAGAGATTACCTTATTTATCTTTAAATGAGCAAAATGACTGAAATGGATGAAAGAAAATACAATCATACTCCAATTTAATTTGCGATTATACTGTACTTGCCAAACAAAAATGCTTCTTTTTCCAGTTTCAATTCTTTTAAAGTTAAAATGTTATTTTTGAGTTACCGGAGTTAGCATTAAAACACAAACTCACAAACAATATGTTATTAAATCAGCCACAGACTGCTTTCTAACTTCAGTGATTGAAAGTAATTCTGTGATAATAGTCTTTTGCGACTCACAAATTAGAATGAAGCTTAAAATAACTTGAAATTAGAAAAGAAACAAATTGTGATGTTTGTCAGATGAAAGTATTGACCCTGAAATAATGTAGCAGTAGCCAGTTAGTAGTTATTTTTTGCAGCTATCTTCAGATCAGCTCTCAGTCCAGCCAAAGCTTTTTGTTATATAGTCAAATGGAAAAGGGATGTTATATTCTTTAAAAGGTTGATCCCATATTATCAGGACTACACATCTTCTGCTTTGCTGTGTTTGAAGTACATCAGTGGTGGACATTTCCATATCACTTAAATAACATCAAAGCTACTAAATTGGTCTGCTGTTTTACTGGAATTATGTTTACATGTATGAAGCCAATAAACTCAAGGTTTGCTGTGACTGCATTTCTTCTTGGTAACTGGGAATTAAATTGTGCTTTTCACATGTTTATACAAAAAATAGTGATAAGAAATGGCAAAACAGTCCATATGGTGGGAGTATGAAAGTTATGGAGTTGGCTATCATATATTTGCGATTTATACTGGATAATCAGATTTTGCATTAAACACATCGACCACTCTCGCTCATAATGGCTGTCATTTTGGGACAAGGCTACAGTTTGTCACCAGAATTGTATTGTTTGCTTTACCAGTTTGGCTTTCTGTTAGTTTGATGGACGGTATCATAAATTATGCTTGCATTTACGTAGCACCTTATTGCATGAAAAGCGTTTCGGTTAATGAATTGCTTTAGAATTGTGGTTATTATTATGTAGGCAAATACAGCAGCCATTCAGCACAAGCAACATCCCACAAACAGCAATGAGGTCTAATTTTTTTTGGTAGTATTAGTTGAGGGAGAAATACTGGGCAGAATACTTAGAGGACTCCCTGCTCTCCTTAAATAATGCAATGGAATCTTTAATATCCATCTGAATAGACAGACGAGATCTCAGTTTAACACCTCATCCAAAGAATGGCATCTCCAACAATGCAACATTCCCTCAGTACTGTATTAGACGATCGGGCCAGATTACTTGCCAAAATCCTGATGGTCAATTTTAACTTGACAAAATCGCCATTAACGGGGCGGTAAAAGCCTCAAAATGGATTCGGTAGACTTACCGCCCCATTAATGCCGACGCTGTGCCCACCGCCGCTTTCACAGGGGACTACCGCTAGGTGGCCAAAGCTCCTGCCTGTTTCAGTCGGTAGGCCCCTTTTGCAAATCAGGGTCCTGTGACGTACATAGGACTCTGCTTGCCATTTTAGGACAGAATTAAAAGGAGCGTGCACCATGCGTTCTCCGACCAGTTTTACTGGCGATAGAGCTAGAGAGGCCCCGCAAAAGTAAGCTTTAAATTAGTTTTGTGGGGCCAGGAGGAACATGTGCTTCTCTGGGCCCCACAAAAATAATCTGGACTGCTGCCACCTCAGGCTCCCCCATTCCACATTTGTGACCACCACCCACCCCCGCCCCCCCACTAACTTACCTTGCCATCCAGCATCTGGGCTGCCCGATTTTGCACCGACCTGAATCCAGCGAACTGCATTAGGACGCCCATTTGGGGTGGGCGGCTGGGTGGTTCTATTTAAATGTGGCCCGGGCCGCTAAATGGCTCAAGTCTCTTCGCTGCCAGAACGGGCAGGCTGCTGGCGCACTCTGCTGGTTGACCATCCAAAAGTTAAAATCGACCCCCTAGTGTGAGGCTCAAAACCATAATTCTTCTGACCCAGAGGGAAGAGGGCTACCAACTGAGCCAACCTGGCAGGCAGGTATGAATTTAGACAGATTCACAATCCTGACATACAGTGGCTTTAACATGGTCAGTGTTTCCATAATTGATGAGCATTGTTTGCAAACAGATTTTGGCATATTTTAAAACAAGTTTTCATTACTTTCAATACCCCAAAGTGGTTGTGTAGAAATGTTGAACATTTTATGTTTCCACTTTCAACAGTTATGCTTTAGTGATTTATTGTAGCCCTGTGTCTGTGCTAACTTAATACTGGAAACCGTAAGTTCAGATAGGCCACATTTGCCAAGTTCTGTGTCATTAGGACTTTCAGTTTGTACAATTCTCAAATTATGCTAATCGTTATCGGTGGCAGATAGGTAACAGAGAATGGTATTACTGGTGGCAGCAAAGTAGTTTTCCACCTGACTGTAGTGATAAGTATGAGCTACCACCAGGATTCTGATTGCTTCCTGTTTGGGCACTGGTAGTAGGTAGCTGTTGTTGAAGCTTAGGGAAAGGGTTGACAATAGAGCAAGAGGCAGAATTCCTGCCCCACCAACCTCTTTTTTTGTTTTTGATTACAACAACAACTACTTGCATTTATATAGCATCTTTAACATAGTAAAACATCCCAAGGCGCTTCACAGGAGCGTTATCAAACAAAATTTGAACATAAAGGGATACTAGGACAGGTGACCAAAAGTTTGGTCAAAGAGGTAGGTTTTAAGGAGTGTCTAAGAGGAGAGAAAGCCAAAGAGATTTAGGGGGGGGTTCCAGAGCTTAGGGTCGAGGCAGCTGAAGGCACGGCTGCCAATGGTGAAGCGATGAAAATTGGGGATGTGCAAGAGGCAAGAATTGGAGGAGTGCAGGGATCTCTGAGAGTTGTGGGGAGGAGGTTACAGAGGTAGGGAGGGGCGAGGCCATGGAGAGATTTGAAAACAAGGATGAGAATTTTAAAATCGAAGGGTTGCCAGCCAATGTAATTCAGCAAGCACTGGGGGGATGGTAAACGGGACTTGGTGCAAGTTAGGATATAGGAGCAGAGTTTTGGATGAGCTGGAAGTTTATGGAGGGTGCAAGGTGGGAGGTCAGCCAGGAGAGCATTGGAATAGTCGAGTCCAGAGGTAACCAAAGTATGGATAAGGGGTTCAGCAGCAGATGAGCTGAGGCAGGGGTGGAGATAGACAATGTTACGGAGGTGGAAGTAGGCGGTCTTGGTGATGGAGAGGATGTGGGGATCAGAAGCTCAGCTCAGGGTCAAATAGGACACCATCATTGTGAATAGTCTGATTCAACCTCAGTCATTGGCCGGGGAGAGGGATGATGTCGGTGGCTAAGCAACGGAGTTTGTGGCGAGGATCGAAGACAATGGCTTCGGTCTTCCCAATATTTAGTTGGAGGAAATTTCTGCTCATTCAATACTGGATGTTGGATGAGCAGCGCAACAGAACAGAGGCACTGGAGAGGCCAAGAGAGGTGGTGGTGAGGTAGAGCTGGGTGTCGTCAGCGTACATGTGGAACCTGACAGTGTTTTCGGATGATGTCGCCGAGAGGCAGCATGTAGATGAAAAATAGAAGGGGGCCATGGATATAACATTGGTAATGGTGCCAATAAAAAAAAAATAAAGTAGGATCTAGCCTTACTTCCAGCACAAGAGATACAGTGCTCCTTAGGACTTTGCATCTTCCCACCCCACCCCTTAAAATTACCTTTTTCTAATTTTTTTTCAATCATTAGAAAACCTTAACTAACAAAAGTATTGCTTGTGAAACAGCAGACTTTCAATTCAAACATTCTAGCTACAGTAACTGTTTTTTTAGATAATGGACCATTTCCTGTGACAGTACGTTTTGGCATCTAGATTAAAAAAAGGCTCTGTCTGTGATTACACTGACAGTGTAAAGCTCTATGTGTGCTTGCTGCTGTTTCTATTTCATGCTGCAAGTTTTGTCGGCACTGTGGTGACATCGAGTGACTGCTGTTTGTGGTTAGAGCCACAAACAAAGGCCCCTGCTTTTGAGTAAAATCATATTCTTACATCTTTTTTATTTTAAAAATAATTGATTAATCTGATGATTTGCTTGGGCCATCCAGTTCTATCTGTCTGGTGCCTAATTCCTTACTGCACTAGTACAAAATTGGCTTTAATCTTTGTGGTAAAAAGGAAATATATTCTACTGGCTCCATCAATGACACTAATGCTAGCTGACTGCTAGTATGTGCACAAGAGCAGCCCAGTTACAACTTGTCCAGTTTTCTCCCTTCCCTTTAACATAAGAACATAAATAGGAGCAGGAGTAGGCCATACAGCCCCTCGAGCCTGCTCCTCCATTCAATAAGACCATGGCTGATCTTCTACCTGAACTCCACTTTCCTGCCCTATCCCCATCTCCCTTGATTCCCTTAGTGTCCAAAAATCTATCGATCTCAGTCTTGAATATACTAAACAATTAAGCATCTGCAGCCCTCTGGGGTAGAGAATTCCAAAGATTCATAACCCTCTGAGTGAAGAAATTCCTCCTCATCTCAGTCGTAAATGGCCAACCCCTTATTTTGAGACTATGACCCCTAGTCCTAGACTCTCCATCCAGGGGAAACAGCCTCTCAGCATCTACCCTGTCAAGCCCTCTAAGAATTTTATGCGTTTCAATGAGATCACCTCTCATTCGTCTAAACTCCAAAGAATATAGACCCATTCTACCCAATCTCTGCTCACAGGACAACCCTCTCATCCCAGGAATCAATCTAGTGAACCTTCATTTCACCCCCTTTAAGGCAAGTTTATCCTTCCTTAGGTAAGGAGACCAAACTGTACACAGTACTCCAGATGTGGTCTCACCAGAGCCCTATATAATTGCAGCAAGACCTCCTTTCTCTTATACTCCAACCCCCTTGCAATGAAGGCTATTTGCCTTCCTAATTGCTTGCTGTAGAAGGACACCCAAATCCCTCTGAATACCAACATATTTTAGTCTCACACCTTTTAAAAAATATTCTGCTTTTCTATTCTTTCTACCAAAGTGCATAACCTCATGATACTCCATCAGCCACTTTCTTGCCCACCCACTTAACCTGTGTATATACCTTTTGCAGGGATAGTCCCATTAATTTCTTTAGTACTTTTTCTTTACTAATCTTAATTACTTTAAGTTCCTCACTCTCATTAGACCCTTAGTTCCCCACTCTTTCCGTTATGTTTTTTGTATCTTCTATTGTGAAGACAGATACAAAATATTTGTTTAATGTCTCTGCCATTTCCTTATTCCCCATTATAATTTCTCCTTTCTCTGCCTCTAAGGGACCCATGTTTACTTTCACTAATCTCTTCTTTTTTACATAGTTGCAGAGGCTCTTTGAGAGGATATTTGGCTTCTGCTTGACAATTCTGCATATTGGGTACGATTGCCCCACTCACCAGCCATGCGATGCTTTATGTGGAGTCACTTGTGCCACTACACCATCCTAAGTACAACATAAAGCATCACCAAACTGGTAATTGAAGCAATATTAATGGCAAAAAATAAATACTTTTACTTTTAAAAAGTAAAACTGAATGAACCATGACATGCTTGTTCGTGTTGGGGGGCCATTTACGACCTGTTACCCTTAGGCTAGATACTGTAAAATCCTGTCAAAAATGAAAGTCAAAGTTACATTTTCTCTTTTACCAGCAGTGCTTAAGTTAGGTGATTGTAAACAATTTTACAACACCAAGTTATAGTCCAGCAATTTTATTTTAAATTCACAAGCTTTCAGAGGCTTCCTCCTTCCTCAGGTGAACGAAATGAAATCCTCGAAATGAAATCGCATTTATAATTCATTTCGAGGATTTCATTTCGTTCACCTGAGGAAGGAGGAAGCCTCCGAAAGCTTGTGAATTTAAAATAAAATTGCTGGACTATAACTTGGTGTTGTAAAATTGTTTACAATTGTCAACCCCAGTCCATCACCGGCATCTCCACATCATAATTTAGGTGAAGCATTTCTATTCTCTAGATGTGCTGTTGTTGATTCTAAATGACATAGGAGAAAGGGTAATAAAGATGATAGTGACATAGGAATATATTATCGTGTGACCAGTATTCCTATTAATAAAGATCTCTTTATTAACATATCTTCATCCCCCCCAGCAATTTGAGATTTTGTAGTAAATACTATTATAATTTTCTAGGGTTAACCATTTTTATTCTGGAGGCTTTTAAGGAGCTATCAAAGAATTAACAAGAGAGGATAACAATATGTGCCTTAGGAATAGTTTCTCACTTTTTGAGAAAGATGATGTACTGTAGTGTGTTTTAATTTTTTGTGTATTTATATCACCACATCTGCATTATGTTAGCAGAAGCAAGAGGACTTTAAAAATGATGTACTGCATAAAGGACAAGGCGCTCCTTCCTGCTTTGATGGAATAAATTCTAAGTACAATGTATCAAAAATCATCTTTATATTGGAATTAGATTATGCACAACATATTATAAAATGATAAACCAGAAGAAAAGAAAAGTACTGGGAACTAAAGCTTCTCCTGATCTATCCAAGGCTTGTGGCCATTGCACTGTCCTATTTCCTAAATGATACTGGGTTTCTTTCTCAAAACTGTAATGCACAGGATCTTTTAAATTAGCAGCAGTGTGCTCGCACCTCTTGAGAACTAGATGAACATTGAAAGTGATCATTCTAGTAGGACCTTCACAATTCCAAGTTGCCTGATGAGTTGAGCAGATGAAAGAGCATACAAGTATACTCAGCTTAAGAAAATTGCAAGGTTTTCTGCTATTATTTATTAGTATCCAAGAACAATATATATTGAATGTATTTTGAAACATAAATTCTAATACTTAAATTTTTGGGTAGGATGGTGTCTTTATACAGGAAATAAATTAGCACTAGAAAAACTACTTACTTCAGTTGTGACATAATTCCTAGTAAACAAAAAAGTCCTTGTCACATGAAGTGGCTGGTTTCAAAAATGCACTTTTAGGACTCAGCGGGCCAGTGTTTTCATTTAGGACGTATTCACCATAGAATTCAACTCCTTGATCTTGTAATTGAAGTTTAGGTATGATGTATCAAAGCTAGAAAGGCTTTTCAGTACCAGCAACTAATGCAAGGTGGAACCACTTTGAGCTCGCATGGACTGAATGCAAAGACTTTGATTCCGGATGTAAACCCTAGGAGAGGGTAGTGAGCCCATGAATTTTTTAACAAATGATCTATGAGGATACAAGCACTAGTACAGGTGTAAGTAAGCAGGGTGTTGCAGACATCTGCTAGGACAGGAGACAGTGGTCCTCAGCAGCCTGCAGCAAGACTGCTGGAGTGTCAGCAGGTGCAGTTGAGAGTGGCAGAACAGTTTTGGTCTCACATTTGCTGCCTGAGGGGCTTAAACACCAAAGGTAGAGCAGGGTAGGACACAGCTGTGCTCCTGAACTGGCCTCGGGCACAAATAAAGAGATCTAATGTAATTTGACTCTATTGTGAGGGGAGCTAGGGGAAGACGAGCCACTTCAGAGCCAACTTAACGCAGCAACATCTGCCACAAAGTTTCAAGGGGAGCGGCTGGGGATAGCAGGTAGCTAAGGTAGTCCCTGAGTAAACAGTCTTTATTTAGTCATGCATTCTTCTAAAGATCTGTGTCTTGTTAATGTACACAGCAGGATCCTGTATTGTTTTTGAGGCAATGTTTTCATATCGAAGGAACATTGTAGTCTGTTAATGATATATTACGTATTTTGCTTCGAAACACGAAATATAGCACCTTTAGGAGTTGTGTTTCATAACTTTAATTGATTTTTTTTTCAAATTCAGTTATAGTTACTGTTTAAGCTATGACTTTTTCCCCTGACTTACACTGAATATGCCTCAAACTTTTTTTTTTACAAACTTCAAAAAACAACCTGCTGAAGTATATTAGGCTTGTCATAAAGCTTTCCACTTCTGGGACAATGATAAATGTTCAATGACAATGTTGTATATCGCATTATTTGACATTTAAAAATACTTGCAAAAAGGTTTTCTTATAAACAACCAGCCATTCTGTAACGGCAGGGAAATATATGGAAATTTAGCTCAACAAGCAAGATTGTAAGATATTGGAAATGTGTCTGAGAAATCTTCTCTTCAGGGGCATAAAACTAGATTGTCAGAAGAAACTTGTTATTCTCAGATGAGAGTATCTTTTAACTGGTCTGTTCATAGCTACTGGCAAATCTGACACATAAATGGGTACGTGAACTTGTCTCCTTCCCTGAGCCCTGACAATAGCTTCCTAAAACTGACATTCAGAGAAGGAGGCATAAGTTGAACACCTGCCAGCTGTGCATTTACCCTCATTACCCTAGATGCTCCATACATCTAGTTTAAAAATAAATGAACAAATAAATAAATGATACAGCAGACAAGAGGTTGAATCTTCTCATCCCTTTGTTCAGTGCCTCCTGAAGAAGGGTTAAGAGGCGTTGTATCTGACAGAACCTGTAGATGAATATTGTATCCAAGCTTTGCCTGAGTTTGATGGAAAGAGATTCCAGAATGTTGCCAAAGAAGGGCTAAAATTTGATGGAAGTGAAAAGGTTAAAGAAAAATATGAAGCAATAGAGAAGGAATCCAAAGAACTCTCTGAAGAGATGACTTAAGTTTTAAATTTAGCTACTATATTGTCCAAAGCTTCTCGCAAACTCTGCACCCTTCCCACGATAACAAATTAAATTTTACAGTCTAAATATGGAACAATCACACATATTCCTCTTTTTTTAAGGATGTGCTGCTGACATGAATCCTCATTCAACAGGACATTTCTGGAGAACTGGATGTAGAGGCCAGTTTGCCCAACACTCCACTAATTAATTTTCAATCAGGAGTATTTTAAACAGGATACACCAACCCTGCTCCTGATTCAACAACATGTGCACTTGTTGAATGTTCAGAGCCTCACCTCACAAAATGTACCCATATAAGTAAAGACAATCCAGTCAAATGCTGCCCCAGCTATTACAAAATGCCATTGAAAGGGTGTATTGATTAACTCCCTGAAAAAGGAGATGTGCAGATATCTGATTGGGAATTGGATTGAAGACTATGAGGATAGATATGAGCTGAGATGATCAAATACTCCAGTGGATATTCCTCGTAATAGAAAATAGTTTGCAACTTCTATGTTAAACTACACTGTAAGTAATTTTCTTGCATAGCAACATAGGAACAGGAGTAGGCCATTTAGCCGTTGGAGCCTGTTCCTCCATTCAATGAGATCATGGCTGATCTGTGACTTAACTCCATATACTCGCCTTAGCCCCATATCCCTTAATACCTTTGGTTAACAAAAATCTATCAATCTCAGATTTAAAATTAACAATTGAGCTAGCATTAACTGCCGTTTGCGGAAGAGAGTTCCAAACTTCTACCACCCTCTGCGTGTAGAAGTGTTTCCTAACTTCACTCCTGCAAGTTCTGGCTCTAATTTTTAGGCTATGTCCCTTAGTCCTAGACTCCCCAACCAGTGGAAATAGTTTCTCTCTATCTACCTTACCCCCTTAATATCTCGAAAACTTTGATCAAATCATCCCTTAATCTTCTAAATTCCAGGGAATACAACCCTAGTTTGTGTAATTTTGCCTTGTAACTTAACCCTTGGACATAAGAACATAAGAACATAAGAAATTGGAGCAGGAGTAGGCCAATCGGCCCCTCGAGCCTGCTCCGCCATTCAATAAGATCATGGCTGGAGTCCAGGATCATTCTAGTAAATCTACACTGCACTCCCTCCAAGGCCAGTATATTCTTCTTAAGGTGCGGTGCCCAGAATTGAACACAGTGCTCCAGGTGTGGTCTATGCAGAGCTTTGTATAGCTGTAGCATAACTTCTACCCCCTTGTATTCTAATCCTCTAGATATAAAGGGCAGTATTCCATTAGCTTTTTTGTTTATTTTCTGTACCTGTCCATGACATTTTAATGATCTATGTAGATGGACCCCAAAGCCTCTTTGGACGAGCTTTTCACAATTTTCACCATTCTGATCTATCCTTTTTAAGTCCAAAGTGAATGACCTCACACTTGCCTACATTGTAATCCATTTGCCACAGTTTTGCCCATTCACTTAATCTATTAATATCTCTGTAATTTTGCATTTCCACCTACACTGCTTACAATGCTGCCTATCTTTGTATCCATGATGTGGAGATGCCGGTGATGGACTGGGGTTAACAATTGTAAACAATTTTACAACACCAAGTTATAGTCCAACGATTTTATTTTTAATCCCACAAGCTTTCGGGGGCTTTCCCCTTCCTCAGGCGGTGTGGAAGTGACAATTTCGAATCCTTCGCATTTTAAGATCACATAACAAAGCCTGGTGATTACTGCCCGTTGCCAAGGCAATCACAGTGAGCAGACAGAAAGGTGTCATCTAAAAGGCCACTGAATATACAACCCCCCCAAAAAAAAAGGAAAAAAAAAGAAAAAAAAGGAAAAAAAAAGAAAAAAAAAGAGAGAGAGACAGAACGAAGACAGTCAATGACCCGTTATATTAAAAACAGATAACATTTGTTCGCTGGTGGGGTTACGTGTAGTGTGACATGAACCCAAGATCCCGGTTGAGGCCGTCCTCATGGGTGCGGAACTTGGCTATTAATTTCTGCTCGACGATTTTGCGTTGTAGTGTGTCTCGAAGGCCGCTTTGGAGTATGTTTACCCGAAGGTCGGTGGCTGAATGTCCATGACTGCTGAAGTGTTCCCCGACAGGGAGAGAACCCTCCTGTTTGGCGATTGTTGCGCGGTGTCCGTTCATCCGTTGTCGCAGCGTCTGCATGGTCTCGCCAATGTACCATGCTCTGGGGCATCCTTTCCTGCAACGTATGAGGTAGACAACGTTGGCCGAGTCACAGGAATATGAACCGTGCACCTGGTGGGTGGTGTCCTCTCGTGTGATGGTGGTATCAGATCATCGACACAGATACCACCATCACACGAGAGGACACCACCCACCAGGTGCACGGTTCATACTCCTGTGACTCGGCCAACGTTGTCTACTTCATACGTTGCAGGAAAGGATGCCCCAGAGCATGGTACATTGGCGAGACCATGCAGACGCTGCGACAACGGATGAACGGACACCGCGCAACAATCACCAAACAGGAGGGTTCTCTCCCTGTCGGGGAACACTTCAGCAGTCATGGACATTCAGCCACCGACCTTCGGGTAAGCGTACTCCAAGGCGGCCTTCGAGACACACGACAACGCAAAATCGTCGAGCAGAAATTAATAGCCAAGTTCCGCACCCATGAGGATGGCCTCAACCGGGATCTTGGGTTCATGTCACACTACACGTAACCCCACCAGCGAACAAATGTTATCTGTTTTTAATATAACGGGTCATTGACTGTCTTCGTTCTGTGTCTCTTTTTTTTCTTTTTTTTTCCTTTTTTTTTCCTTTTTTTTGGGGGGGTTGTATATTCAGTGGCCTTTTAGATGACACCTTTCTGTCTGCTCACTGTGATTGCCTTGGCAACGGGCAGTAATCACCAGGCTTTGTTATGTGATCTTAAAATGCGAAGGATTCGAAATTGTCACTTCCACACCGCCTGAGGAAGGGGAAAGCCCCCGAAAGCTTGTGGGATTAAAAATAAAATCGTTGGACTATAACTTGGTGTTGTAAAATTGTTTACAATTATCTTTGTATCATCGGCAAACTTGGATATGTGGCTCTTTATCCCGTCATCTAAGTCATTAATAAATACGGTGAATAGTTGAGGCCTGTGGGACGCCACTAGTCACATCCTGCCAATTTGAGTACCTGCCCATTATCCCTACTCTCTGTCCCCTGTCACTCAGCCAATTTCCTAACCAGGTCAATAATTTGCCCTCAATTCCATGAGCTTCAACTTCAGCTAACAGTCTCTTATGAGGGACTTTATCAAATGCCTTCTGGAAGTCCGTATAAACAACATCCCTAGACATTCTCCTGTCCACCACTTTAGTCACCTCTTCAAAAAATTCAGTCAGGTTCGTCAGGCATAGTGATTCTTTTTCATTTCTTGTGAACTCAGAACTTATCTAGCTTAATTAATTTAACCCTGTTTGAAAGTTCTGGATAGAGTCAATAATTTGGAAAAGACAGGCCGATGAAAACTTTTGAAACAGTTACTGGGCCTTGTAAAATTTAAATAATTGTGTTAAATTCAAGGGAGCTGTCAATCAAACACACTTCTGAATAAATCACATTGTATTTCAATTGAATGGCTTGCTCTCTCCCATGAGCCTCTGTTTTCAGAAAATTGGACTAATTATTGTAACAAAATGAGCTGGAACTTTCTTCTGTGAGTGAAACTGGTCCTTAACTCCTTATTTACCATGATAAAATTAAAGAAGCAAATACCAAGCTAAATCTTAGACACAAATGCTTAATATTTGGGGATCAGGAAAGATTTGTACCAAATTCTACCTTCAGAAGATTAAAAATGGGTGGCTGGAGTCCATGGTAGAGTAGCTTGTACACTGTCTATGGAAGAGGTAAGCTTAATGAACTGAACAATCTTTTCATATTCCATGCTTTCATATTTTCACCTGACAGCAGTTTGATGCTCTATATGCCACCAAACAGTAGTTTTTAAAAAAAAATCGGGTCTGGGATCTTGAAAGGAATTTTGTCTGAAAGATCGTTGACCCTTTTTCCATACACTGTGGGTATTTGGTAGACATGTAGCAGCAATCATAAACTTTACTTTTTTTGATGCCCATTCCTATGGCACCACCCATTAGAACTGTGTCAGCAGCATTTACACACAGTAGACGTTGATCTAAAATAGAAACTTGGGTCTGCAAGTGATAGCACTGCTACTTGTATTACTAAACCAAGCCAGGTTAATGCTATTGGTCTGTCCTGTCCTAAGATCCTTGCTTTTGAAACTGAAGTGGGATCTTTGCTCCAATCCTGGGTTGTCCCTCTTGCTCTTTCATTCTCTTGGACTTTATGGACTGCCTTTTTAAGACATGATCACATCTTCAGCCATTACCCTAGATATCATAACTCCCTCTGTACCGTTCTGCACCTCTTCTATAAAATTGCCAGACTACCAGTCAAGAATGTTAATCCCTGTTCTTTTTTACTGAAACACTGGTAATGCACAATATATATTAAGGAAGCGTACATAAATTCTACAGGAAACAAATTATGTAAAAGCGCTAACTTCACGTTGCTGGGAGCGTATAATTGGAAATTTGGGCATAATTTTCCAACCAGTCAGCTGTGAAAAGTTTAAAATTACCCCTTGATGTGTTCTTAAATATTAACTCTTCCACCCTAAGGGTATGCAACCTATATGGTCTATAGGATATGACCATCAAAATATATGGGCTGTTATCCTGGCAATAGCCATTAGTGCCCTACAGAGCCAAGCCCGCCAGAGTTTCCACAGCCAGTAAGACACCACATGTGCACGGGGCCAGCAGGCACCTATACCACTACAGACACATCTCGAGAATCTGCCAGACAAAAATTCTGGGGCCTGCCCACCATCGGGCGAGGTACCCAGGTCCCTTCTGAAGATCCCATGAAGTTCCCCCTTCCTTTACATAAGGAGCGGATCCAAAAATTGAAAAAAGAAAAATCCCTATCTTCTGGGGCCTATTTCTGCCCTCTTGATGCTGATACACCTCATACTATTGAGCGTACCAGCCTCTTGTCTTGCACCAGGCCCGTTATGGGAAGGCGGAAGTCCCATTGTAGGGAGTCTGTCAATCTCTACATCACTGGCCTTGTAAGTGGCGACGAATAGTCTGCTGCTTACAAGGTCAAGCAGGAAATCCCAATTTAAATTGTGTCCCGGTGTATCAGGGTCCAGGCCTTTATCTGAGTTGTACCACTGGACCCTCACCAGAGTTGCAGCGGCACAACGACCGAGGAAGTTTGTCCCCTATATGTAGCAGAGTTGCACATGAGCCATTCATTACAAGGTGTGAATGAATTCTTAGCTTTTACTACTATATACCGCAGCTATATGGTAGAAATTAAACTGACGATAGAAGTTAGTTTGCTGCATTACTTTAAGGGCTTGGCACTTTATTTTGACCACAAATCTGTTTGCTTTTGTCACTGATTTGAAGTGAGAGTTAGCTGTCTGCCTCACACATTTTCCATTCCTGAAATAACTGGGTGCAAGAATAAAAATCCTTTTTTCTGATTCACATTATAATGAAGAAAAAGCATGTAATACCTGTTTTATCACTACTGTGATTCAGCTGTTAAGGATGTTAATCAATTTTTTTAATATGTTTTTTTCCTCTTAAAGTTGCACTATTTTTTGATTTTTAGTCACACTGGAAATAATCTGAATGGTATATGCTTATGTCATTCATGTTGTTTTATTTCATTTACTTTGTAATAATTTACACCTTTTTGCAGCTTCTCAAATCAGTGCAAAGGGGAGGAATTGACACAAAAAGCTACAGGGAGGGTGCAGTGCAAAGTTCTTTTAATGTTGACCTTATATCAAACGTACAGCCTTCGGGCTGGATCCGGCCCATGTGACAGATTCAGACTGGGAATCTGTCCCAGCTTGTTCCATACGGATCTGACAGCTGATCAGTCCCTGCCCCGACCTCAAATCCCAGCCACGACTGTAACGGCCACACGCCCGCAGTGGACTCCCAGTAATAATCCATTACTCCTGATATAATTGCTTTGTTGTCGTGTAACATTTTTTTATTGACACTGCAGTTAACCAATGAGAAGCTCGAAGTGCTGTAGTACGCTGCAGGTGGACGAGTCTGCCCAGTCAGCACTGAGGAGAGGTGGGAGGCAGTCCCTGGTTACAGTGGGTTTCCGGGTACTGTGCAGTGGGCAATTTGGTAAAGGTTTTGGTGGTGCAGTGGGTCTGGTGTCGTAAGTAAATGAAGGCCCCACTTCTCCTTACAGAGGGCTCTTGTTAAAGGAAATCCTATCGTGCTGCCCCTTCAGTTAGTTGGATTGCCAATTTCCCCAAGGTTAATTTCCCAGCTTTTGCAAATCTGGGGCTGCAGCCTCTCTTCAAACTGGCAGCTAGGAATGATGTGCAGGGTGGCAAACCTTGCAGCTGCTCCGCAGTCTCATGACGGGGAGATCGGTTGGAGGGGAGGAGTCTCCTCGTCTCCCGGATGGTGCCAGTGCTGACGTCACTGCTGCTGCAGTTCCATCGAAGCTTCCAAACCACAGTTTGGGGCCCAGTTTACATCGAAAATTCCCACTCAGCTTTACTGGAGCCTGGGCGGGTGATGATTCTAGCTCCTCCCTTTGCAGTGGCATGCATTTAAAACATTCCATGCGGTTCTCCCAATCTCCCTCAGTAACTTTAGCAGGGGATTGGTGGAACTGCTGGAGAAATGGCGCAAATGGCTGAAAAAGATAATTTGAGCTGTTTCCCTGGGGGTTCTCCTGATCTCCCACCATAACTTCAGCAGGTCCTCAGTGGAGCCCCCAGAGAAACTACATAAATGATTTGATTTATACCAAATTTTAGCTTCAATATATAGGCCAACTGTTGCAATGTCTTTCCAATAAAACAACATTCAGCATTGTTAACATCAATTCATGTTGTGTGATGAATGTTAAAGTTGTGTCACCAGACATTTGTGGGGTGCCAGTCTCGGCCTCCCCGACGGACAGGCACTCGAGGGTGCGGCTGATCTCCAGGGCCTCCTCCTTCACCTCAGCGAGGACCACTATTTATTGTGGCCCCCCTCCAGTCCTTGCCTTCTCGCGTGCATTTTGCGCTCTCTTCTAGAAGGGGAGAAAGTACAGATGTGTGAGTGAGTGGTCAGCTGATAAATGCATTGCTTTAGGTGAGGCTGACCGTGAAAGAGGTGCATCAGAGGGTGAGTATGAGACCGAGACATCACATTGGATGAGGATTGGGGTGAGTGGTAGTGGTGGGGTCACAAATGGGGAGGTGAGGATGTGCTCAGGAAGTGAAGGTAAGTTGAGGATGAGCCTTAAGTGGGTGTGAGGAATGATGTGATGGGGTAATCTTGGCAGCGCAGAATGAGTTGGTTGGTGGGGAGGTGGTGGTGATGTGTGACAACAGTAAGTGTACTCACTTTTGCTGACGTAGTTAGGTCATTGAAACGATTCTTGCACTGGACCCAAGTGCAGGAGATGTTGTTCCTGCTGGTGACCTCCTCTGCCACATCGAGCCAGGTCTTGGTGGCAGAGGCAGGGCACTTCCTCCTGTTGGCCGGGTAAAATAGTTCCCTCCTCCTCCTCCTCCTCACCCTGGCCAGCAGCACCTGAAGTGAGTCATCGCTGAATCTTGGAGCAGCCTTGCCCCTGTGCTGCTCCATTGTGTCTTCTTGCTCTTTGCTCCAGCAAAATCCATTGACTCAATGACCCTTTAAATCCAGACACTGCAGCTGACAACAGGTCATGCAGGTGTGTAGTCCGCTTTCGGACGACAAACCCGGAAACAAGATTAATGGCCACCAATTAAGGTGCGATCGCGTGGGGAATGGTAAGTTTTTATTATTCGCATTTGCTGCGGGCCATTAACCCCCCTCCCCCGCAGCCATACCGCCGCCTTATTAAAATCGTGCCCTTTATATACAAGGGATACCATGAAAAGCAATGAGATGAATGGCCAATTAACCTACATCTGTGGTGTTGGAAGGAATATTGCCCAAGACACTAGGCGAATTCCCCGATCAAAAAATGCCAAGGAATCTTTAATGTACACCTGAACAGGCAGACATAGCTATTAGACCATGGGATGCTTCACCACAAGTGGCTGTTGAGACAGAGGCTGGAACATCATTTCAAAGGGAATTGGATAAATATTTGAAAAGGAGGATTATAAATGAATCTGGGGGGAAAGGGGTTACAGGAGAGAGTGCCAGCAATGGGACAGGCTCCAGGGGCTGAATGGCCTGTACTGTGATGTCTATCATTCTACAAAAACTCTCTTTTTGTGAGCCCAAGCCCAGGGAGTGGTTTAGGACAATGTGCCCTATGAAAAGTCCTTCAAGCACTGAGCCCACTGTCCTTTGTGCAATCTCTCAATTTGGTTCAGGTTGGTCTGTGCAGAACAGTTTTTATATGTGAAGTCCAAGTACAGATCAGCTCTGACTGAGGGTCCCAGTTGAGAGTTGTCACCTTCACACAGAACCTGAGTCCAAACCAGAGTCCAAAGAAATGGAGAGAGGGATGTGGTCTATTAAAAGTGGCATTGACTGGGGAGCCTGACCGCACCTTGTGCAGTGCAGGGGGATTCTGGCTGTAGTTATAGGGTGAGTATCAGCGGGTTATAGGATTACTACTCGTTACAGGTAGAATATCATGGCGTTATATTGATTACTACTACTAAATTCCCATCCATCAGCACAGCAGCGACGATGGGGCCGATTTTAGTTTTCAGAGGTCTAGAATTTGCCAAGTACTCGCTCATTACTCTTTGACTACTGTCACTAGGTTTGGCAGGCCAACCGAAGCAAGTTCCTGAGGTGTGGCACTTAGAGCCACTAGAGAGAGCTGGGTGAGTCGTCAGGACCAACTGCTAGAAAAACCACCCTTCTGGGAGCAGTTGTTTACCATGCAGAGGTGATGGCTTTTGGGCTCACCCCATAGACTTCTACATCTATTACTACCACTTACATATAGACTACCAGGGAGTTATTGTATTACTCTTGGTTATGAGGGGAATCCAAGTGTTACCAGTATTGTTATTATTTATCGGTGAAATTTCAGTGAGTTACTATCAGTTACTGGCGGAATCAAAGTTCCTCCCACCTCTGGTTTCCCCCTATGAATACTTGTGTCCTGCCCTCGGATTCCCCTCTTTGCCTGCTCACAGTGGCCTCCTGGTTCGTGGAACTTCTCGCACAACAACTACTGGCACGAAACCACGAGCAAAGATATTCAACTGCAGGGGTCCCAACCTTTATAAGGTAAATGTAATAACATTTGTAGACATCATGTGATCAGATGTCACCTGGTCAGAACATCACGTGATCAAACCTCAAGGAATGCCTCCAACCAGAGTTGGTAACCCAAGGCAGCCAGGGCCTTGATTTAAAATTTAATCCAAAAGATGGGGCCTCCAATAATGTAGCTCTCCCTCAGTTTGGCACTGAGGTATCAACACATAATGAGCTCCAGTCGTGTAGTGGGTCTTGAATCTCAGCGTAAATCAGCTTAAATCAACTCACCTGTTGACAGAAACATAGAAAATAGGAGCAGGACTGGGCCATTCGGCCCTTCAAGCCTGCTCCGCCATTCAATATGATCAAGACTGATCCTCTATCTCAATACCATATTCCTGCTCTCTCCCCATACCCCTTGATGCTTTTTGTGTCTAGAAATCTATTTAGCTCCTTCTTAAATATATTCAGTGACTTGACCTCCACAGCTTTCTGTGGTAGAGAATTCTACAGGTTCACCACCCTCTGAGTGAAGAAATTTCTCCTCATCTCAGTCCTAAATGTCCTACCCCATATCCTGAGACTGTGACCCCTGGAAATATAGAGCGATGCCATTTCTGTGGGGGTTTCCCTATCTCTTGCTGTAACTTTGGCAGAATATCGGCAGAAACTTCAGAGAAATGGCTTGAACAGCCGTTTATGCTGTTTCTCTGAGCTTTCCGTCAAAGTTACGGCTGGAAATAGGGAGAACCCCCACAGAAGTTTTACCCGGGATATGTAACTTTATCACTTTGCAGAGAAATAAAGTTAAGTAAGCTCAGCACCAAGTATGATATGTCTTTAGGCATAGGGTGACTGATGCTCCCAATTGTCTAGGTCTTGCTGCAATTATATAGGGCTCTGGTGAGACCACGCCTGGAGTACTGTGTACAGTTTTGGTCTCCTTACCTAAGGAAGGATATACTTGCTTTAGAGAGGGTGCAAAGAAGGTTCACAAGATTGATTCCTGGGATATGAAGGTTGTCCTATGAGGAGAGATTGAGTAGAATGGACCTACATTCTCTGGAGTTTATACGAATGAGAGGTGATCTTATTGAAACGTATAAAATTCTTAGAGGGCTTGACAGGGTAGATGCTGAGAGACTGTTTCCCCTGGCTGGAGAGTCTAGAACTAGGGGACATAGTCTCAAGATAAGGGGTCGGCCATTTATGACAGAGATTAGGAAAAATTTCTTCACTCAGAGGGTTGTGAATCTTTGGAATTCTCTACCCCAGAGGGCTGCAGGTGCTCAGTTGTTTAGTATATTCAAGACTGAGATCGATAGATTTTTGGACACTAAGGGAATCAAGGGGTATGGGAATAGTGCAGGAAAGTGGAGTTGAGGTAGAAGATCAGCCATGACTTGATTGAATGGCAGAGCAGGCTCGAGGGGCCATATGGCCTACTCCTGCTCCTATTTCTTCTGTTCTTACTGCAAAATGAAAACAGATTTAAATTTGAAGGAATTTAGTCAGGTTGAATCATGTAGTTACATTACAGTTACGTTTCTCACGTTCTTTTGTTCAGAAGCTATTTGGATGAAGAATTGAGATCATTGTCAGTCAGCAAGCCCTCTGTGCAGATTGGAGGCTTACAGGATAATCTAAACATCAAAACTAGTTTGTTTATTTTATAAGTGAGACCCAGAAGAAAGGATCAGAGTGTAGTAATGATCCTTCCTGTTTTTGTATTGCACATGTGGGTGGAATCCCAGATTTCCCTTCCAGTATTTATCCTTCTTAACAAGTTGAACAAGTATAATTCAAGCTGACCTGTTCCTATTGGTGAAGGTTCCATGGAAAATTAAGTATATTATATAAGTATTCTTATTTTTGTGTGTATAGCTTCTTGTTCTTGTGTGTATATCCAGTTATAATATACATTTTATGTGGTTCCTAAAATATATCATAAATGGAGTCTGCTGTTTCCAAAATTTTATATACTTACAATGTATGAATTGCACAAAGGTGCATTAAAAATAAATATACTGAACATAAGAGGGGATATAGTAAACTACTTCAATTGGCTCTTTAAAAAAAAATCAAAACACTAATAAATCCAAAGGTATTAAGGCTTAAGGACATAAGCCTTCAAGGAGGATAGAGAGATTAATTTATTATTCGGTAAGGTTCAGTAAACTTTCGTTGTAAATGTGATTACACCCTGAAATTTAGGTGACTGTTCATCAATTCCTATAAGACTTCCCATGTACTGCAATTCTCCATGAAAAACTCACTTGATGTAGACAATTATATTTTGCCTGTAAATAGTCCAAAAATCTTTTGCAACTTAAACCTTTGGAAACCATGTTGACACTTTCCTATATTTCAGAATTATACAAAAACATTGATGGGTTAGGTTTTCAAAATCAGGAAAGCACTTTAACGTAAAGACTAAAAAAAATATGTATTTGGGAAGATAAAATAATTGTCATGCTGCTGCTATTGTATCTTGACTAAAAACTACAATCCAGTCCATTGTACTGTAAGATACTGAACATCTGCATTATTGATATCATTATAGTGTTACAGTGTTGATCAGGTTTATAATTTCACAACGTTCAGTGTTAGTTTTATAGCATAACATTCTTGTTCTACCAAGTAGGTTTCCATTTTCAGCTAGGAATGCCTTGACTGCGGTAGTCTGGAAAGATAAGGGGGTTGAATTTCCATGGGGGTTCTCCCAACTGCTGTAACTTCAGTAGAAGACCTGTGGAAACACCATCAAAACAATGTTAATTTCTCCAGAGTTTCTGTGGATCTTCCATTGAAGTTATAGTGAGCAACTGGGAGAGCTCCTGTGGAAATTTAATCCCAAGATGCTTGGCCAAAGAGAGAAATGGAGTCAATGCTATAAAAAAGAATAATTTTTACAAATGTTAATTTTCAAATACTTTTTAGTTGTCATTAATAAGGGAATTTGTAGTAAGGGACTCAAATGTTAATTGTGTGTAGGCCAGAATAGCTGTAGACCATGTATTCATTTCTACAAGTTCACCTCATTTGGGGAAAAGAATAAACTGAACATAAAAATTCTTACTGATTAAAACTGGAAATCAGTTTGCTTATACATCTATTTGCAATTGAAATTTGTCGCTGCTAGTTATTACCAATAGTAAGGACATTTTTCTGATGTTTGCTGAAACTACATGAAGGCTTCCAGAACTCATTTTATATAGGACATTTAATAGTCGTTGCAGATGGACCTTTGTACCATCTGTTGGGGTTGGATTTGATCCAGTTCCTCTGATGTTTTATAATGAAGCGGATGCAATTGGCAGAACAAACAAAAAAGTTTTGTGAAATCCGACTTCTATATTATAGGACTTGATTGTACCATCGGTCCTATGTATGAACCAAATCTGGGACTTGCTACCTGTCTTTGTGTGCCAGGATGTTGACATGAATTTGCTTCTTTTAGGTATGCATATATGTGAAATCAGCAATGTTTCAAAATCAAAATGCTTTTCTATTAGGTTAAAAAAAATGCATGGAAATAAACATAGCGTGATGGTTGAGATCTTTAAGTACTGAATTTATAATATCTGTTATCTACTTTGTGTTTAGTATTATAAAATGCTATGTCTTGTGCATGTTTTGGGCCCAGAAAAATGCAAATTCCTGTTGCATTTACATCTGATTGGCTAAGATTTCATATCCATAAAACTGCAACAATTCAAACTCTATGAATGTGAGATGTTTGAAAAGTACCCCCCAGTAAAGAATAAAAATAAAAATAAAAGCAGAAACTGAACCAGGTGTCACTCAAAAAATAATAAAAATATTGTCAGCCGCAAGAAATCAGAACTCAGCAATTATCAGCACTGAGAACATAAGAGCAGCAGTAGGCCATCCGGCCCCTCGAGCCTGCTCCGCCATTCAATAAGATCATGGCTGATCTTCTACCTCAACGCCATTTTCCTGCACTATCCCTATAACCCCTGATGCCTTTAATATCTCGAAATCTATCGATCTCTGTTTTGAATGTACTCAATGACTGAGCCTCCACAGCCCTCTGGGGTAGAGAATTCCAAAGATTCACCACCCTCTGAGTGAAGAAATTTCTCCCCATCTCAGTCCTAAATGGCCTACCCTTTATTCTGAGACTCTGACCCCTGGTTCTAGATTCCCCAGCCAGGGGAAACATCCTCCCTGCATCTACCCTGTCGAGCCCTGTAAGAATTTTGTATGTTTCAATTAGAAAAATCTTAACAATATAAAACTGAATTTATCAAATTGCTGAAAATATTTTTCAATGTCATTTTGGCTGCCAGTTTTTTCTTTAGCCTGTTTACTACACACAGTTTTCACAAAATAAAATTTACAACATAACAAATAAAAAAATACTTCAACTTACCCATAATATTGCCTGGCTCCTGTGGAAATGTGTGTATTAGATTTTGTACCCTGAGGCCTAACTTCTGTCAGTGACGTGGGAATCCCAATCCACTGACTGTGACCCAGGTGCAGCCACTTTATGGTGTCCTGATGTCCCCAGACCAACACCACAAGAGGTCCATTATTAATTTATAAAACACCTGTTCCCATCTGCCTGAAGTCCTGCCCAACTTGTGCTTTACCTGCTTGCCTGAGTCCTTGGCAAATTCCAATTGCTGAACCCCATTCCCCACCATGCCCTTTTCCTAGCCCACTCATACTTACCCCAACACTTTGTGATCCTGACCTGTCCCCAGCCTCTTGGGCCCAATGCAGGTCTGAAGTTAGCTTTCAGCACGATATGCGCTCTATAATGTATTTGCCAACCATATTCACAATCCCAGTTTTGCCAAGCTCCTGGATCACAACCCTCCCCTGCCCCCATACAACCAAATCCTAAGATCCCCACTTCTTCCATTGCTGCTAAACAGAAACCTGGTACACATTGCCTACCATCTTGCAGTATATGATGGGCTTTAAAAAAGCTAAGAGAGCAAGACTGAGTTTATAGATAAAGGAACATAATAAAATAATCGGCCACTGATTTACAGTTTCCACAGAAAATGAACAGATTCATGGGGCATAATTTTAACCCCCAAGAACAGGTGGGCTGGGGTTGGTGGGTGGGTGGTAAAAAATAGTTGAATTCTTCAGTGGGACTGCATCTCGGCTCCAATGCACCCGCTTGCCGATTTAACCCAGGTGCGTTAGGATGTGTGTGCACAACAGAAACCCGGAAACCCCATCCCCACTTAAAGCCAACAGACCAATATTAAAAGAGGCATTGTACCTCATTCCGATACTTGAGGCAATTAATTTTTGTATATTAGAAATGTAAAACAAATTTAACCTTACCTGTTCGGGTTTCCCATCGCTTCTGATTTACGTCAGGTGAAAGCAGGCGGGAAGGGCCGGATCCATGAGGTGAGTACCTTTTATTGCACTGCTTGTGGGCCAGGATGAGCAGGAGTGCTTCATCCAGGCCCAACAACCTCACCTGCTGCGATCAGACCCCTGCAATCGGCAGCCCCCCCCTCACCCCCGATGGCCAAGCCCCCTCCATACCTCTGACTCCTCCCGACCTCCGATCTTCTGGCGATCTGATCATCTCCTGGCCCATGATGTCCTTCACGGCCCCACACCCCCATGTCCTCCACGGCCTATGATCTTTCCCTCCCTCCTCTCCGATTCCCGCCCGACAGCCAGCCAGCCTGTTGATCTGGCTGGCTGCTGGGCTCACAACCCGGAAGTAAAATGTCTTGCCCTCATTAAGGTCGCGATCGCAGGTTGTGAGTCGTCAACTTTACTTCCAGGTTTCGCGTCCGATTATCTCCCCCCCCACTCCCTTCCTGCCTCCATGTATAAATTATGCCCATGGAATTTGAACTCCAAACTACGAGTAAAAATCCTTGAATATTTTGTAATAAACATGCAATTTGACATATTCAGTCACTATTATCACAACATTGTATTATATTGCATAACACCCCTATTTTTATAAAACTGTGCATCCTCCAACATCACAGGAGACCTGCTAAGTATTATAAAAATGATTCATCTGTGAGCATTGCCCACTGTTACACCACGTATTCTGTTCAGCACTTCATACTACTTACATATTTAAACACTCCTCCTCCTGGCCCCACAAAAAAACCCAACAAATTCCTGGGTCTTTTATGGAGTGGCTACTGGTGATCCCTTTATGAATCGTTAGTTAGGCTCTTCACTACTGGGTACAAATGGGCAGAGCACACCCTTCGCCCATTTGTGCCTGAAAATTTAAAACAGGGTCCTACATCCGGCAAAGAAGCTCGAAACACGTGGGCGTGCTGCTCACCCATTTACAGGACTAACTGAAATTTGCATCAGACTGGCCTTGGGTGTCCTTGGGGGGGGTCAAGGTCCCCCCATCAATAGCTGTCTGTTTTTCACGCGTTGAAGGATTTGCAGGCTGATTAACAGTCTGACACGCTCCTGCCATGGCTGTAACCATGATTACACCAGCTGATAGGATAGTTAGTCCTATACGGCGGGAGGGTTTTATGGGCTCCCACAACCCATACGGTGAGCGGTGGGTGAGAAGCACACACACCCACAGCACACGAATATCCCTGCTGAATGTCGATCAACAAGTCAGAGCCAGAGCTCTGGTCTCTTCTTGCCCAGAATGTCTGGAACAGGATTCAAGCCCTGCACCTTCTGACTCAGACGGGAATACTCCCACTCAGCCAAAGGCTCACTCCTATTTACCTGTGATAATTTTCACAGAAATATATATAACGGTGGTTCTTTGTTCTTCAAATGCATGTCGTTACAAGTCCGGCAAGTGAAACTTTATAGTTTGGAGTTTTGACATTGTTTAATGTTGATCTATTTTGTAATATATTTCAAATGGTTAGAACAGTTGCATTCATTTTATTTATTTGTTTGAGAGAGAACTCAAAAGTAACAGCAGAAAGATTGGTAACCTCTGGATGAATTGTATCATTATTAAAGTTTGGAAAGAAGTTCTGAGTAAAAGTCTTGAATTTAGACATAGTTTAATCAAACCATTAATATAAGTACTGTGATGTAAAAATATAAATTAGTTTTCTTCAGTTTTATATTTCTTGCTGCTCACTATAAAACTCATACCCCAAGTACATTGAATAGCCTGACTTTTTGATATTGTAGATAAGGACTGTGCCCACTGTATCCTAGGCACAAGGGGCAGCCTGCTTATTTGATAGATTAGCATTGTTTTTGAAAGGAATTACATTTTTCATTATTTTTACTCAAATGTAACATTTTATACTTGAATCATGTAGGAAGCCAAAATTTTAATGTTTAAAGCTGTGTTTAGAAAATATACAATTAAAGCAGGGGGCTTTAAACTGATTCTTGTACTTTAGTTTATGTAATGTAGGCCAGATGTTTGTAAATTTTATTACATCTGTGTCCTTTTGCCGATTTGATTTGTAACTGGCAGTGATGGGCTAGCTTCAATGAAACCACCTCTGTTACTGAATAAAAGTTATTACAATCATATCTCATTGAGTACCAGGTCTATCACATACTTTCTGTCAACTGTTCCCATTAGAAATGCCAAAGTCCACCACTGGCAGGAAAGTGTAATTACAGCATGACAAGTTTACATAAATAGTCGCCATTATAGAAAGAAAAAAAGAAATGACTTGCATTTATATAGCAGCTTTTATGACCTCAGGACGTCCCAAAATGCTTTATAGCCAATTAAGTATTTTTGAAGTGTAGTGACTATTGTAATGCAGGGAAACACGGCAGCTAATTTGTGCACAGCAGGGTCCCACAAACAGCAATAAGATGCATGACCAGATAATGTGTTTTAGTGATGTTGGTTGAGGGATAAATAATTTTCAGGATGCTGGTAGAACTCTCTTGCTCTTCTTCGAAATAGTACCATGGGATCTTTTACGTCCACCTGAGGGGGCAGAAGGGGCTTCGGTTTAATTTCTCATCCAAAAGATGGCAACTCCGACGGTGCAGCATTTCCTCAGTAATGCACTGAGGTGTCAGCCTAGATTACATAAGAGGGGCAGGAGTAGGCCAAATGGCCCCTCGAGCCTGCTCCGCCATTCATTCAGATCATGGCTGATCTTCAACCTCAACTCCACTTTCCTGCCCGATCCCCATATCCCTTGATTCCCCAGAGTCCAAAAATCTATCTATCTCAGCCTTGCATATACTCAACGACTCAGCATCCACAGCCCTCTGAGGTAGAGAATTCCAAAGATTCACAACCCTCTGAGTGAAGAAATTCCTCCTCATCTGAGCCTTAAATGGCCGATCCCTTATCCGACTATGCCCCCTAGTTCTAGACTCTCCAGCCAGGCGAAATAACCTCTCAGCATCTACCCTGTCAAGCCCCCTCAGAATCTTATATGTTTCAATTCTTCTAAACTCCAGCGAGTATAGACGCATTCTAATCAACCTCTCCTCATAGGACAACCCTCTCATCCCAGGAATTAATCTAGTGAACCTTCGCTGCACCGCCTCCAAGGCAAATATATCCTTCCTTAGGTAAGGAGACCAAAACTGTATGCAGTACTCCAGGTGATGTCTCACCAAAGCCATGTACAATTGTAGTAAGACTTCCTTACTCTTGTACTCCAACTCCCTTGCAATAAAGGCAAACATGCCATTTGCTTTCCTAATTGCCTGCTGTACCTCTATGCTAACTTTTTGTGTTTCTTGTACCAGGATACCCAAGTCTCACTGGACAGCAACATTAAAAGTTTCTCACCAATTAAAAAATATTCTGTTTTTCTATTCTTCCTACCAAAGTGAATAACTCTAAGGAGTCTTACAACACCAGGTTATAGTCCAACAGCTGGACTGTAACCTGGTATTGTAAGACTCCTTACATTTGACCACCCCAGTCCATCACCAGCATCTCCACATCAAAGTGAATAACCTCACTTTTCCCCACATTATACTCCATCTGCCACCTTCTTGCCCACTCACTTAACGTGTCTATATCCCTTTGCAGACTCTTTGTGTCCTCCTCACAGCTTACTTTCCCACCTAGCTTTATATCGTCAGCAAACTTGGATACATTACACTCGGTCCCTTCATCCAAGTCATTAATATAGATTATAAATAGCTGAGGTGTGGTAACCCACCAGTTACAGCCTGCCAACCTGAAAATGACCCGTTTATCCCTACTCTGTTTTCTGTCCGTTAACCAATCTTCTATCCATACTAATACATTACCCCCAACCCCATGAGCCTTATGTTGCATAACAACCTTTTATGTGGCACCTTATCGAATGCCTTTTGAAAATCCAAATATACTATGTCCACTGGTTCTCCTTTATCTACCCTGCTAGTTACAGCCTCAAAAAATTCTAAATTTGTCAAACACGATTTCCCTTCCATAAAACCATGTTGGCTCTGCCAAATCATATTACGATGTTCTCAGTGCCCTATTACCACTGCGTTAATAATGGATTCCAGCATTTTCCTGCCTACTAATGTCAGGCCATCTGGCCTGTAGTTCCCTGTTTTCTCTCTCCCTCTTACATGCTCAAATCTCTGGAGTGGGGCTTGAACCATCCTGATCCTTTGCGGGGCACAAATGATCGGGGGAGACAAATAGTACTAGAGAAAGTAATAGTACAGTATTAGGTGGGATCAGACTAAGAGTACAAGAAAGTCTAAGACTGGTTTGCAGTGCATGTGTGTAAATGCACAAAGCATGGTAAACAAGGTTGGTGAACTGCAGGCACAAATACCCACATGGGAATACAATGTTGTGGCGATAACGGAGACCTGGCTTAAAAAAGGGCGGGATTGGGTACTAAATATTCCGGAACACAAGGTGTTCAGGAAAGATAGGGAAGGAAAGAAAGGAGGGGGTGGTGGGTGGCAGTATTGATTAAGGAGAATATTTCAATACTGGAGAGAGAGGATGTCCTGGAGGGGTCAAGGACAGAATCTATTTGGTTAGAGTTAAGAAATAAGAGGTGCCATTACACTACTGGGTGTATTCTATAGGCCACCAACTAGTGGGAAGGATATAGAGGAGCAAATTTGCAGGGAAATTACAGAGAGGTATAAAAGCTATAGAGTAGTGATAACTGGGGACTTCAACTATCCTAATATCAACTGGGATAACAACAATAATATAAGAGGCACAGAGGGGGAGGAATTCTTGAAATGTATTCAGGATAACTTTCTTGACCAGTACGTTTCCAGCCCAACAAGGGAGGAGGCATTGCTGGACTTGGTTCTAGGGAATGAGGTGGGTCAAGTGGAGCAAGTATCAGTGGGGGAACATGTAAGGAGCAGTGATCATAGTATCATAAGGTTTAGAATAGCTATGGAAAAGGACACTGACCACACTAAAGTAAAAGTACTCAATTGGAGGAGGGCCAATTTCAATGGGATGAGAACAGATTTGGCCCAGGTAAACTGGAATCAAAGATTGGCAGGCAAAACTGTAATTGAACGGTGGCTGGCCTTTAAAGAGGAGATGGTTCGGGTACAGTCTAGGCACATTCCCACGAGGCAGAAAGGTGGGCAACTAAAGCCAGAGCTCCCTGGATGACAAAAGAGGTAGTAAGTAAGATCAAATGGAAAAAAGGGTCGTATGACAGATGTTGCTGACATAAATGAGAACCAGGCAGAATATAGAAAGTTCAGAGGGGAAGAGAAAAAGGAAATAAGAAGGGCAACGAAAGAGTATGAGAATAGACTGGCGGCCAACCTAAAAGGGAATCCAAAAGTCTTCGACAGGCATGTAAACAGAAAACGGGTAGTAAGAGGAGGTGTGGTGCCAATTAGGGACCATAAAGGAGATCTACTCGTGGAGGCAGAGGGGGTGGCTGAGGTACTAAATGAATACTTTGCATCTGTCTTTACCAAAGAAGAAAATGCTGCCAGAGTCTGAGTAAAGGAAGATATAGTTGAAATACTGGATGGGCTAAAAATTGATAGAGTATTTTTTATTCGTTCATGGGATGTGGGCGTTGCTAGCAAGGCCACATTTATTGTCTATCCCTAATTGCCCTTGAGAAGGTGGTGGTGAGCCGCCTTCTTGAACCGCTGCAGTCCGTGTGGTGAAGGTTCTCCCACATTGCTGTTAGATAGGGACTTCCAGGATTTTGACCCAGCAACAATGAAGGAACGGTGATCTAGTTCCAAGTCGGGATAGTGTGTGACATGAAGGGGAACGTATAGGTGGTGTTGTTCCCATGTACCTGCTGCCCTTGTCCTTCTAGGTGGTAGAGGTTGCGGGATGGGAGATGCTGTCGAAGAAGCCTTGGCGAGTTGCTGCAGTGCATCCTGTAGATGGTACACACTGCAGCCATGGTGCGCTGGTGGTGAAGGGAGTGAATGTTTAGGGTGGTACCAATGAAGCGGGCTGCTTTGTCCTGGATGGTGTCGAGCTTCTTGAGTGTTGTTGGAGCTGCACTCATCTAGACAAGTGGAGAATATTCTATCATACTCCTGACTCGTGCCTTGTAGATGGTGGAAAGGCTTTGGGGAGTCAGGAGGTGAGTCACTCGCTGCAGAATACCCAGCCTCTGACGTTCTCTTGTAGCCACAGTATTTGTGACTGGTCCAGTTAAGTTTCTGGTCAATGGTGACCCCCCCAGGATGTTGATGGTGGGGGATTCGGTGATGGTAATGCCGTTGAATGTCAAGGGGAGGTGGTTAGACTCTCTCTTGTTGGAGATGGAGATTGTCATTGTCTGGCACTTGTCTGGCGCGAATTTACTTGCCACTTATCAGCCCAAGCCTCGATGTTGTCCAGGTCTTGATGCATGCGGCCACGGACTGCTTCATTATCTGAGGGGTTGCGAATGGAACTGAATACTGTGCATATATCAGCGAATATCCCCATTTCTGACCTTATGATATAGGGAAAGTGATTGATGAAGCAGCTGAAGATGGTTGGGCTTAGGACACTGCCCTGAGGAACTCCTGCAGCAATGTCCTTGGGCTGAGTTGATTGGCCTCCAACAACCACTACCATCTTCCTTTGTGTTAGGTATGACTCCAGCCACTGGAGAGTTTTCCCCCTGATTCCCATTGTCTTCAATTTTACTGGGGCTCCTTGGTGCCACACTCGGTCAAATGCTGCCTTGGTATCAAGGGCAGTTACTCTCACCTCACTTCTGGAATTCAGCTCTTTTGTCAATGTTTGGACCAAGGCTGTAATGAGGTCTGGAGCCGAGGTACTAGAAAGGCTAGCTGTACTTAAAGTCGATGAGTCACCCAGTCCGGATGGGATGCATCCTGTGTTGCTGAGGGAAGTAAGGGTTGAAATTGCAGAGGTACTGGCCATAATCTTCCAAACATCCGTAGATACGGGGTGGTGCCAGAGGACTCGAGAATTTCAAATGTCCTATCCTTGTTCAAAAAAGGATGTAAAGATAAACCCAGCAACTATTGGCCAGTCAGTTGAACCTCCGTGATGGGGAAACTTTTAAAAAGGATAATCTGGGACAGAATTAGCAGTTAGGACAAAGCAGCCTGCTTGATTGGCACCCCATCCACCACCCTAAACATTCACTCCCTTCACCACCAGCGCACAGTGGCTGCAGTGTGTACCATCCACAGGATGCACTGCAGCAACTCGCCAAGGCTTCTTCGACAACACCTCCCAAACCTGTAACCTCTATCACCTAGAAGGACAAGGGCAGCAGGCACATGGGAACAACACCACCTGCACGGTCGCCTCCAAGTCATACACCATCCCGACTTGGAAATATATCGCCGTTCCTTCATCGTCACTGGGTCAAAATCCTGGAACTCCCTTCCTAACAGCACTGTGGGAGAACCATCACCACACGGACTGCAGCGGTTCAAGAAGGCGGCTCACCACCACGTTCTCGTGGGCAATTAGGGATTGGCAATAAATGCTGGCCTTGCCAGCGACGCCCACATCCCATGAACGAATAAAAAAAAAGTCACTTGGATGAGCATGGATTGATTAGGGAAAGCCAGCATGGATTTGTTGAGGGCAAATCGTTTTTAACTAACCTGATAGAGTTTTTTGATGAGGTAACAGAGTGGGTAGATGAGGGCAGTGCAATTGATGGATATGGACTTTCAAAAGACGTTTTTTAAAGTGCCGCAAGGTAGGCTTATCATCAAGATTGCGGCCCTTGGAATAAAGGGGGCAGTATCAACATGGATACAGAACTGGCTAAGGGACAGGAGACAGAGTAGTGGTGAACGGTTGTTTTTCGGACTGGAGGGAGGTGTACAGTGGTGTTCCCCAGAGGTCAGTGCTGGGACCACTGCTTTTTTTGATATATATTAATGACTTAGACTTGGGTGATCAGGGCACAATTTCAAAATTTGCAGATGACACAAAACTTGGAAGGATAGTAAACAGTGAGGAGGATAGTGATAGACTTCAAGAGGACATAGACAGGCTGGTGGCATGGGTAGACACGTGGCAGAGGAAATTTAACGCAGAAAAATGCGAAGTAATACATTTCAGTAGGAAGAACGAGGAGAGGCAATATAAACTAGAGGGCACAACTCTAAAAGGGGTACAGGAACAGAGAGATCCGTGGGTATATGTGCACAAATCGTTGAAGGTGGCAGGGCAGGTTGAGAAAGCGGTTAAAAAGGCATACAGGATCCTGGGCTTTATAAATAGAGGCATAGAGTACAAAATTATGGAAGTCATGATGAACCTTTATAAAACACTGGTTCGACCACAACTGGAATATTGTGTCCAGTTCTGGGTACCGCGCTTTAGGAAAGATGTGAAGACCTTAGAGAGGGTGCAGAAGAGATTTACTAGAATGATTCCAGGGATGAGGGACTTTAGTTACGTGGACAGACTGGAGAAGCTGGGGTTGTTCTCCTTGGAACAGAGGCGGTTGTGAGGAGATTTGATAAAGGTATTCAAAATCATGAAGGGTCTAGACAGGGTAGATAGAGAGAAACTGCTCCCATTGCCGGAAGGGTCAAGAACCATAGGACATAGATTTAAGGTGACTGGCAAAAGAACCAAAGGTGACATGAGGGAAAACTTTTTTATACAGCGAGTGGTTAGAATCTGGAATGCACTGCCTGAGGGGGTGGTGGAGGCAGATTCAATCATGTCCTTCAAACGGGAACTGGATAAGTACTTGAAAGGAAAAAAATTTCAGGGCTACGGGGATAGGGCGGGGAAGTGAGACTAGCTGGATTGTTTTTGCATGGAGCCCGCATGGACTCAATGGGCCGAATGGCCTCCTTCCGTGCTTTAACCTTTCTATGATTCTAACCCATGAACTTCTGACTCATAGGTGAGAGTGCTACCACTTAATAAAAGAAATATATGAAAAAAGGGCAAAATATATGACTTTAAAATCAGGACTGAAAATTTCTGCATTCCCTAGTCTAATTATACCCTTTAACCACGCGTCACCTGAAGATGACACCTTGGTCTCGACTCCCCGTGTACATTGTCATAGGAGGTTGACCAGTAATTTTTATATATCTATTACAAATATAACACGCATGTATATTAAAATGAGTCAAAATAAGTTCATTGTTACAAAGAAAATAATTAGACAAATATAGTATTTTATATTTGAGTTTTGAGGAAGCCTTAAATTTTCACTTTGTGTTATACCAGACAGGAAAGACATGAACAATGATGGAGAGGAAATGTCCCTCTGATCCATCCAGCCTGTCCCACACAACTGCAATGCTTTGTGCACCACAAGAGATATCTACTCCACCCAAAAGTCATGTAATCTCCTAGGAGAGGCGAAAAACCAGATAAAAACCGAGGCCAATTTGGGAAAAAACAATCTGGAAAATTCGTCTCCGACCCCCTTAGGCAATCAAAACTAGTCCACAAGACCACTCCGGTCCTGATTAATGTCATGCAGAACCTAACCTTTAGTACAAGGTGATCTCCGCCCCTGCCAGAAACAAGTCCAGCTCTCACTTGAAGGAATTCAGCAAATCGGCATCCAATGCACCAGTTGGCAGCCAGTTTCACAAATCCACTATTCCCTGGGAAAAGAATCACTTCCTGACATCTCACCTAGTTCTGATATTATATAAGTTGAACTTGTGGTCCTCCTAACCTATTTAGTTGAATCAAGCTGTCTACACAAACACAATTTTTTTCCCTTTATCATCTTATAAACGTCCAACAAAGCATCCCAAAGTCTACCCTGCTCCGTAGTATCGAGTCCCAGCTCTTTGAGCCTATCTTGATAACTAAGATGATGCAAACTGGGAATGAATCTAATTCCCTCCTCTGCACCCTTTCCAAAGCCTCAATATCACCCACCACGTAAGGAGATCAAAACTGGACACAATATTCCAACTGAGGCCTAACCAAGGTCTTGTACAAGGACAAAGACAAATGTTGTTGTAGCTCCACATAGTGGTATGTTTCTAGGGCCTTTGTTAATTAAAAATAATACATTGTAACAATGATAAAATCAATCTAATATGTCAATTATCAGCTATTAGTGGTAATTGTCATAACACGAACAGTTAATAACATGGAAGTTTTTCATGTACTGTTTTAGGCAGTATCATTTTATATATTTACAATGAATAGGAAGGTGTGTTGCAGTTATAACGTAATGAATTACTTTCGTTGTTACCAGAGAAGCTGTTAAAACTCTATAAGCTTTTCTAGGGTGAAAGTTCAAAAAGCTGATGGGGGGTGGGGCGGGAAGAGTGGCAGAGCTGAAATAGAGAAAGGAATAACAGATCTGCGCTGGATTTAATTCTTAATTTAGAGAATCCATTTTGGATCATTTTATGCACACAGCATAAAGAATTATATGTCCTCGTATGAACTTTTGTAATTACTTTTTTTATACAGTTTTTTTCAGTTCAGATTTATTTAATTTTACTTATAATTCCTGTTGGTCCAGCGTTTGAATCAAGCCAAGTACATGGAGTCCATCAATATGTTGATCTTGGACCCATAAAACTGATCTGAATTTGACGAACTGAGCACTAAAAATATTTTCTTTGTGTGATCCAGCTTTAAAGGGAAGACTGATTATACCATTTCATATATTATGCTGTTCTCCCTACTGTTTCATTATTCGTGTTGCCATCTCATTAGAGCAGGAGGCTGGAAGATGGAAAGGCTGCCTACCCATAACAAGTGCTGGGCTGAGCGGTGAGTGGAAGGCTGACACTTTTATTCAGCCGCCGCTCTCTGAAAGAGATATGACAGCCTTAACCGTCCTTTGCACTCAAATTTATGAAATGCCCCCATTGCTCTTAAACAGATTAGTTCCTTTTACATTAACTCCCTGGTAAAAGTAGGGCAGATGTCTGAATGGCTGGTTGTAAATTCGATAATGTCTGCCACGTTAATCTGCAGGCTTTTTCAGGCATAGAAGGCGAAAGATAACAGGATTAAGTTTAGGAACCCTATCACTCACAGGGCGGGATGGGGGGTGGGGAGATCGACTTTTGCCACTAATGTTAATTGATTGCCAAGAGCTGCTATCACTGTTCTACACATGTGGGCCTCAGAAGTTTTTTAGATGTAAGAAGTCAGGCTGTTTTAATTGTTTTTGGTTTTCACTTTCATTTAGTTGAAAAACAATCGGGTTGCTGGAATTTTCACCTTACTATCCTTATATTCCGGCTTAGTTAGAAATATATTGCACCTGACATGCGTAATACATATTTTTCTAACTGTCATTTTACACTGAGCTTATTATACAAATCTTATCATAAAACTGGAGAAAAATGTCTTTAATGATATAATTGTATAAATGCCCATTTAAAGACACTAAATTTGTTTAATGTATTTTATCTTCTTGCTATTTGTTTATATTGTTTACTTTCATTACCAAGGATTATATATTAAATGTTTGAGCTCAGCTGCTGTTAAAGGCTTTAAAATATGAAAAATAATGTAAGAGTATAAGACTAACTTTATTCTGCTTTGCATGAATTAACTAGAAAATTATAATAAAAAGTAACAATTGTACAAATTGTATAATATGCAGCCTTTATTTGACATTTTACATTGTAATTATGGTTGCAGTTAATGAGATGCATAAATATGATCATAAATTTAAATTAACCCTTTGTACATTGGTCGCTACCTCTTTGTAGGCTATGAAGATATTTGGCATCATTCCGTATTATAATATTTCTATAAATTATGCTCACAATGTTAGAAATGGACCAGAACAAATATATAGCACATTTCAGGGTGTTCTATTAAATGAACATTTGAGTAATTGCAAATCTTACATCATGGGGAAAAATATCAACATAGCTATAAGTGTGGTAATGAAATAAAGTATGAGGATTAATAAACAGTTGGTAGTTACTGAAAGGTAAAATGTATTATTTCTGTAGATGGTTTAACCATTTACTTAACTATCATTTAAAAATAAGGTTGCAGTTAGAAAAATCTTATTTTTTAAACTACCATATAAAGCAAAAATGGTTTCTTTTTGGTTTTTAATGAAGTGGTGTTTCAATTTTCCTCTGACATTAGAAGACTGATTCTCTGCGAGTTGGAATTTTTAACCACTTTTTTATTGACTAATTATAGCTGGCTTCTGAATAATGTATCAGAATCAATCACTTCATCTACAATTAACTGAGCGTGTGAGTGTCCACATAACTGCCATCTGCAACCTAACCTGAACAGAAATGAGTACTGTTCTGCTTTTTTGACCAGCCTAGTGCAAATTTTGTTTAGGGTTCAACTCTACACTTCTTTTCATATTAATGCTGTTATTTCATTTGGATAAAAAAGACAAATGGAGTAAACTAGTAAGCAGAAGAGGTGACAAACTAAATTATCTGAGCGATTTAATCATTCCTTGATCAGGTATAATTTCCTGTACAAGGGTTACGCTGTTCAGTTTAAAGACATGATGTATTACTCTTAGCTACTTAGACAATTAAATCAAGCTTACAGACCATCCAATTGAAGAAATCCCACCTCTCTTAGAAAAAAAAGTCATTTTGATGTTATTAATATTTTTATCAGACCCAGAATGAGTATCTGCTAATTGTCACAGTATTTATCAATAGTGCAATAACTGTCAATTGATTATTTAATACAACGAACAATATCTGTAAAAATATTTTGACAAAGGTTAAGAGATGCTATGAGTTCTGTTTAGGGGTAAAAATCTCTGTATCCCTTTATTTTAGTGAATAGGTAAATGGAACCATAAAATGATGGAATCCATCAATGGAATGGCCTAGTAGGAAGGGAGACTTGAGATGGGCCTCCCTCTCTGCTAAGCCGCTCTGGTGAATTCAGTTGCAGACGTCTCGGAGCTGCTGCAATACAGATGGGGGTGGGGTGGGGGGGGAGCATGGGGAGCTTTCCTGGAATTGAACAGTCATGAGGCCAGTTTGAGTTTGGGACTCCACCTCGGCTGCTTATAGTGGAGCCTCTCCAGGACACATTGGGACATTCCCCACAATTAACATCACCAGAGCAATCGAGCATTGAGGGAGACCTGATTTGAGCACCTCTGTGTCAGAAAAAAGAATTGACAAAAAAAAGTCAAAGAAATTTCTGGTAAGTTCATTATTTTCTTCTATACAAGCCGGAGTTACTTTAAGGCAGGCTATATATTTTATTTTTTCCTTACAGTACCAATGTGACTTTGGAGCTACTTTTTTGCGTAATATAAAATGTGTGAGTGGTTATAATTTAATATTTGCTTGACATCTTATCCATTTATGGCAGCATAAAAATAATGTGTGTCTCCAAAGCTATTTCTGTGAAAGAATGTTAAACATAAACATTCTATTCATGAGCCTGTTTAAAGATTATAGCTGTCTAAAACTATTACTTGTTGACGTGATACATGGTCATAGAAACTAGTAAAATAGTTGATTGCACCTTAGTAATGCATGTATCTATTGTGGTAAACTTGCTGATAAATAGGGATAGCTCAACTAAAATTGAAGGGCAGTTTGAAGTAATCACTTTAATGCTACATTATAAACTCAGTTCACTTTTAATCATGACAGCTGTTGAAATTTTGCTACACTGTTTCATTAAAGATGTTGCAGGTACAAATATTTGTTACAGGTCTTTATTTTATAGGAAAATATATTCATTTATTCCTTCCTAATTAATTCCCTCCTCTTCTACTGAAGACATTGATTCTTGCTGGAGTATGGTTCCATGGACACCAAATGTTGCCCTGGACTTTACCCAAGGGCCCATTATACATGTATGAGCTTTGACAATGAGTGTCAGTAAGCTATTCAACCAAGGAGGGGTGCACATCACAGCTGAACCTGATTCTGTCTCACCCAGTGTTCTCACACACACACACACACACACATTCACACACACACACTCTTCCAGGGGAGATCACTTGACCACTAACTTAGCACAGAGAAGGGATCAAAGATGGGTTATTCCTGTTCTATATTACTCAGCTACTCACTGAATAAACTTGCTGAGTCATCAAGGGAGCTGTTGTCAAACATATTTAATGTTAATTTACTTTTTAAATTTCAATATTATTAATTCCCTTGGAAAGCTGTCTATGTAGCTTTTGTAATAACTGTACGTTACATATAATGGAAGTGCTGCTGCTGTTATCATAATATTAGATACAGCTCAGTTCATAAGAATAGGCACTATATTGTTTTTGGTTTTAATAAGACTAACCTAAAATAAAAAAGCTCATCTAGTGCCAGTTTGAAGGGAAGCCTGAATGATGAGTAAACCAGTAATCTCATCATGTAATTCCTTTTTAGTATTTTATGTTATAGTAGGTCATTTTCTATTGTTAAACAAATATTGGTCTAATTGGTCATATTTTGTTACTTAGCAATTTATGCCATATTAGTTTAATCTTTTAATATGTTTTGACATTTGACTGATGACATCATAAAGATTAAACTAATGTTAATTGCTAACAAAAGTCTTAATGTTTAAATACACTGTTTTAGATTCAGAGTGTGCTGCAGTTCTGAATGTTTTGCTTCTATTAATCTAACTGAATTTCACTGATGCAGACGAGATATTTTGGCTCTTGGCCAACATGTTAATAGTAGTACTGGGTAGCTTAGTGCCTCCTTTCAGGCCTCACTAAAGTGATTGTTAACCCTTAGGCTAATAAAAATGATTCCATTGTCAGTGCTGCAATGCATTGGAATACTAACGTACAACACTGGATTTATGACCACGAGCCCTGCCCCACACACAACACTCAATTCGTAATCTCAGCCATGTTGCTTTGGAGCAAGAAGGAAAGAACGTGCCTTTATATAGCACCTTTCTTGACCTCAGAACGTCCCAAAACGCTTTACAGCCAATTAAGTACTTTTTTTTAAGTAAAGTCACTGTTGTAATGTAGGAGCAGCATTGAATGGAGGCATGCCAACTGAAAAGCAGAGAAAGAATTATCATTGGGCTGAGTTCATATGCCCCCTAAATTGAAAGCTTTTGGGAGCCTTGAAGCAGGTTGCCCACCTGCACTCTGTTGCAGTTGGTATGTGACCTGAGAGACCAAGCGACAAAAGGGGATGGAAAATAATTTGGAAAGAAAAGAGCATATATCAAAAAAAAAGAAGTGATTCCATTCCATTAGCACAAAAATCCCAGGACTAGGACTTCAATGATTGTTTTCAATCTAAATCAGTTTAATTTAAAAGTCATAGAATATGTGGCTCTTAAAAAAAAATCCACAAAGTATGATGTCATTTTTAGATGTTCCATTTTGGTAAGTTACTAAATGATGCCTATGTGGTCCGAATGATATTTGGTAATTTGTAATAAGATGATATAATGAAAAAGGGGAAACACAGAATATGATGTTTCTGAGGCATCAAAAACATACAACAAGTTGAATTATCACCTAGAAAGGCTTGATTGCCTGCTAAACCAGTAATCCCACTGTGCAGATGAATATGTGATCATTGTTGGTATTTGATAATGGCTGTGTTTCTAATAAAATAATATCACAACTTATCAATTCATATAGTTAAGCAAATGGTATATTACCAAAACATCATCTTTGACTTTGTTTTAGTAGTTGTACTGTAAATATAATCAAGTAATACACATAATCAGTGTAGCTGATTTAACAAATGGTGATATTTCATCTTGACTAATAATTGGATGTAAAATCTATTTTTTTTGGTTTCTATTAATCTAGTACCTTATTAAATTAATTGGTATAGGAAAATGCTTTGGCAGTTGTTTGATATATAATCATAAACATGGTAGTGTTAGACATGCAGATATGGTCCAGATCAAATGTGTGGCCCATCAGTCCTCATTAAAGTACTGGGGAAATCTTAGATTAGAACTTCTAATCGTTGGAATTTTTTTTACATTTGTAAGGATGTCTCAATTCTTTGACTCCCTCTGTGAGGAACTGTTTCATGTAATGATAGTCTACACATTGACAATCATCTTGGTGACTTGCACGTAATATTTTTTGTAACTTCATAAATTTTAACTTCAAAATCTTATTTCAATTTTTAAAAACATGTTAGTCATCCCATGAAGTTGCTGGTGCATGTGACTGATAAAGAGTGAAAATTCATAATTTTAGTTCAGTCTTTGTAGCCCCATTTAAACAACAAGATTTAATTGGGAATGACACCGAATTAAAGCTTGCTTCAGTTTTACCATGGCTGTCTATCCGGTGGAGAGTGGTTTAATTCTGTGTCACCCTGCATTAAGTTTTCATTCCTTATGTGATGTATACTTACATTACAGTATTACACAGCAAGTGGAAACTTTCTATAGAGATTTAGATTACTGCTCACCAATACTATATTTATTTATATTGGTCACAACTAAAGTCGATGGGAAAATACAAGGAATGTAAAATTAGCTAGCTTGGACAATACAGTAAATAATGAAACATTTATGAATCTTTTTAGTTGGGAGTCATAATTATTTCTTGTAAGCAGTTGCAATTGTTAATCATGTTTAATTTCACTTTGTTTTGAAAATTCTAGCTCTGATTTTAACTCAGGAGCGTGGGGGGCTGAAGTGGGCGATCCATCAACTCCCCAGAGTGAGGGGCCTGGGAGATTTTAATGCCCGTGCCTCATTACCATGCCCCGACAATGACTCCCCCTCGAAGCCGGCGGGAATAACATCACTGCCAGTGGGGAAGAAGAGTCAAATTCATGGGGGGGGTGGGGGGGGTGGCGGTCAGGCCGCTGCCAGGGACCCATGGAAATGGTCCCCCACCACGTAAGTAAGGAATTGAGGGGGAGGGAGATAGGAATGTCCGTGATGGGGAAGGGTGGCCCAAGGTATCCTTGTGCTCCCCCTGGCCCATAAGGAACCTTGAACAATTCAAAAAAAAACTTTGCCAAGTTCCGGGTTTCAGACCATGTGGGCCTTTGTTAGGCCCGGGGTTAATATGCCGTCCCATTTAAATTAGGCCTCCACTTCTCCTTGACAGGCAGCCTTCCTGTGCCTGATTTCAGGCTAGTTAAAATGGTGGAAGATGGGAACGCAGCACAAACTCCCTCCCTCCGCCATCTTATCCCCCCTCTGATTGTAGCATTCCCGCTGAGTGGGGGTGGGGGAGGTTAAAATACCCCCTTATGTTGACATGATGATGTAAAGCCTGTGAGAAATTTGTGGACAATAATTAAGTGACCTATGATACTTTAAACAGAAAGCAAAATAGAACACCTATCATTACTTGGAGTTGCACATTAAATTAAATCATTTTATTCCATCTGGATGATAGAACACAGTCAAATGATACAACAATCCTATAAAGTGACATTCTTGCCCTGTTACTTTTCAAATAACAAAGACTGTTAGCATTTTTAAAAATTCAAAGACAGCTTTTGATCTATTTAAAGTGTATAAAGATGACATAACAGCTAAGGTGATAGTGCAACCAAAACTAACGTAATATGACGTACCAACCTGTCTTTTAAAAAGGCACTGCCTTTATGCAGAAGTGTTGAACCTTTTCTTTTTTTGGGGGTGGGGCGGGAGAGAAGCTACCAGCCATTTTGTCATAATGGTACCAAATACAATTAATGTGAAGATAAATTTCAATGCAATTTACATAATTTGAAACATATGCCAAACACATCTTCATGAAGATGATGCCTGTTCATTGTTTATTCTTTCATGTTTCCGGAAGTACCAGCTTTACTGTTTTCATGCTCCTGCTCCTGTCACACTTTTTCCTTCTCCTTTGTCTTTGATTATTTTTATACTATCTGTACATTTCAAATCATAGTTTCTTCAGTATTATCTATATCTGTGCAAGTTTACTCAGCAAGAGGGAGTTGTTCCTTGTTTAATCTGGTGGATGAACAAGGCAACAGGACCACCAAAAGGTGTGCAAACAACCACAGGTATGTGTTGTTTGTTCATTACAATTTCCTCTCCGATTCACTAATACTGCAACATCTTGCATTTATATAGCGCCTTTAATGTAGGAAAACATCTCAAAGCACTGATTAGGAGCGTAATCAGACAAAAATTGACACTGACCAAACTTTTAGTCACTCATCTTAATACCTCCTTCTTTGGCTCAAAGAAGTAAGTTTTAAGGAATGTCTTAAAGGGGATGACCACCAATGGTGGGGCGAAGGAAATCAGGGATGCACAAGAAGCCAGATTTAGAGAAATGCAGAGTTCTCAGAGGTTTGCAGGGCTGAAAAAGGTTACAAAGGTAGGGAGGAGCGAGGCAGTGGAGGGATTTGATCATGAGGATGAGAATTTTAAAATTGAGGGGTTGGTGGACTGGGAGCCAATATAGGTCAGCGAGCACAGGGGTGATGGGTGAACGAGATTTGGTGCGGATTAGGATACGGACAGCAGAATTTTGGATGAGCTGAATTTTATGGAGGGTGGAAGTTGGGAGGCCAGTCAAGGGAGCATTGGAATAGTCGATTCTGGAAATAACAAAGGCATGGATGAGGGTTTCAGCAGCAGATAAGCTGAGGCAGGGGTGGAGATTAGCGATGTTACATTGGTGGAAGTAGGTGGTTCTTATGCTGGAGAGGATCTGGGGTTGAAAGCTCAGCTTAGGGTCAAATAGGACACAGAGGTTGCAAACATTCTGAGACAGTGGCCAGGGAGGGGGATGGAATAGGTGGCAAGGGAACAGAGTTTGTGGCGGGGGCCGAAGAGTATGGCTTTGGTCTTCCCAATGTTGAATGGAAGAAATTGTGGTTCATCCAGGACTGGATGTCAGATAAGCAGCCTGACAATACAGAGGTAGTGGAGGGGTGGAGAGGGGTGGTGGTGAGGTAAAGCTGGATGTCATCAGCATACGTATGGATCCCGGAGTCATGTATTTGGATGGTGTCACCGAATTTATTGAATTATTATGATTTATTAAAAGGTTTAGAGAAAGAGTAGAGAAATAGGATTAGGATGGATATTGCTAGTGTAGAGCCAGCACTTCCACAGGCATACTGGGCAGCATGCTCTCCTCCTGTGCTGAAATTTCTATAATTCTGTGATCTGATTAGTTACCACTCTCTGATTCACTGACCGTTATCCATTATCCTCAATAGCTGGAACATTGAGCGTTGAATTTTGAGCAGCTTCAATTTTAGCAATGGCACAAAAATATTTTGAATGTGGCTTTGACGTACATTTGTGGTGTTACCTTAACACCAAGGGCACGATTTTAACTTTGAAGCCCGGTGCGTTGGAGGCGGGGGGGTGGGGGGCAAACAAAATCGGGGATTTCCGGAGCAGGAAGGAATCCCGGCTCCAACCCGCTGAAAAACACGCACGACCCAGACCAAATATAACAAAAACCATATATATAAATGAAAAAATGACGGTCTGTCAGATGCCATTGTGCATACCCTTTGTGATCACAAAACCTTAGCCTTTCATTTCCTACTATTTTTACATGATACGTCCCTCGTGGCTGCAGCAGAGGTAGAAGCAGGTTGCTCATGTTCATGCCCTGACTGTTGAGATGTTTTTGGTGGGCCTTCTTGATGGCAGAGGCTGGGCACTTCCTCCTGTCCGCCGGGTACAGCATCTCCCTCCTCCTCCTCCTCACCCCTGCCAGGAGCACCTCAAGTGAGACGTCACTAAATCATGGAGCTGGCTTGCCCCTCTTTTGTTCCATTTTGCCTGCTTGCTCCTTTGTCTGGCAAAAGCCATTGATGTAACGGCCCTTTAAATACAGACACTCCAGCTGACAGCAGGTCATGCGGGCGCACAGTCCGCCCACTGCGTAGCTTTCGGACACCAAACTCGGAAGCCACGTTAAGGACCATCAATTAAGTCGCGATCGCGTGGGGAACGGTAAGGATTTATTTTTCGGGTTTGCCGCGCGCTCGTTGACACCCCCCCCACCCCCGCCCCCGGCTGCCAGCCTGCTGACTTATTAAAATCGTGTCCCAATTTTCTAGTAAACAAGGGATGGCTAATTAGCAGAAAAGAGAAAATGTTATTTCTAGAAGTAGATCCTAAAGACCTTTCTAAGCAGTCCATGCAATCAAAGTCACCCCATTTGCACCACAGCACACAGAGGTGGCCAGTAAATAAAGCATAGCAGTATCCAATGCTCGTTTGTGAAAACAATGGAAAGTAGCTATTTAGATTCAAAGATCATTCATGTTTGGAGTGTTTGTTCAGTCACTGTGCTGGCTACATGAGGGTTGACCTTTTAATCCAGTTTTGCACCAGTATTGGTTCGTCCTGAGTATTTGGACTGAAGGAATGAAAACAATACTAAATTTCTGCCATTTCAGTGTAAGACTTTCATGACATCCCATAATACCCCACTTTCATTAGTATTCTCTCTGCACTTTGGTGATGTAAATAATGGTGTTCAGGTACTTAAATAACGGCAGTTGTCTGTTCAGGCTGGTATCACACTAAGTTAATGTGAATTAATTGCCATGCACAATGTAAATAGAGATCATTTTTTTGTTCCGTGTGAATTAATCCAAATTATACAGTGCTATGGTTGGTCACTTCCTGTTAAAGTTATATGCCAATGAATGCATATTATCCATTTATGATGTGAGCAACATTAATAGTAATGTACAAATGCCTATGGTTAAATACCAATAAAAGCTCGAGAAGAACAGCTGATCCCAGTCTGATCAGCCAGAAGTATCTTCCAAAACATTCCTGATGTGGAAAATAGGTTGGGTTGGACAATCTGTAAAATTATAAGTAAACCCTGAAGAGAGAGTTAATGTTTCATAATTCAGCATATCTGAAAACCTAGTAAGGTGACGTGTTCATTTATTAGTCCATCTTCATGACTATAAGGTGTCATGGAAGAAAAAGTCACCAACGTGAATGCCAGTCAGAAAGACATGTTGGGGGTGAACTTGGTCTTTGGTGGTAGTGCAAAACGGGCGATTAATGAATCGGCAGCTCGTTAGAAAATCAGGCGGGGTGTAACACGGGCTGCCTATACATTATTGCCAATTTGCGCTACATCAAAGACTTAATTTTACACTGTTATATTTCTAATATAAATGTCATGTATGAAAATTTTGATTAACTGTCCATTTAAATTGGTCAAAATGTAAATATGGAAAAAGTATGATTTAAGAAGTTTACTAATGGAAATAATGTAGCTAAGGTTTAGTGTATGAATTGAGCTTTGCTTCATGGCCAAACTAATCTCAGTACCCACTATTCATCAGTAATGCACATCTCTTCATTCATCATTGCTTAAGTAAATTGCTTTGAAGCGAAAATTTTTGGCTACTGAGAACAGTTGATAGGAGACCTGCGAGCATTCATTGACCTAGCTCATTCAGATTTGCAGAATGCAAATAAATGGCACATTGATATAGTAACAGATTTAGATGACGTAAACCAAAACAAATTCAGAAAGGCTAGTTCATGTGCTTGCCCTGTTGATACTTCAATTACATCTGTAAACAAGAGCTTCATTTACATAGGGAAAAATAGAACTAATTTATTTTGCTGTTAATTAAATCCCAGTAAGAGGCTTTTAAATGAGAATTTAGAAGAAAATAAGAATTCGTTGTATATAGTTCCTGTATTTGTGTGATCAGCACTTACTGCAGTCTTGAAAGGTGAATTTAATTCCAGTTACCAGTCAAGACATAATGTGGATAGATGCCAATATCAGTGATGCTGAAATTATGGTGGAGAAAGTTATTTCTGTGAAGGGCACCACGGTATAGATCAGATAGCTCTACATACCTCACTTATTTTACACCGCTATGGACTGAAGATTAAATAGGGTTAAATCCCAAGTCAAACCACCTGTGGGAGTCAGTGAAGCCATATACAAAATATATTTGCATATAAATTGGCCTAAAATCTAACATAATCCTGAACCATATTAATTATTGATTAATTCACACCTTTAACTTTACTATTGGAATTGCTACATAATGCCGTAGAACATTTCAATACCATTTATAAAGATAAAAAGATTTTTGAGATAAGAGACTTGCTTCTTCATCTAATCATATGAAACAACCTTTTCTCTTAGTGATTTCCTTTTGAATAAAACTGTAGACATGATTCACAAAGCTTATTCAAACTGTTTGCCTCTCCAGTGAGCACAGTAGTAATACTAGGCCAAGAGTTAAGTAACATAAGCTACAGTTGCCCATGATCTTTCTTGTCAGCCGGGCATCTGACACATGCAGAAGATTCTACAAGGTGAATAACCTTAATGATTTGAATAATCCTTTATGGGATATTATATATATTTTATATGACGAACGAGATAAAATTATGTTGAAATTTCATGTTTGTTTATTTTCTTTCCCTCTGACTAGGTACTTGGGTAAATATTGAGACAGGGTTTTTTCCTGGTAGATAACTCTAGTCTAACCCGATGGGCCATCCTGCCTTTTACTTTTCAACAGAGCACATGTTTTGCAGCTGTGCATTAGGATATTTTACTCCCCTGCAGACAAATCAATATAACTCACTACTCAAAATGGTATCTCAGAGGTATAAATTTTAGAAAAAACACCAGCAAACTCTGAATAATATTCTGAGCACTAGAAAACAACAAGAGATTTAAATGTACAAATGGATGTTTGAGCTCAACTGGACTTTTGTGCACTCTGAGCGTTACAAGTTTTAATGTAGAGTGAAAGGTTTTGACAATATTCAGTGGCAGGTCAGCAAGACACAAATGGCAGACCTGTGCTGCCAGACCATACATCAGTACCAGTGCAAATGTCTGCTGGATAGTTTGGTTACTGCAGCAGCGACTCTCGAGCAGATTAAATGAGTAGCCTGCAGTATGCCAGACTGGATGGAAGAAGTGATGAGCTCTTTCTTTTTGCATGTATGAAACAAAACACACAGAAGGAATTAAGATATTTCTGCATAATCAAAAATTATTTTGCGTATGTGTTAAACATACAACCAATAGACTCAGAATGATGAAGTCATTAAGAATATATATATATGGATGTACTATGCCTATGAATTATGTCAACATTTCAACAGAAAACGTCAGACGTTTTGCCAATATTACGTTAGCATAATCTTGGTGCACAGTTACTGTCCACTTGTAAGAACTAAAGTTCAAAAATATTATTAAAAATTTATTCAATTCCATATTCTACAAATACTTTGTTTTTTTTATTCGTTCATGGGATGTGGGCATCACTGGCAAAGCCGTCATTTATTGCCCATCCCTAATTGCCCTTGAGAAGGTGGTGGTAAGCCGCCTTCTTGAACCGTTGCAGCCCGTGTGGCGACGGTTCTCCCACAGTGCTGTTAGGAAGGGAGTTCCGAAATTTTGTCCCAGTGACGATGAAGGAACGGCGATATATTTCCAAGTCGGGATGGTGTGTGACTTGGAGGGGAATGTGCAGATCGTGTTGTTCCCATGTGCCTGCTGCTCTTGTCCTTCTTTTAGGTGGTAGAGGTTGTGAGTTTGGGAGGTGCTGTCGAAGAAGCCTTGGCGAGTTCTGCAGTGCATCCTGTGGATGGTACACACTGCAGCCACAGTGCGCCGGTGGTGAAGGGAGTGAATGTTTAGGGTGGTGGATGGGGTGCCAATCAAGCGGGCTGCTTTGTCCTGGATGGTGTCGAGCTTCTTGAGTGTTGTTGGAGCTGCACTCATCCAGGCAAGTGGAGAGTATTCCATCACACTCCTGACTTGTGCCTTGTCGATGGTGGAAAGGCTTTGGGGAGTCAGGAGGTGAGTCACTCACCGCAGAATATCCAGCCTCTGACCTGCTCTTATAGCCACAGTATTTATATGGCTGGTCCAGTTAAGTTTCTGGTCAATGGTGACCCCCCCCACCCCAGGATGTTGATGGTGGGGGATTCGTATGCTGTAGATTATAAATTACCAATCTACAGACTGGTAGGGTCAAAGTAATGCAGTTTATTTACTGGTAGTAAATTTGTGGGGCAACCCCAATATGTCTGGGGGGGAGGGAATCAGTCTAAACCCATCTCCCGAGGGGAAGTGCTGATTTTGACCCCTTTTCCTTCCCCACCCAAAAATAAAGCAAAAATTGAGAAAAGTCTACACGTATGATTTTAAGTATCATTTTTATAGAATTAAGGGTCAAATTGATCTCTAGTCTTGATGTGCTGTAGTGTTTATATAAAAAAAAGTTGCCGACAAATATATTAAAAAATCTTGGTGCTGTGTCTGCTTTTCTCAGCCTCCCTGATTCACAGTGACTGAGCCTACCATGTTTGTAATTAGCAAAGTTTCCCATATTCCAGTTCCAGTAGTGACCCTGCACTGGTTGCTTTTGTCTCTGGTCGATCTTGTTGCTGGAACTTGCCAGTTAGCGGCCCACTTGGTCTTTGCAGTATTTCCCATGCTCCAGGGAGTTTCGGTAACATTTGAGGAGCATCTGCTGACTCTGCTTATAACGTTGAAAACTTCAATGAGATAACCTCAGTTTCTCTTCGTGGCCCTGTTATTTCCCACCCCTTCTCCCACATCATCACATTTACTGGTTAATGTTCTTATAACTGGAGAAAGGAGATTAGATATGATTAGTCTCCATTTTTTTTGTACAAAACCTGCAAAATATGTTAAAATACTATTATATATGATTTATGATGCATTATTCTATTTATTTTAGGCTTAATATAGACCAAGACAACATCATTCCATTAATCAAAGTAAAAATAATTGAAGCAGTTATGGTGCAGTGCAGCTTTAATTAAGATACAGAGTATGAGGCAATAGGTTATGAGGTTACAGGACTGTCCAGTTGGGGAGGAAATGTTAAAGTATGAAGTCATTGCTGTTATTTGACGTTTTCTTTTGGAATGATGCAAACAGCATATAATGAACGCATGTAGCACAGGAAGGGGTAGTGTCAGTCAGGTCTCGCTGATCTTCTGTCACAGCAGGAGCTGCATCACACAGAGAGGGTCCAAATTTCAGTCTCTACTGCAGCTTCAAAATTCATATGAAATTTGCACTAAAGTATCAAGCATAAATACTGTATAGTTTGAGATTCATTGTCAATGTCGCTAAGTCAAAAACACACACCTCCGTTTCCTGTTCAGGAAGCCACTCACCAGGCTTTTGAACCCATCTCTGGTATGATGTGCAGTGAAAACGTTACCACAGGTTAGTGACTGAATCAAATAGCACCAAGTGCTCCCCCATCCCTTCCTTTAGCTCGTCTAAGATGATAATTCCAAGCCTTTAACACATGTAGCGCACAATCTGCCTGTATTTGTAACCAGTACTTTCCAGCAGCTACGAGAAGAATGTTATAAAAAAGCATTCCAGATGGATGTTCCTCATCAGGTTTTTACATCAGCTATTGTGCAGAGATCAGTACACAGGAACATTGACCCCCTTTTTTAATGTATGTGCTGGTTTAAATAAATGATGATGCTGTTAGAGAATGGTCTAGTTACAGTGTAAAGCTGAGCTGCATCATCAAAGTTCACAAACCAGACAAAGGATTGTAAAGAGTTGTCAGCATATAAAACAAGATTGTTTAAGATTTGTTTTAGTGCAGTGGAAAATTTCACCTTTTTTGGGATTTTGCTTTTTTCTCATGGAGTTTTGTTCTGCTGGTGTATTAGAGGTTAAACAAAATCTGGCGGAAGATTCATCATATGAGCCGGTGCAAGATTATATTATTAGGTTATTGTTGCTTATGGGAAGAATCTGAAATAGATTAAACTGCATCTTTTCCGATAAAACCACTTGTCTGGTTGCAATCCTGAATGACCTTTCTCAACACATGGTCATTTGCCAACAGGTAAAGGCATGAAATGAAGCAAATATAAGAATATTCTAATGGCACATAAAATAGAGACCATTCATTGTGATACATCGCTGCACATGGTACTACATAGTTTCTTAAAGAGGAAAAGCAGTTTGGTAATCCCCATTTTAAAAAAAAGCTAGTTGAGTTTCTGTGGTGTTTACAAGATGGAGAACATGGTTATTCACTTACCTGCTCTCTGCTTCTGTCCCTCTCTTTCTTCTCTCTGCTGTTACTCTCCTCTTAACATTTCTTTTTGCTTCTCTGACCTCTTCTCCTTCTCTTTGTTTTTCTCTTTTCATTTGGGTGAGAGATGATTGGTAACATGACTCATTGTGGTGGAAAAGGAGACACTAATAGCTGCAGACTACAGATGGGTTAGAGGTTTTGGAGACAATATGGTTTTCAAGGGCTCCCTTCCCATTCCTTACCCCAATCACTCATGCTTCCCCCCCCCCCCAACTAGTCACTCCCATCATGTCCCCTACCCATTAATTTTCCCACTATCCATTCCCCTTCAACCACCCCTCATTCTTATCATTCCCATTTCCTCTTTGAATGACCCACTCAACCCCTTGCTCCATTGTCGCTCACCTCATTCTAAGTCCTTTATCCACTCTCCCTACTCCCACTCCTCCCAAGGGTGGGTGCTGAGAAGCCAGATGTCCCCTCCCCTCAATTAGTGTCCCTCCTGCCTTCCCTTTCCTCTATTCACTTCCTATCTGTTTCCTCAAAGAGGCTATGTTTGCTTTCACAATTCAACATTTAAAAGAAAGAATCAAATTAGAATGAGGAAAAAACCTTCTACTTTTCTTTCTATTTATGTCTTTTTCTTTCTCTCTTTCTTTATCTCTCACTCTCTCCAGGGAGAATTTTAACTGGGAGTGGGTTTCAGGCACGAGGGGGTTGGGGTGACAGAGTCGGCGCCAAACATGCCCGACGTCAGCAGCGTGAGGTTTGGGCAATATTAACTCCAGGCTTTACCTGCACGCTGCCGGTAGAAACGGGCGGAAAGCGTCAGCTGGCCGGTGGGCAGGGGTTTAAATTGGAGCGGCAGGAGGCCACCAACCGCACCAAAGGGAGGCTCGCTGTCAAGAAAGTAAGTAACGGAGAGGGGTTTTCAGGAGGGTCTTGTGGGAGGGATAGGGGTGAGCCTGGGGCAGGGATGGTCTAATCTTTCCTTGTGGGGCCCTTCCACTACCTCTTCTGGTCCCAGATCTTCTTCTCGCTGTCTTCACCTGGCGGGAAAACCGCAGTAGCTTCCCTGCTCAAGCCTGATTTTAAAACCCTGCCAGCTTCAGGCGGGTAGCTTTGCCACCATGTCAGAAGGAGGGAAAGGTGAGTCACCCGAGGCATTTTAACTGCCCACCTGCCTGGTTTCTGTTGGGTGAATTGGGTTAAAATCTGTCTTTTTCTCTGTCTTTTTCTCTCTCTTTCCCTTTCTCTCTCTCTCTCTTTCCCTTTCTCTCTTTCTCATTGGCATTAGAAATTATAATCTCTGGAATAAACTTTTGATTACACGTCTGGGCAGTAATCTGGTGGAGTAGATCGCCCACCCATTGTAGAGCTGTCCTGATTTGCACTCCATCATAATTAGTATTGACCTTTTCTAAAGGTCAGCAAAACAAGAGTGAGATCATTAGTTGGCTTCAAAATTCCACTGGTATTTTTCCTTTGTAAATAAAACTAACGTTAAATGTAATTTATTTCTCTCTCATAAACACACAAACACAGACACATCTCTCTGTTTTTCTAAAAGAAAAACTCAATATAAATTATACCTTAGTAAAGCTTGTGAAATCTGTGCTCTTGTTTTTCAAATTTATTTGAAGCAAAGCTACTGAGTAGAAAGTACTCCCATCTGTAGTGCTGGCTGAAGGATACTCATGCATCCTGGGAAATTATTTATACTGCACATGCTCAGACTGAGCAATCCAAATTCTGGACAAAATGATCAAATCCATGCCCAGGCTCTTGGAAGAGACTAAGACTTGGCTGCGCGCAGTTTGGCTGCTGCATTTCCCTACATTACAAGTGACTACACTTCAAAAGTAAAGTGCTTTGGGACATCCTGCGATCATGAAAGGAGCTATATAAATGAAAGTCCTTTCCTTTTCTTCAGGTAAAAACAGAAAATGCTGGAAATGTACAATAGGTCAGCCAGCATCTACAAAGAGAAAAGACCAATTATTGATGTTTCAGGTGTAGTCCTCCATCAGAACTAAAGTTAGTTTTGATGGAGGACTGCACATGATTCTCATTGAACTCAATGTAATGAGATAAACTGGGCTAAATATAAATGAAAAAGTTAAACTATTAAAGAAAGTGAGAGACTGAAATTATACTGGATAATTATTTGGGTTTATTTTGTAAAGAAGGGAATGTGATAGAAAATGTTGACATGTCCATAACCACTGCTATGTTAACAAGATCATAACATTTCAACTTGTGTTTAACTGTTTTAACATTGTTGAAAGCAAAATCTAAGATCATAATGTAATCTGTTTTTGGAAAAAGTAGATGTGCAGACATATCACTTCAGTATAAACAGCCCCTTCATCTCTGGTTTGTGTGGGAGGAGGAAGGTATCAGCATTTGTAGAATGAAGCATGAAGAAGCAAACAGCTGAAAAATAGAAATGTGAAATTCTGATAGAGCAGAAAGCCCGATTTATAGTTGTATGTTGTGCACAGCAGGCATATGACTTAAAAACTGCAGGAAAGAAAGCTAACATGGAGCGTCTTTGAATAGTTTCATTGTTTTGCCCCAGAATTTCTGAACTAGGAGTTACTTGCTCCTTTCCGAAAATATTATTTACACCCTGTCTTAAAGCTTCATTAATCACCAGTTCTTCCTGTTGAAGACTACATTCTAATAATAGGGGATAATCATTCTGTGGACAGCTTTAGTTCCAGTTGATTTTCCAATGAGTTCACTTGGCCTCCATATGATTATTACAATGGCTTGCTCTTCTTGTGGTTATAGCATGGAAATTGGGGCGAGTTGGTGATAGTTGTCGCTTGTGTCCACCTTTTCCATGCATTGCAGTGTGCAATGAAATGTTTTAGTTCTTCAGTGTCAAACAGCTGAAATGGTTATTAGAATCCAGCAATGTAAATCTATGGTCATTGGAGAGTTCCATTATTTTCCTCCCAAAATTGCAACTAGCTTGTATTTAACTGCTGAGCTTCACGCAACTCCCTTTTTAACTGGAAGTATTTATCATTTTGGATTTAAGAACTTGATGTTGATAAGACACAATAAATAATATAATTTCTGTGAAACTAAAACATTGCTTAATCTTTCACATATTGCACTCATCATTTTACAATGATTAAATTGATTTTATATATATGGTAGAGATGAAAAATTGACAAAAATAGGCTTTTAATTGATCCTTGCAAATAATGTGTACACTGCTGCGTTGTAAAATATGCACAAAATCCAGGTCAATTTTTACATGTGAATACATATATATATATATATAAAATCAGTGTAATGTATGACCTGAAAAAAGAATGTTGTTTAGCCCTGATTGCTTGGTATTATTTTTCCTGATAAATAATATTGTCTCCAAGATGAGTTCAAAATAACTACACATTAATTTATTACCATTTCTTAAAGATAGCCTTTTCTAGAACCTCACTGATGGTTTACATTATCAAAGAATTAAATATAATCTTAGTTACTTTCATTAAGTAATTATCCAATAATAATTGTTGGGGGATAAAAATTCTGTTTTTATGGAGCAGCAAATCACTTTTTTACAAAGCAGACTTTGTGTATAACAATCACCAAAGCCCAGAAATGATTGACAATATTTGCAGGCAAACGCTCAATGCGCAAAATCCACTATTTTGGCGGGGGTATTTGTGAATTTAAAATAAACAGCTAATGCTCATTTTGAAACAGCCAGAGGAATGTCACACAAACATGTTAAGATTTTGTCCACCAATATTTCAAATGGCAATTTCTAGGCATATAAGTTAACATTTAATTTTATAAATATTAAATGATAACTTAGACTGAAAAATCTTAACTGAAGGTCAATTTGATAGGTATTATGAGATTACTTTGAAATGACATGTATTAATGTTCGGATGGTGAATTGTTGGTGTTCTGTGATTTTTTTTTTCTGTGTTTGCATTAGTGAAAATAATTTATAGTGGAAAGGATATTTACCTCTTATGCAACCTGCTGCATTTTTGTCACAGGCAATGCTTGTCCACTGTGCTACGTTGATAATGCAAATAATGTCATGACATAATGCAGATTGGTAGAAAGTCATCAAAGTGCAGACATGACATCAATTTGCAATTTACACTAAAATGTATGAATATTATTCACCCCAATCATATTGTATTGCCACAGGAATTAAAATAAAAAATATTTATTTAGATAAAGTATTCTCTAAAATTTACCCGGATTAATAGTCTTAAATAAGTTGATTTGAGCAGTAACAAACATTTTTAAGAGAAGATATGCTTCTTTGCTTCTACTGCAGAACCACTTCAGGAAGCAATACCAACAAACACTCTGATGCTGTAGAAACTGCCTCATTTATACTGTAAGGTAGTTTTTCCGGCACTTAATCCACATTTAAACAACATGCACTCTTGTTTTATGGTCAATTTACAACTTTTGCTGGGGGCTGCCACTTTTCACAGTGACTGAGAAAAGATCGTAGAAGCCAGTGGGCAAAAAACGGATTCACTGGCCTGTGTTGGATGGGCCTGAGCAGTTTAGTCACTCGTCCCACGGTGACCAAGATTATTGTTATTTCTCGCGACAAGTATTCATGTTGTTGTCTAAATTTGTGCCTCCGATGGGACTGGCACCTTCTCATTCACTTTATCACTGCCGTTGAACTTGGGGTTACCATGGCCTAGAAATTAATTTAGGCCCATTTTCAGATGGGTGCAGGTAATGATCCCTGGACTGGAAGATAGTCCTTGGGCACGGACTGCTTCATTATCTGAGGGGTTGCGAATGGAACTGAACACTGTGCAATCATCAGCGAACATCCCTATTTCTGACCTTATGATGGAGGGAAGATCATTGATGAAGCAGCTGAAGATGGTTGGGCCAAGGACACTGCTCTGAGGAACTCCTGCAGCAATGTCCTGAGGCTGAGATGATTGGCCTCCAACAACCACGACCATCTTCTTTTGCAGCTTGCTGAAATATGCCTTGAGGAATAAAAACTCCACGGGAAAAGTGATCCAACCGTGGCTAACTAGAGAAGTACAGGATAGTATTAGATTAAAGGAAGAGGCTTACAATGTTGCCAAAAAGAGTAGTAAGGGAGGGTTTTAGAAATCAGCAAAGGATGACCAAGAAATTGATCAAGAGGGAGGAAACTGAATGAGAGAAAACTAGCAAGAAATATAAAAACAGATTGTAAGAGATTTTGCAAGTATGTAAAAAGGAAGAGAGTAACAAAAGTAAACGTGGATCCCTTAGAGGCAGGGACAGGAGAAATTATAACGGGGAATAAGGAAATGGCAGAGACGTAAAACAAATATTTTGTATCTGTCTTCACAGTAGAAGATGCAAAAAACATACCGGAAATAGTGAGGAACCAAGGGTCTAATGAGAGTGAGGAACATGAAGTAATTAAGATTTGTAAAGAAAAAGTACTGGAGAAATTAATGGGACTAAAAGACAACAAATCCCCTGGACCTGATGGCATACATCCTAGGGTTTTAAAAGAAGTGGCTGCAGAGATGGTGGATGCATTGGTTTTAATCTTCCAGAATTCCCTAGATTCTAGAACAGTCCCAGCAGATTGGAAGGTAGCAAATGTGACCCCGCTATTCCAGAAAAGAGAGAGAGAGAAAACAGGGAACTATAGGCCAGTTAGCCTGACATCAGTAGTAGGGAAAATGCTAGAATCTATTATTAAGGATGTAGTAACAGGGCACTTAGAAAACCATAATATCATTAGGCAGAGTAAACACGGTTTTATGAAAGGGAAATTGTCTTTGACAAATCTCTTAGAGTTTTTTGAGGGTGTAACTAGCAGGGTAGATAAAGGGGAACCAGTGGATGTAGTAAATATTGGATTTTCAAAAGGCATTCGATAAGGTGCCACACAAGAAGTTGTTACACAAGATTAGGGTTCATGGGATTGGGGATAGAATCATAGAACCATAGAATATCAGCATGGATTCTGGATTGGCTAATGGACAGAAAACAGAGAGTAGGAAGAAACAGGCCATTTTTGGGTTGGCAGATTGTAACTAGTGAGGCCCAAGCACTGGCCACAAGGATCAGTGCTTGGGCCTCCGCTACTTATAATATATATCAACGACTTAGATGAGGGGACTGAGTGTAATGTATCCAAGTTTGCTGATGATACAAAGCTAGGTGGGAAAGTAAGCTGTGAGGAGGACACAAAGAGGCTGCAAAGGGATATAGACAGGTTAAGTGAGTGGGAGAGAAGGTGGCAGATGGAGTATAATGTGGGGAAATGTGAAATAATCCACTTTGGTAGGAAGATTTGAAAAGCAGAATATTTTTCAAAAGTGAGAGACTAGGAAATTCAGAGAGATTTGGGTGTCCTTGTACACGAATCACAGAAAGTTAATATGCAGGTACAGCAAGCAATTATGAAGGCAAATAGTATGTTAGCCTTTAATGTAAGGGGGTTAGAGTATAAGAGTAAGGAGGTCTTGCTTCAATTATATAGGGCTCTGGTGAGACCACACCTGGAGTACTTTGTATTGTTTTGGTCTCCTTACCTATGAAGAATATATTTGCCTTAGAGGCAGTGCAATGAAGCTTCACTAGATTGATTCCCGGGGTTATAGGGTTGTCCTTTGAGGAGAGATTGAGTAGAATGGGCATATATTCTCTGGTGATTAGAAGAATAAGAGGTGATCTCATTGAAAAGTATAAATTTCTTAGAGGGCTTGACAGGGTAGATGCTGACAGGCTGTTTCCCCCGGTTGGAGAGTCTAGAATTAGGGGTCATAGTCTCAAGATAAGAGGTTGGCCATTTAAGACTGAGATGAGGAAAAATTTCTTCACTCAGGGTTGTGAATCTTTGGAATTCTCTACCCCAGAAGGCTGTGGATGCCCAGTCGTTTTGTATATTCAAGATTGCGATCGATAGATTTTTGGACACTAAGGGAATCAAGGGAAATGGGGATTGGACAGGAAAGTGGAGTTGAGGTAGAAGTTCAGCCATATGGCCTACTCCTGCTCCTACTTCTTTTGTTCTTATGCCTCAGATTACAAATTTTCTATAATTTTTTAATGCTAAATATTATAAACTATAATTGAACCAAATGTACCCAAACTTAAAATTTTGACCTTGTTGCAGTTAAATACATTTTAAAAACTGTTTAATGGCATTGTTGTAACAAGATTACTTAGACTAGCTATGAAATATTAACAGTGAATTGACGCTATTAAAATACCATGCAGTCTTTAAAACAAGTTTAAAAAGGCTTTGGGAAGATTAAACTGATACTAAACCTTGGTCAATTACATGTATTTTAATCAAAAAAAAATTAACCTGTGTACATTTGCACAAGAGTAGAAGATGCTACGTAAAGCAATTTTATTAACAGCTCACGACAAAAATAATTCCACAACTGAAATATGTGACTGCAGCCTGTACATAGAATTTGTAGCAGAAATCCTTGGAATGTTCTTTTTCCCTTTTTCTTCTCACACCATGGTAGGGTGTGATTCATATTTTCCACCTACAGCCTACAGTTTAGCCCTAACATGTTCGTACCCTTGAGACAGAATCAAGACAGGTTCAGGCTGCCCCACCTGGGAGCGAGACAGCTGTCACAGCTGAAACCACTTCTTGTCAGCATTAATGACCAGTATCTGACACCTCAGTCTTGCTGCCCTTGTTTAGTCTAGGATGTATTTCATTAAAATAATTACTACCTGTCAGCCTTCATTTAACAGATTTTTCTCACTCTGAGCCACTGATCGGCATCTTAAACTTCACAGGCTCACGTACTTTGCACCAACACAGAGTCACTTGTTTTGAATCACTTCCATTTAGAAACTGTACCATTGATTATTTATAGACATTGACAGAGAAAAAAGTGATTGAAATCATTTTGAACTGTAATAAAGAATGCATCACAAAGTACTTTGCACATTAAAGTGCAATGATAACTTGATAACGTTTAATACAAACACTAACTTAAAAATTGGTTAGGGTGATGCAGAGCATTGGTATTTAAATATGTAGCACCACAGGGCAGTAGGTTGTGATTTCTCTCTTGTGATTCTGTGGGGGTAATTTTAACCTTTTTCTCTGGATAAAAAATGAATGATAGCAAATCAGCAGCAGCCCTTTTTACACCTCACCCGATTATCAGGCGAGGAGTAAAACGGGCTGCTGTTTGCAATCACCCTTTTTTCACCCGGCATTAAAATTCTCCCAGTATGTGAAGGGTTGGCTGTACTATCAGGAGCAAATGCTGAGTGACTCGCCAAATCATTTGCATGTGTAACGAGACAATTGAAAGACAAGTCGTCATGTACTTTTCCTAGAAGCTGGCTGAACTGTGGCTTTGGCAGGGACGCGGGAGCAACTCATCTGTTTGCCCTCTCATAGATGAACGGTGCAAGGTCCACGGCTCGATTTTAAAAGTGCGGCAGGATGGCAGCAGGCAGGCTGAGGTCAATGGGTGCGCGGCAAACCCAACTAATAAAAACTTACCGTTCCCCACGTGATCGCGACTTAATTGATACCCCTTAACCTTGTTTCCGGGTTTGCCGTCGGAAAGCTGCGCAGTGGGCGGAATGCGCACCTGCATGACAGGCTGTCACCTGGAGAGTCTGGATTTAAAGGGCCATTGTTCCAATGGATTTTGCTGGAGCAAAGAGCAAGAAGACCCAATGGAGCAGCACAGGGGCAAGGCTGCTCCAAGATTCAGTGATACCTCACTTTAGGTGCTACTGGCCGGGGTGAGGAGGAGGAGGAGGAAGAGGAGGGAACTATTTTACCTGGCGGACAGGAGAAAGCGCCCTGCCTCTGCCACCAAGAAGGCCTGGCTCAAGGTAGCAGAGGAGGTCACCAACAGGAGCTTGGGTCCAGTGCAGGAAGTGTTTCAGTGACCTAACTAGGTCAGCAAAAGTGAGTTCACTTACTGATTCTCCTGCATTCCGTGGTGCACATCATCCCACCCCCCCTAATTCAGGCCGTGACAATGGCTGTCCAGACTTAGGGTGAACAACATTCTGCGGCCTTAAACAGGCAGACAGAAACTTTACAACTGGGCTTCCAAGGCATCATACACTTCCTCCAAACTGTTCTCCAGCAGAGTGGTAGGAGTGATGTGGGCTGGTGAAAGGGGACATGGAAGTGGGGACACCACATAAAGTGCTCCCACGTCTCACCCTTTGCCCTCCTCTCTACCAGTACCCACAATGCTGCCTCCTCTCCAGGTGGCCGGGTCTGCCCCTGCACAGGTGTTGGTGGAGCAGTCTTTGGAGGGGCCCTCATGGGTTCCAAAACCCAGAGGGCGTAGGTCGAAAGCATCTAAGCAGTCAGGGCATGAACTTGAGCAACCTGCCACTACCTCTGTTGCAGCCACAGGGGATGCACCACATAGAAGCGGTAGGAAGAGAAAGGCTAAGGATTTGTGATCACGAAGGGTATGCACGAGGGTCTCTGACAGACTGTCATGTCTTTCATTTATATTTGGTTTCTGTTAAAGTCACATTAAATGTTAGCATTCTCACCACTACTGCCACATCTTGCCCATTCTTGACTGGCTTTTGTGACAGCGCCCTTCCACGTGCTTCATCATGAACGGTGACACTTGATGCCACCCAGTAGGTCACTTTACAGTGGGTGTATGTGTAATTGCTGGAGGTGGGGGGGGGCACTGCTGGTGTTGGCATTGCTCTTTCCAGGTGGTGTGAGGGCTGGACTATTCTTAGTTTCTGATATTACGAGAACCGTTCACCTATGAATGTCTCCCTGGTGTCACGAGCAGCCAGGTGAGCCGCTGCTCTGGCCATGGGTTTGTCCTCCTCCTCCTCCTGCTCCTGCTCCTCCTCAATGTGGATGAGGGGATGGGGCCTCCTCAACCCGTACCCCTCTCTGTTGCACCATATTGTGCAGGACACAACACATTACTATAATGCGACCCACTCTCGCTGGTCCGTATTGAAGCTCTCCCCCAGAACGATCGAGGCACCAAAATGGCATCTTCAGCAGCCCTATCGCATGTTCATTTATAGACCTGGTGGCGATGTGGCTATCATTGTATCGATGCTGTTGCTCAGTGATGGGGTTCCTCAGAGGTGTCATGAGCCATGTGTGCAGGGGGTATCCCTTGTCCCTGAGGAGCCAGCCCTTAAGGGTGTTCGGTGTGTGGAAGATCCCCGGGATGTTGGATTCCCTCAGAATGAACGAATTGTGGCAGCTGCCAGGGAATCTGGCGCACACGTGAAGAAATCTTTTGCGGTGGTCACAAACAAGCTGAACGTTGATGGAGTGATAACCCTTTCTGTTGATGAACAGTCCTGGCTCGTGTAGAGGTGCTTGGATTGCTATATGGGTGCAATCGATTGCATCCTGTAGCTGTGGGAAGCCAGCCACAGAGTGGAATCCCACTGCCCTTTCCGTCTGGCTGAGGTCGTCAATGGGGAAGTTGACGTATTGTGAGGCCCTGCGAAACAATCCATTGATGACCTGTCTTATGCACTTGTGTGCAGATAACTGAGAGACCCCGGCAATGTCACTGCTGGCTCCCTGGAATGATCCGGAGGCGAAGAAGTGGAGGGCAGTGGTCACTAACTGCAACGGGTAATGAGATGCCGCCAGGCCCAGCCGGGAGCAGCTGCAGATGTCTGTGACCACCTGGCGACTCACTCTCATCCTCCGTATGCACTGCTCCTCAAAGAGGTCCAGGAAGCTGAGCCTCGGTCTGTAGACCCTCTGGCGAGGGTAGTGCCTTCTGCGACGTCGCTCCCTCTATTGATCCCCTCTGTGCTCTTGTGCAGGTGCCTGTGGCACAGCACTGTGTTGTGGAGCTCCAAGTGGCGGAAGGGCATGCTGTGCCTGGCAACACTGGTGATGTTGCTCGTCCTCGGATGTACCGGTGAATGCAGCCATCGCGCACCCCCACTCCCCATCCTGGTGATGTCAGTTTGAGGAGGTCCGAATAGTTGGTAAGTATTTGTAAACAGAACAACTCTGAGTGGAAACCAAGAATTTTCAGTCTAAACACAAAGATCTCCCAGCTAAAAGTTTGTCTGGGAGAACCGCTGCAATAACTCACCTTTTATCCCCATCTGTCAAACAGGCATTTAAATATCCAAATGACTGCCGGCTGAAACACGACTCGTTCACCATGGCGTGTTTCACACAGCACGGAAACACACTGAGGCAGCGTTGACTTCACTCTAAATAAGATTCATGTACATTTCAAGTATTTCAAATTGCTTGTTTAAATATCGTCCCGCTAGCTTTAATTGCCAGCGGGACTTCCGGGTTCGGGAATGGCGCACCCACCCAGATAACTCTGATTCGTGCACATTCTTAGGCTTGTTGGAGCCGGGATTTCTGCCCGCTCCTGCAAATTGCGATTTTCTTTGCCCCCCTGCCCCCAGCGCACCCACAGTTCCGTTTTAAAATCGAGCCCTATATGGGCAATTTTCCGGCTTTGTGCTCCCAATAGGGAGCGTCATCCACTGGGAGCACATAACAGAAATTTGGGCACAAGCTGTGCATAATTTTCCAACCATTTAAATTAATGATTGGAAAATCACTTGCAGTGTACAGTGGAATCTACGACATGCGTTTCCGACAGGCAAGGGAACACAAAGCCAGAAAATTACCCATTCTATATATAATTTTTAAAGTAGGTAAACGGTTGTGCTATATGAAGAGTTTTTAGTTAAGACTAAAAATGTTAATGTGTAACTACTGCATATTGTAACACATTTCCTTTTATATTAGTACAGGTTTTCTTATATTTTGTCTGATAGAATATGGCAGGTGTATATTGTCCACCACCCCATTTTGAAACATATTTTAGCATTAAAAATACAGTGTCATCTCAAACTTGCATTAACTAAATTCAGGTAAAATGCTACATTTACACAGACCTGTGTCTGAAATGGTGAGACTGGTTGGAAAATGTTAAGCACAACAGTCTCTTTTATAATGTGTGTATCATATCAAAACTCAGGGAAAATTATTTATATCACTATCTTGAAATCTATAGTTGTGCTAAGACTTGCAATGTTTCAGGTTCCTATGACTTTCAAATATATTTATTGCCTGCTTATTATTTTACCTATATGTTTTAGTGATGTGCCACCTCTCAATAAGCAACTCAAATATTTTAGGATTTTGAAACAGAACGTTTCTGAGCAATTATCATGAATACTTCCCATTATGTGAGGCAATTATGTAAGTTGTGAAATGCAGGTCGAAGAACTATAACAAAGAGCAATTTTCATACATGTGACAGATTTGCTTCTGAGGCTCATCCTGTATCATAATAACACTCGGTGTGTTTTAGTACAAATGATTCATGTAAATCACACAAACATAGCGATGAATACCGTATCTGAACCTGACTGAAGTTAGCTAGTCCAATAGGACAATTGATGCCCAAAGCCTGAATTTGTTGGTTCAAGTTCAGGTTTGTTTCATTTTTTTTCCATCCAATGACTGAAGTACAAACTCAGACCTGACTAAGAGCAATAATTTTCATTTGGCTTTGAATTCGACAGGGTTTGGCTCAGTTTGGATCAAATCTAAATGAGACACTAATTTGAGGCTGTTCACTCATCCCTAGAAATATGCAATTAAAGTGGGTCAACTGTGAATACGCCTAAACTGTTTTTAACCTTAGGTTTTCTGCAGCTAAGATCCAGTCAAATTAATCTTAGTGGTTTATATGTGTGGTCCACCAGTGACTTTCCGACCATGTCTATGCACAGAACCTCCAAGTAACTTGAAAATGTCCCTATGTGGATTGAACTGTTCATTCAGAAAGTGCCACTGCGGTTCATATGGCAAGCTCTAATTACAGCTTTATAAAGTGCCTGCATTTGATATTAATTATTCCATTTAAAGAAATCCTAGGGAATATATAGCCACCAGAGAGTGACCTTGTGAAGAGAAAGGGGATGTTAGAGGGAGAAATCGAGAACGCTGCCTCTTGAGATGAAGTGGAATGATGCGAATCAGTGAGAACACTAAAGATTTATTGGCTGTGGCAAACGAAACACAAATCTCGACTCTTGTGGTTACTGACTGTGACATCATGCTCAGTATGAGAAAGGAAAATTACTTAATGGAGGATAATAGTTTTAGAAAGGGAGAAAAAAGGAAAGAATCAGTCTACCCATACTTAAATGTTTGGATGGGATTGAATTACATTTTCCATGCCTTAATACAGATGCACAAGTGGAGGGAATACACTTTGGGCTAACTCTACACAGTGGTGTTTAATAACTTTGATAGCATATAGATTTAAAACTAAAAATGAAATGAGGTTACTATTTTTCAATTAATTGAGAGCGTACGACCAATGATGATATAGTCTACAGATGTCTCCATTTTTATTCTATTTTTAAAGCTGAAAAGAAAATATAGTAATACATGTAATTCATATTATACCGTCAGAACATATTACTAAATGTGATCAACTGAGAAGCTATTACATATAAAAAAATAATTTTCATTTTTTCATTCCAATTCATGTCAGCAGCCAACAGTCTAAAATGAATTGGTTCAGCAGGCAATAGAACAGAGATTACTCCTGCTGATATATCCTGCCAAAACAAGTGATAATATTTCCCCATTTTAAATTAAATTTCATCCAATGGAATTATAAAGCAAATTTTGCCTGCCATTTTGGGGTTTTAATGTAATATTGTCCTTTAATTACAAAAGTGAACTTTCCAGTGCAGCAATATCCTTATTTTCAATTTTATCCAATTTAATACTTTGTTGGTTTCCTCTCTACCATCAGGTCAGCAGCTTAGTACCATGAATCTCATTTGTGGCCATTATTTGCATAGATAGTTGATATTGTGGACTTACTGATGTTATTCTGGCTTTGGGTGTTCCATTGTGGGATCAGTGGGAATGCTGAGGAATGATGTGCAATTTAGTCGGAGACTTTATGCTAGATGAAACAATTCTGTAACAGTGTATTGCATACCCATCTCTACTACGCTGTTGGAGGTGTTCAAAAGGGTGGAAGTGCCCCATTGCAAGATAACAGGTGAAAAGAACAGATAGACAATGAAAAGTTCAAGCAATTTGCAAAACAATCAGAAATATAGAGCTGTTGAGTAGTGTGAGGGACAGAAGAGAGGGAAACTAGATAGTGCTAGGTATAGAAAGAAAATGCAACAATGCAACTTGCAAGCACAAAGAGCAAAGAGATTGCCGTTAATGTGATGATGTGGAGATGCCGGTGATGGACTGGGGTTGACAATTGTAAACAATTTTACAACACCAAGTTATAGTCCAGCAATTTTTATTTGAAATCTACAAGCTTTCGGAGGCTTGTGAGAAATGTGTGAGAAAGAGGCAACTGAGAAATGTGAGTGATAAATAAGGAAAGGGCCTCCAGAAGTGCTGTCTTATCTTTTGTATAAAGGGATTTCTGAATTCTTGAACTATCAGAGTCCGGTGTAAGTGAATAAGTATTGCTTCAAGCTCATTACAGATATTCTAGCCCTCTGTGAAGTATTATGTGACATAACGGTCATGATAGGCATGCGTCCTTCAAAGATTTTCATTGCTATAGTCAGCACTTGTGGGGGGGGGGGGGGGGACATTAATGCAAAGTTAGTCCCTTCTTCAGAACCTAGCAAAAGAACAATATAATGAAAAAAGAAGGGAATAGGTTGTTAGATTCACCTTGTGATAAGCACAGTTTTTGCCATGGCGCAAACTGAAGAAAATCCAGACGTGTTTCTCTGGTCACCTGTGGACAAATATGAGAAACCTTTCCATTCTTTGGTCATATTAAATGCTGAAAATGGTAATTTCTTCAAAACCAGAAAATTTATAGCTCAAAATTGAAGTGCTTTGGGATGTTTCTGAAACACATAATAAGATATAAATTTAGTTCCTTTCTTCCTCCTCCTTTTCCTCCTAACAAAGAAGCATATTTTTCCAAGTAAAAAAAATTTAGAGAATTAATGTATTCATTTGGTTCAAAGCTTTGAGACCGAGAATCTTTGGCCTTGCAGAAGAATGATAGAGCAGGCACCCACCAGAATATCCGGGGTCAGGACGGGGTCAACTGATTTGGTGGGCATCTGCGTCAATGTAGGTGCATCTTTGGCACCTACTGGGGAGGGGTGGCAGGAAATGTGGCACCGGATGGCCACTTGGGAGTGGCCGTTGGTGGCCCTACCCCCTAGAGGGCAGGACACATAGCTGAACCTTTAAAAGGGGGCCACTAAGGAGAGAAAATTTCCTTCTGTTTCCAGGATCTTCCAAGCCAGAATGCTGGCCTAGAGGCCCTAGTGGGCCCCACTTTTGTCCCTTAGCTGACCTGTATGCTGGGTTTAGCCTAGCATCCAAGTCACTGGGTGAGAAGGGGGCCAGGACCAAGAAAATTCCTGGCATGAGAAATCCTTCCCTTCGGCCCCACCTTCTCTGACATCATGGGCCATGTTTGGATGGTTCTACCTGCCCCAGACTCCATCGGAAACTGAGTGGCTGGGCTGGGACTCGGTATATCTGGGTCCCATCTGATTTTGCTCAGCTATAGCTGCACTGTGGTCAACTTACAGCAGCAGTGTGCCCCTGGCCCCAAGGAAATTCAGGGCCATTGCATTTTCTAACCATGAAGGAAAGCTAGAAGAAACATTAAGGCAAAATATTAATGGTTAAAGAAAGAAAGAATGAAGTTGCATTTAAATAGCTACTTATCATGCCCTCCGCATGTTACAAAGTGCTTTTCACCTGCTCAATTCCTTCTCAGTTTATTTGAGGCAAACACAGCGGCCAATTTACACAAAACAAGATCCCACAAACAACAAATAAGATGAATGACCAATTAATCTGTTTTGGTGGTGTCAGTTGAGGGTGGAATATTGCCTAGGACATTGGGAGGCCTCCATGCTCCTCTTCAGATAAGGCCAGAGGGATCTTTTACTCTACCTGAGCAAACAGATAGTACCTCAGTTTAATGTTTCATATGTAAGACAACACCTTCAGCAATCCAGTTCTCCCTTTGCACTGTACTGAAATGTCAGTCTAAATTATGTTATGGCAAATTGTAAAGAGTGGGGCTTCTATCCACAATGTTTAGACTCGGGAGAATGCTATCAACTGAGCAAAACTGGCATGCACAGTTTGTTAAAATAGGGAACTATAACATGGTTTGCTTGTCCTAGATTTTATAATATAATTCAGATAAATGTAGAATAAAGTAATTGTTTTAATCACATCCTGCAGATGCCTGTCCCTGAAACAAATAGCTGTTAATGTGCTAAAAAGTTGCTGAACACAACGCAGTGTCCTTCTCTAGACAGTCAAGCACCCAGTACTGTAGTTGGAGAACAGCTGCCTTCTCCCCTACTGTTTTGAATGTAACAAATGAACAACATTTCAAAGCTCTTCACATGTGTCCCCAGTGCCCAACCTACAACCGAGGTTCCATGTCATGGTACTAAAAATGTTCAGTTTGTTTCCAGAATCCTATTCTGAGTCCTCTGGCTCCATTCTTGGATGAAGCTATGAGCATACATTAAAGCAGTAATTCAGTATAACCACAGCCTTACTAATCAGCTTAAGTACAGCATTGGCAGAAACCAGAAAGCAGGTACATTTTCTTTTTCTAGGTTTGGGGAATGCTTTATGCTGCCAAAGAACCTAAAGAAAGTTTAAGAAATGAGATGGAGAAGACCTCAGATTTCTCATAAAGGCTAGAAAGGATGTAGAACTGTTCACAAATAATAATATTCTATGAAAAATATAGCAATATTGTATTTCCTACATTACAACAGTGATTACAGTTCAAAAGTACTTAATTGGCTGTAAAGGGCTTTGCGACATCCTGAGATCATGAAAGGTGCTATATAAATGCAAGCCTTTCTTTCTTTATCTGATACAGAAATGATGAGATCTCAGCGTGATCATGTAATCATATTTTGTGAGTAATCCCAGTTGTCTAGTTCCTCTGTCTTTAACTGGAAATTATGACATAATTTTAACTGAACCCCCCTTCCCCCCCCCCCCCACCACATGCAACGTTCTACGTTCCTTCTCTAACACTAACTAAAAAGTAAGTGATCACAACACTAAGTATATCGGCACATACATGTGACATGGCAAAATTTGTTCAAAAATAAATTGGGCAAAGAACTACAAATTTTTCAAAAAAGATACAAGAAGTTTTAACACAAATCTTTGAGTAAAAAGTATATTGTCATGTTATGAGTGCATATAAAAAATGATATTGAAATAAGAAGCATATATTTACAATCAATTTATAAGCAATTGCAGATGTAAGATTGTCATTCTCTCATGATCTCTGTCAAATCATTGTCCTAACACATTTAGCATGGTATGGAAAGTGTTTTCTTTCGATTAGTGGCCTTCTCTCTAATGTAGAAATGCTGTTCATTTTCACATGGGAAACACACATTACAAGGTATGATAATTTGTCATAATTATGCTCCATTAAATATTACTGATGCTTTTATAGTGCATTTACATGATTATAATATTCATGAGTAATATCAGTTGCATTTAATTGAAGTGAAGAGTTAGGAGGTGATTAAAATATCAAAGTTTTTTTTTAATAGTTTGACAGTTCTCTTTTTCAGGCATTTATCCTGAAAACATTAGGGATTATTTTTTTTAAATGAGAACAGAGCTATTTGAATGGATTTGAACAGTAAATTTTATTTCCTGTGTGTTTTGTGATTCCTTTAAAGATTCACTGCTGAGTCTCTGTACATCTGAGTGTTAGCCTGTACTCGGGACTGATAACAGCCACTCATCTACATTGAAATATTGTCTGATTACCAACACAAGATTAAGTTTGAATTTTCTAAAATCCTAACCTCGGCAGTGGCACAAATTAAAACTTCAGCATTTTTTCATAGATTATTAATGGTGTTCAGCCCATTGTGGCACAATTGTCCATAACAACTGTGGCAGATTAAAAGAAGGTCCCATTCCCTCTTAAGTGAGCAGTGGGATATTGTCTGTTATGTCATTATTAACTGAGTACGGGGCAGTGACCTATAATATGACATCAACTTGCTTAACAACTAAATTGGCCATACCATAGATTCCAGTCAGCCAACATTTTTTTTTCAATATCTATTTTGAATTTACACCTGTAATATTGTCTTTTGCCATTTTATGTTTTGAGTATTCATAAGTTTTTTTTAAAATCCTTCCTTGCCATGTAATTTGTACCAAGAAATTAGCCAAGTTATCACAGAGATGAAGGACAGCTTTTTAGTGATTATTGGTTTAAAATCCATATCAATATCCATGGATAATATAGTATTTAGCGAAGAAGCAGCTCACTGGATAAAGGAGCCATCAATTGTTTATTCTTTAGAAGCAGGTCTCCTAATATCTTAGTAGGTTTTTGATAAGTATTTATGTAGAATACATTGAGATGATATTCAGAGGAAACCTATATTTTATAAAGAAGTTTACTTGTCGTCTGGATCTTAAAAAAGTCAGATATTTCAATAATTTCAAGTGAAAATCAGATGGTTGCTTAATGCAGATATGTAGTAACAAGGCAGTGGAACATTTTATCAGACAGTCGCTTTGTTCCTATTTCTTGTACCAGATCCAATCTGCGTTTGAATCACACCCACTATTGGAAGAGTCCTCAGAAATTGGCTCATTATGTCAAAGTGAGTTAAAGACAAAGTGCTTTTTTTAAATGCACACACAGACTTCACCAATGATAAATTAGGGAAAGGGACATTTTCTCGGAATTTTAAAGTGTACAGTTGATATTTTCTGGATTTAAGAAAACTAATAGAAAAAAATAAACAGAATTAATGTACTTTCATTTAGCTTTATTTTCTGTTATTCTGATTATACTGTAATAAAGTCCCACAGGAGTCACAATCCACTGCAAAATTAAGTTTTCATGCAATTATTAGAATAACAGTATATAAAGTGAATTAATCTACAAGCTTCAGATGTATTCCATGCTCTCAGTGCAGATTTTATTAAGCGACACACAGATTTTTACACATATATTTAATCCCCTTTGTACACCTCCCCCCGAACACAAACACCACCCTCTTCCTTTTAATTCCAAATCTGTCTTCACAAACCTCTTCAGAGTAAACATTGGAGCAGCTGCATAATGTCACACAGAACATGAAAAATCAAAATTCAAACTGTAACTCTTAATCAACAAGACTATTGCAAAATAATATTTGAACAGAATGCAAATCCATCTAGTTAGGAAACCCGGTAAAGCAACCTGTGTCCAGTCAGGGTTTTAATTGAAAGGTGGTGGTCCTAAAATAAACTAGTGCTGAAATTATATGTAGGATTACACAGAGGTGGGTTGCTTTGCAAGTAGTATATTGTTCATTATGGTCTTTGCCCAAAACTTGAGGGGGTTCCCTACATACTTGAAGCACTCACAACCCATATTGTTCTATGTAACGGCCACCATGTGGATAGTGTTCAAACAGGCTCCCATGATCGAGTTGCTTGATCTCAATATACTATTGTACTGGAGGCGCAACAGATGTTAGCAGCTTTCCGCAATTATTAAAATGAGGCCCGAGGCCCATTTTCGGGGGAGCCTCGGGCCTCCAGTTTCTGATGCGCGCTCTATGTGTGCCAACCATTCTTCACCCGAAAATAGACCAAGACCAATTTCTACCCCTCTGTGCACAGAAATCAGGGCAGAGGGTAACATTATCTAAAATTTTTTTAACAAAATGCTAGCTGACAACAATCTCTGCTGTGAAAATGGACATCATAAAATCTGGAGGCACTGACATTTCTACTGTATCATCATAAGCAGGGCAAGTGAGTTATTGCAAGAAAAAGTACCAAAAATCACAGGGCCAGTTGCTGTCCCTCATGACTATTCACAGAGCCGGTATCTCTTTCCTTCTGGTACCACTTGTTCTCCTCGTGCTCTTTACAGTGGCTTTTCTGTCCTGTTGCTGCTCCCACTCAGCCTCTGACACTGCGCACTGAGCTGGCTGATGCTGTGCTCACTCTACCACAGTGACTATTACCTGCTTCTGGGACTTTGTAAGCAAATCACTTTACATGTGTAAGTGGAGAGATTTGTGAGATTTCTCCAGGGATATTGTTGTGCACCACAACAAATCACTTACCTTAATCTTAAGTATTTGTAAATGACATGACTCATTTTTTTTCAAAAGAGGGTGATGCTTTCTTTCATTATGTTCCCATTGATAATTTATGTCATTGAATCCATATCTGAGCAATTGTTTTCCCCCATTTCAAGCAAGCGAAACAAAATCATATTTATATTTTAGTTTGGCAGAAAGCTCCACTGTGGAACTGTGTGTCAGTAGAATTATACCTGGATATGTTTAGAGCCAGAGCTTTGTTCCAGTTACAGTCAGCAATCTGGAGAATTATGGACACGAGCCTTTGCTTGTTAACCAACAACAGTTATTTTTTAATCTTCAACCTGACTGAATTTATTGTGAAATTGAAGGATTTTATTTTATATCTGGTATTCCTTTGTGATCATCAGTGAGATTATTATAAACATCTTTATGTATGGCATGTTGCTAACCAAAAAATATGCTACTAAAGCAATGTCATTATAGAGGAAGAATATACAACATAAAGTGCATACCATGATGGCATTTCTATGTGTTGCTTTAAAATGTCTTGTAATGATGATGAGGAGGGCGTCCCAATTAGTTGGACACCAGCCATCAGCCTCGGAGAATGTGTTTAATGAACCTCTGCTCGACAGCCCATGGTGTTCCGTCTTGTATCAGGAGAAGTGGGAAGATGACATTGTAGAGGGAAGTGGACAACAAGTGCACTTGCGAACATTGAAGTGAGAGTATGTTTTGCCTTTTGGAGCTAGGCTGGGTGGGTTTTGCTGTGTTGTCAGCTATCAACAAAACTCGACTGCTTTAAAACAAAATGCATGCTCCAAGGCAGCTGCACAACAGTCATTCACTGGATAGCTTCTCTTTCACTGGATAACTTCTCGTTGGCAGATAGCCTGATATTCCCTTTTTAATGAATGTGTGTGATTTCTCTACAAACTCTCTGCCCCCCCCCCTCCACAGATGCACAATTATCCCCACATGTATTGTATAAACCGAATGCACACTGGTGTATAGTCGAATATCCAGATGGTTCTACATATATGTTATCAGGCTTTTCTCAAGAATAAACTGGTTATTTACCCCTTCTGCATTTATCACTGTACTAGTGGTAGTACTGTACATGCATTTATTTACAATGGGCGTATTGAAAGAATATGATAATTTTAACATTTTCACAAATTGCAGTAACACTGTGGAAGTTATGTTACTGTGTTGCCAGTGGCAGCTCTTAATTAGCTTCATCTCCAAGAGGAAATGAGACTGACATTGTTACCTAGGCCCTCAGATTGGAGTTGAATCTAGTTTCATCTTCGATTTTTTTCTTTGACCCTTGTTTCATCTGACAGTATGCCCAGAGAAAATTAATGTCATCTTTCATCTCACCTCTGCTGCAGATTTTAGCAGTTGAATTTCCATCAGTATTTGCACCCGTCGTTTTTGTTCTTATTTTTCATAATAAAACACTACAATGATTATTTTTTAAAATTTATAGCAATATACCTGTAGTTGATCAACATTTTATACCTCATTAATGGCCCCAATTTTCAAAGGAAAATTTGGGGGCGGGGGGGAGGGGGCTGCGAAAATCCATGCGGGTGAGGAAGCCGGCTCCAACCCGCCAATTTCCGGGTTCCCCACAGACGCTTCTGTGTGCGCGCGGGCCTCACGAATGCGGAAGTTCCTCCAGCAATTAAAGCCGGCAGGATGATAGTTAACACAGTTATTTAGATACATTAAGTATTTGAAATAGTTAATTTCATGCTGATTGAGGCAGCGGACTGATTTTTCTTCAGCCTCTGCGTGTTTCCCGGGGAAACACTCCATGTTTTAGGAGACGTGTTTCAGCCAGCAGCCAGTTGGACATTGAAATGCTTGTTTGACAGATGGGGGATAAAAGGTGAGTTATTGCAGCAGGTAATTCATTTCTTTCAGACAAACTTTTGTTTGGGAGATCTTTGTGTTTACACTGAATATTCTTAGTTTCTACTCAGAATTTTTCTGTTGACACATGTTTACCAATTTTTTGGACGCCCTCAAACTGTCACCATTAGGATGGGGGGGGAGCGCCATGGCTGCATTCACCACTACATCCGAGGACTGGCAACATCACCATCCTTGCCAGGCACGTATGCACTTCCGCCACATGGAGCTCCACAACAGTGCTGCACCACAGGCACCTGCACAAGAGCACAGAGAGAGCAACGTCGCAGGAGGCACTACCCTCGCCAGAGGGTCTACAGACTGAGGCTCAGCTTCCTGGACCCCTCTGAGGAGCAGGTGGTCGCAGACATCTGCAGCCTCCTTCATGCCGAGCTGCTCCCGGCTGGGCCAAGCGGCATCTCAGTCTCACTGTCAAAGTCACCACTGCCCTCAACTTCACCACCTCCGATTATTCCAGGGTGCCAACGGGGACATTGCCAGGGTCTCTCCGTCGTCTGCACACAAGTGCATAAGGCAGATCGCCGACGGCTTGTTCCGCAGGGCCTCGCAATACGTCAACTTCCCCATGGACGTCCTCAGCCAGATGGAGAGGGCAGTGGGATTCCACTCTGTGGCTGGCTTCCCACGTGTACAGGGTGCAATGGATTGCACCCATATAGCAATCGGAGCACCTCCACATGAGCCAGGACTGTTCATCAACAGAAAGGGCTATCATTCCATCAACGTTCAGCTCATTTGTGACCACCGCAAAAGATTCCTTCACGTGTGCGCCAGATACCCTGGCAGTTGCCACGATTCCTTCATTATGAAGGAATCCAACATCCCGGGCCTCTTCCAAACACCGAAAACCCTTAAGGGCTGGCTCCTCGGGAACAAAGGATACCCCCAGCATACATGGCTCATGACACCTCTGAGGAACCCCATTACGGAGCAACAGCATCGATACATAGACAGCCACATTGTCACCAGGTCTACAATTGAGCATGTAATGGGGCTGCTGAAGGTATGATTTAGGTGCCTTGATCATTCTGGGGGAGCACTTCAATATGCACCAGACAGAGTGGGACGCATTATAGTCATGTGTTGTGTCCTGTACAACATGCCGCAACAGAGAGGGGTGCCGCTTGAGGAGGCCCCATCTACATTGAGGAGGAGGATGAACCCATGGCCAGAGCAGCGGCTCACCTGGCTGCTCGTGAGGCCAGGGAGTCACTGATACGTGAATGGTTCTCCTAACATCAGAAAGTGTGGAGTTCAGTCCTGGAAAGAGCAGTGACCCAATGGATGGCATCAAGTGTCGCCGTTCATGATGAAGCTAATGAAAGGGCCCTATCACAAAAGCCAGTCACGACTGGGCAAGATGCAGTAATAGTGGTGAGACTGATAACGTTTAATGTGAATATAACAAAAAAACAATATAAATGGAAAACATGACAGTGTGTCAGACACCCTTGTGCATACCCTTCGTGCTCACAAATCCTTAGCCTTTCTCTTTCTACTGCTTCTACATGGTGCTTCCCCTGTGGCTGCAGCAGAGGTAGAGGCAGGTTGTTTATGTTCATGCCCTGACTGCTTAGATGCTTTCGGCCTACGCCCTCTAGGTTTTGGAGCCCGTGAGGGCCCCCTCCAAAGACTGTTTCACCTGTACCTGTGCAGGGGCAGTCTCGGCCACCTGGAGAGGAGGAAGCATTGTGGGTACTAGTTGAGAGGGGGGCAACGGGTGAGACGGGGAGCGCTTTGGGTGGCGCCCCTACTTGCATGTCCCCTTTCGCCATCATCTCTTCCCCTGGGCCAGGGCCACATCAGTCCTACCACTCTGCTGGACAACAATTTGGAGGACAGGTGTAATGCCTTGGAAGGCCAGTGCTAGTGTATCTGTCTGCCTGTTTAAGGCGGCAGAATTTTGGTCACCCTGTGTCCGAGCGGCCATTGTCAGGGTCTGAATGGACTCATTTGTGAGCCGTGCTTGAAGCTCAATGGAGGCTGCCAATCTCTCCATCGTAGACATTCCCGCACTTACCTGTGCTGCCATTCCACTAATACAGGAGGTGGACTCCTCTATCCTCTGCGCTATTGTGGAGAGTGTGCTTGGCACCTGTTCCAGTACCTCGCAAATGTGCTGCTGTCCCTCGATCATTCTCCTTTTAAAGGATGGTCCCCGGGTTTCAGCATCTGCGTCCAGCTGAGCAGAACATGGAGAGGAGTGTGCCCACTGACGCGGACTCTCCACAGCTGCCCCTGCCCCCAGTGTCTGCTCGAGCTCAGTTGTGTGTGGTGACTCACCAGATGCCAACCCAACTGACTTACTACTAGGACCCACCAAGGTGTGAGTATCTGCGCTGGTGGATGGCTCACTATGATGTGACGGTGCACCCTCAGATGCTGGGAGCTCCTCTGAGGAATCACTCTCTGCTGTCACTGCGGTCATTGAAGGGCCTGGAAGAGAACAGAAGGCAATATTAAGCAACATCACAGATGTGTCATGTTGCGATGAGCATACTGAGGTGTTCAACATGCCAAGCATTGTTACCATCAATTCATGTTGTGTGTGATGAATGTTAAAGTTGTGTCACCAGACATTTGTGGGGCGTCAGTCTCGGCGTCCCTGACGGACAGGCACTCGAGGGTGCAGCTGATCTGCAGGGTCTCCTGCTCCGCATCTGTGAGGACCACCATTTGCTGTGGCCCCCCTCCAGTCCTTGCCCTCTCATGTGCATTTTGCACTCTCTTCTCCTAAAAGGGGAGAAAGTACAGATGTGTGAGTGAGTGATGGTGAAGTGGTCAGCCGATGAACGCATTGCTTTGGGTGAGGCTGACCGTGAAAGAGGTGCATCAGAGGGTGAGTATCAGACAGAGACATCACATTGGATGAGGATTGGGGGTAAGTGGTAGTGGTGGGGTGACTAATGGGGAGATCAGGAAGTGCAGGTAAGTTGAGGATGAGCCTTCAGTGGGTGTGAGGAGTGATGTGACGGAGTAGTCTTGGCAGTACAGAATGAGTTGGGGGGGATGGGTGCGGCGATGTGGAACACGGAATGCAGGAGAATCATTAAGTGCACTCACTTTTGCTGACCTAGTTAGGTCATTGAAGCGCTTCCTGCACTGGACCCAGGTGTGGGAGATGTTGCTGGTGACCTCATGCCACTCGAGCCAGGCCTTCTTGGTGGCAGAGGCAGGGCACTTCCTTCCATCCGCGGGGTAAAACACTTCCCTGCTCCTCCTCCTCACCCCGACCAGTAGCTGCTGCAGTGAGGTGTCATTGAACCTTGGAGCAGCCTTGACCCTGTGTGTTCTTGGTGTTTGCTGCAGCAAAAGCCTTTGGAGCAATGGCCCTATAAGTAGAGCCGCTCCAGCTGACAGCCAGTCCGCCTACTGTGCAGCTTTGGACGGCAAACCCCGAAGCCACGTTAAGGGCCACCAATTAACTTGCGATCGCGTGGGAAACGGTAGGATTTTATTAGTTGTGTCTATTGATTTCCCCCCCGCCATCTTGCCGCCCTTTGAAAATCAAAGTGGTTTTCTTTAGCTAGTGGAGGTAGATTTATAAAATGGCCATTAAACATGTCAAGTACAACTTTCATATTTATGTAACCTCACCTTTTCATGAAGTTCAGTGCATTGCAAATTATGATAACAATGACAGCATTAACAAATAAACTTAATTTAAGATAATTAAAATACAGTCCTATGCGCAAACTGATTTTTTTTAACCCAACAAAAGCTGCATGGGGTATGTTTGTACTTTTTGTTATTTTTGCAATTTAAGGATTAAAGGTAAGTTTTGAATTAATTACATAAATATATTTCTCAATACATTGTGGACAATATTGAGATTATGAAACTGAAACCTACGTTGGGCGAAAACATATAATTTTGAAATGTTTGCAAAATGGAAACCTGGGAGGACGTGTGGGAAATTTCCTCAGTTGACGGCAGGAAACCTCAGGCACCAGCAGTGGAAACAGGAATATCATAGGCGGACTGCTCGTGATTTTCTGTCCATTATGGTTGGGGAATCATATGCAGTGCATACGTGATTCTCTGGTATGCACAGCCAGCCGGTGAGGTTCCCCTAATTCAGCGTGACAGAAGTGTGGTGATGGGCAGGAAAGGCACGCTGGATGTACATTTTTATTATAATAAATGTACCACTATTGCTTATGGTGATTCAGAGATTACCCTGCTCCAAGGAGGGTTGCTGGGGTTGGAAGTGGAACTGGGGGAGAGTAGCACATCTCAAGTAAAAAGAATTTAGAAAGGTTTGTAAGAGTTTTCCCCAGGGGGAAAAAAAGTGAAGCAAGTGTCAGATAGGTTCCTTAAAAAAAAATTGGACCTTGAATTTCTGTTGTCCCGATTTTCTGCTGTAGCTTTGGTGGAGCAATGGCAGAATGCCCTGAGAAACAGCAGAAGTTGCTGTTTAAGTCATTTCTCTGGAGGTTCTGCTGATGTCCTGCGAAAGTTCCAGTGAGCGATCAGGGGTAACTGCTGTGGAAATTCAGGACGTTCGTGTTTTCTTTACTCAAAATATAAATAGATAGATACCACAGCCATATAAATACATTTGTTCCGATGAACAATCGTTGTTGTTGAATTCTCAGTATAAACAATGAAGACAAATGCTGTAACTGTTTAGAAAATATAAAGGTTCAACTGTGTGTGTATATGTGCCTATATATATCTACCTATTTGTCTCTTTCCTCTCTGTCTATGCCCCTCTCTCTCTTTCTCTCTCTGCCAGCCTTTCTCTCTTAAGTAAAAATAAGCACTTGAAAATAGATTTCCTGTCAAAACCTCAAAAAATGTTCCAAAGTACATAATTTTTTAGAAAAACTAACTGTTAATTACTTTGATAGCCCAATGAAAGACATTCTTTGAGTTGATCACAGATTAGCTCAGAACATGATATTGATGTATGCTGATTCTCCACAGAGCACATTCTAAGACTTTGGTATTTTGGGAATAACAGACATAGGTGTAATAGTTACCTCCCTTCAGCTGACAGAATGACTGCTCTTTTGATGCAAACTCTGAGCTTTTCAGAGAGATTGAAGTTTCTGAGTAAAAACATTAATGAAGCTCCTCAGTGATATGTTTAATCATGTCATTGTGAAATGTGTACTTTCAATGTCCTTATTATGTTTCAACCTTATTTTTGGCATTTTTTAACCAATGTATAGTCAGCTGACTAAAGAAAACAAATAACAGCTGAAAAAGTCTTAAATCTATTTTGAGTAATTTGATTGGCTTGAGATCTACATTTTTATTGGTAGATTTTCATCACTGCTTATATTTAAAGAGTTTTGATTTATTGCTCTTTTAGGAATATGAAATCTGACAGAAATTTTCCTGAATATGCATGTAACACGAGAACTGTGAAACAGGAAACGTTTTGAATGAATGCATGAATTTCCTGTCCAGTCAAAACTTTTTCTAATATTTTATTTATTTTTTTATTCGTTCATGGGATGTGGGCATCGGTGGCGAGGCCGACATTTATTGCCCATCCCTAATTGCCCTGGAGAAGGTGGTGGTGAGAAGCTTTCTTGAACAACTGCAGTCCGTGTGGTGAAGGTTCTCCCACAGTGCTGTTAGGAAGGGAGTTCCAGGATTTTGACCCAGCGATGATGAAGGAACGGCGATATATTTCCAAGTCGGGATGGTGTGTAACTTGGAGGGGGACGTGCAGGTGGTGTTGTTCCCATGTGCCTGCTGTCCTTGTCCTTCTAAGTGGTAGAGGTCGTGGGTTTGGGAGGTGCTGTCGAAGAAGCCTTGGCGAGTTGCTGCAGTGCATCCTGTGGATGGTACACAGTGCACCGGTGGTGAAGGGAGTGAATGTTTAGGGTGGTGGATGGGGTGCCAATCAAGCAGGCTGCTTTGTCCTGGATGGTGTTGAGCTTCTTGAGTGTTGTTGGAGCTGCACTCATCCAGGCAAGTGGAGAGTATTCCATCACACCCCTGACTTGTGACTTGTAGATGGTGGAAAGGCTTTGGGAAGTCAGGAAGTGAGTCACTCGCTGCAGAATACCCAGCCTCTGACCTGTTCTTGTAGCCACAGTATTTATATGGCTGGTCCAATTAAGTTTCTGGTCAATGGTGACCCCCAGGATGTTGATGGTGGGGGATTCAGCGATGGTAATGCCGTTGAATGTCAAGGGGAGGTGGTTAGATTCTCTCTTGTTGGAGATGGTCATTGCCTGGCACTTGCCTGGCGTGAATGTTACTTGCCACTTATCAGCCCAAGCCTGGATGTTGTCCAGGTCTTGCTGCATGCGGGCACAGACTGCTTCATTATCTGAGGGGTTGCGAACGGAATGGAACACTGTGCAATCATCTGCGAACATCCCCATTTCTGATCTTATGTTGGAGGGAAGGTCATTGATGAAGCAGCTGAAGATGGTTGGGCCTAGGACACTGCCTTGAGGAACTCCTGCAGCAATGTCCTGGGGCTGGGATGATTGGCCTCCAACAACCACTACCATCTTCCTTTGTGCTAGGTATGACTCCAGCCATTGGAGAGTTTTCCCCCTGATTCCCATTGACTTCAATTTTACGAGGACTCCTTGATGCCACACTCGGTCAAATGCTGCCTTGATGTCAAGGGCAGTCACTCTCACCTCACCTCTGGAATTCAGCTCTTTTGTCCATGTTTGGACCAAGGCTGTAATGAGGTCTGGAGCCGAGTGGTCCTGGCAGAACCCAAACTGAGCATCGGTGAGCAGCTTATTGGTGAGTAAGTGCCGCTTGATAGCACTGTCGACGACACCTTCCATCACGTTGCTGATGATTGAGAGTAGACTGATGGGGCGGTAATTGGCCGGATTGGATTTGTCCTGCTTTTTGTGGACAGGACATACCTGGGCAATTTTCCGCATTGTCGAGTAGATGCCAGTGTTGTAGCTGTACTGGAACAGCTTGGCTGGAGGCGCAGCTAGTTCTGGAGCACAAGCCTTCAGCTCTACAGCCGGGATGTTGTCGGGGCCCATAGCCTTTGTTGTATCCAGTGCACTCAGCCGTTTCTTGATATCACGTGGAGTGAATCAAATTGGCTGAAGACTGGCTTCTGTGATGGTGGGGATATCGGGAGGAGGCCGAGATGGATCATCCACTCGGCATTTCTGGCTGAAGATGGTTGCAAACGCTTCAGCCTTGTCTTTTCCACTCACGTGCTGGACTCCGCCATCATTTAGGATGGGGATATTTGCACAGCCTCCTCCTCCCGTTAGTTGTTTAATTGTCCACCACCATTCACGACTGGATGTGGCAGGACTGCAGAGCTTTGATCTGATCCGTTGGTTGTAGAATCGCTTAGCCCTGTCTATAGCATGTTGCTTCCGCTGTTTAGCATGCATGTAGTCCTGAGTTGTAGCTTCACCAGGTTAGCACCTCATTTTTAGGTACGCCTGGTGCTGCTCCTGGCATGCTCTTCTACATTCCTCATTCAACCATGGTTGATTCCCTGGCTTGTTGGTAATGGCAGAGTGAGGAATATGCCGGGCCATGAGGTTATAGATTGTGCTGGAATACAATTCTGCTGCTGCTGATGGCCCACAGCACCTCATGGATGCCCAGTTTTGAGCTGCTAGATCTGTTCTGAATCTGTCCCACTTAGCACGGTGGTAGTGCCACACAACATGTTGGATGGTGTCCTCAGTGCGAAGACAGGCCTTCGTCTCCACGAGGACTGTGCGGTGGTCACTCCTACCAATACTGTCATGGACAGATGCATTTGTGACAGGTAGATTGGTGAGGACGAGGTCAAGTAAGTTTTTCCCTCGTGTTGGTTCGCTCACCACCTGCCGCAGGCCCAGTCTGGCAGCTGTGTCCTTCAGGACTCGGCCAGCTCGGTCAGTAGTGGTGCTACTTGGTGATGGACTTTGAAGTCCCCCACCCAGAGTATATTCTGTGCCCTTGCTACCCTCAGTGCTTCCTCCAAGTGGTGTTCAACATGGAGCTGAGGGAGGATGGTAGGTTTCCTTGCCCATGTTTGACTTGATGCCATGAGATTTCATGGGGTCCCGAGTCAATGTTGAGGACTCCCAGGGCCACTCCCTCCTGACTGTATATCACTGTACCGCCACCTCTGGTGGGTCTGTCCTGCCGGTGGGACAGGACATACCCAGGGATGGTGATAGAAGAGTCTGGGACGTTGGCTGAAAGGTATGATTCTCTGAGTATGGCTGTGTCAGGCTGTTGCTTGACTAGTCTGTTGGACAGCTCTCCCAATTTTGGCACAAGTCCCCAGATGTTAGTGAGGAGGACTTTGCAGGGTTGACTGGGCTTGGTTAGCCTTTGTCATGTCCGGTGCCCAGTGGTCTGTCCAGTTTTATTCTCATGACTTTTTTTAGCAAGGTTGTACAACTGAGTGGCTTGCTAGCCCATTTCAGAGGGCAATTAAGAATCAACCACATTGCTGTGGGTCTGGAGTCTCATATAGGCCAGACCGGGTATGGACAGCAGGGGCTCGATTTTACCGTCTGGTTTCCTGTGGGTTTCCAGCAGGGGGGCCCTGAAAATTCCGATATCCAGTCACGTGACCGGATCGCGCCACGATCCCGACCACTTCCGGGTTCCCCGATGACGTGCGGGGCTGCGTGCGCGGCCCCTGCTGGTGGGAATCCCGCAGGCAATTAAAGCCAGCGGGGTTCCACTTGAGAGTACTTACCTTGCTTGTTGAGGTCATTAAATGAGCTGAATCAGCTGTCAAAACAGGAAGTGTGGGATTTTACCTTCAACGCAGACTGTTTCACACACTGGGGGAAACAGTCTCCCTCGAACCAGGCGTGTTGCAGCCAGCAGCCTGTGGCAGCTGCCAAGGTGCACTCCACGGGGGTGGGGGTGGGGGGGGGGGGGGGGGGAGGGGGAGGAGAGCCCTCACCCACGCAGGAGGCCACCGCGTCACATAGGGCAACCCCCGCCCCCCACCACCCCCCGCCAAGCCAGAGGACAGACCGACGCGAAACCGCAGCCCCAGTCCGGGGAACCACCCACCTACCCTGCACAACCCCTCAGACCAACAACTGCCAGATGGGTGGTGCGTGGACACCCTCGGAGGACGAACAGCATGACCAGCCCCAGCAGCCTCGCAGTCCACGCCGTCCGCCGCAGAGACGTGGAGCCCCCCAACATGGTGCTGTTGCACGCCCACCTGCACAGCAGGAGGGAGGGCAACCGCAGAGAGAGATGCGTCGCAGAGGGCACTACCCTCGCCACAGGGTCCACAGACCGAGGCGCAGCTCCCCGGACCTCTCCAAGCAGCAGTGCACACGGAGGCGCAGATTCACTCGACATGAAGTCGTGGAGATCTGCAGGCTCTTTCATGCCGAGCTGCTCCTGGCTGGCCCCAGCACCATCTGCTTACCTGTCGCTGCCAAAGTAAACCACTGCCCTCCACAACTTCTCCTCCGCATCCTTCCAGGGTGCAGCCGGGTACACCGCCGATGTCTCTCAGTCGTCTGCGCGGAAGAGCCCTGCAAATACACCTGCACCTACTCTGCAGTAACACAATGGGTGGCATCAGTGGTGGGTCCTCATAGTGATACTCAGGAGCGGGCATTATTGGACACAACAGACAGGATTGGCGGAGACATGGCAGTGGTGGTGGCAATATAATGTGTGATGTTTGTTGCTCTGAAATGCAATATAGGTAACACCCATGGCAAACCCTCAGACACCCTTGTGCATCCCCTTCATGCTCACGACACGTTTGCCTTACGCTGCCTACTGCACATATGTGATGCATGCCCTGTGGCTGCAGGTGGTGGCAGGTTGAGTGAGGCTGGCCGTGAGGGAGATGCACGAGAGGGTGAGTATGGGATAGAGCCATGAGATTGTATGAGGATTGGGTTGAGTGGTAGTGGCGGGATGAGTACTGGCGAGGTGAGTAGGTGCAGGTAAGATGAGGATGAGGTTTGAGTGGGTATGAGGGGTGATGTGACAGAATAGTGTTGGCGGTGCCGAAGGAGATGTGGGGTGGGGGCAGTGTTGTGGCAGACGGAGTGTCGGGGAAAGACTACGTGTTCTCACTGTGGCTGACCTACTGCGGTCATTGGAGCGCCTCCTGCACTGTATGCAGGTGGGCGATATGTTGGTGGCGCAGGTGACCCCCTCTGCCACCTCGAGCCAGGCCTTCTTGGTGGCAGAGGCAGGCCGCTTCCTCCCACCCGCCGGGTGGAAGATCTCTGTCCTCCCCCTCCTCCTCACAACCATCTGATGATACCTGGAGTGAGGCATCGTTAAACTGGGAGCAGCCTTCCTCCTCGGCTGCTCCATGCTGTCATTTGTTCCATTGGTTGCAGCATCTGTCAGTGGAGGACTGCCCCTTTAACTAGAGAGCCTCCAGCTGACAGATCGTACTGCGCATGCGCAGCCCGCCCGACGCACAGACCAGCAGCGCGGACCCCGGTGAAGCAGGTAAGTGAATCCAATTAGTGGATTGCCTGCTACGATCGCGCGGGCAACCCACTAATTTCACCGGGCGCGGAGGCCACGCACCCGAAACCCAACCCGCCGGAAACCCGCAGGTTTCCTTCCCTGAAGGACATTAGTGAACCAGATGGGTTTTTACAACAATCCGGTAGTTTTATGGCCTCCATTATTGATACTAGTTTTTTAAATTCCTGATTTTTATTTAATTAATTGAATTTAAATTCCCCAGCTGCCGTGGCGGGATTTGAACTCATGACTCCGGATTATTAGTCCAGTAACATTACCACTATGCTACCGTACCCGACATGCACCTGGTGTGTGTAATGTAGATCTCTGTGAATAAAGGCTTGGAAGCAACTGAAGACCAGGCTGTAGTATTCTATTCTTCACCACCGGGCTGTCCAGCTTATAACAATGTCACATTGCTGACGTTTGGCAATGCTGCTGTGGAGTGGCAAAGAGGGCGGTCCTCCTCACAACTGCTTCATGCAGCATTCCCTCCAGTTCAGCAGCCATCAAAGGGGGTCAGATGTTGGGCCGCTCATCACTTATCCGTAGACTCATTCCTGTACATAGGGTTTCCTTTTCCTTCATTGCTTGCCTCTTGACTTTTTTGTTGCCCCTTCCTCTTCAAAGGCTGCCAATAAGTTGAGGTACATTTTGAGCCTTTCCAACAGCTTTAAGGAGTGTTGTAGCCCTATTTGCCACTTCTCTTTAATTGTCTACATGCCTTTAAATTTCACCTAAACACAATTTTACACTCACTGTGAGTGCTCTCCCTGCATCCATCATAATCTGCACAGAGAGTTGTGAATCAGTATGCAAAAAGCTTGATCCTGGTAACTTGTATCCCAGCAAGATTTTCCCCAACTTTTGACGTATTAGAACTGATTTGCACCTGTATGTGAAAATTGGCTCCACTATCTCTCAAATAAGAATTGAATGAAAAAATGTATCTGGATTTCCAACTTTAAAATGTAATCACTGTTTGACTGACAAGGAAGGGGAGAAGTAGGACAGATCCACATCAGTTCACTAAAGAATTTTGCCCCTTATCTCAAGAGAGACTATATACAAACATATCTATAGCATTGCATGGCAATGAAACACTCTCTTGGCTGTGGAGTTGGAGAGAAAGAGGATATGGTGCCAGGATCATTAACATACTATAGATAACACACCTCCTGCTGGCTAATTTTAGAGCTACATTCATGGAATCTCAGGAGAAAGCTTCAGCTCAGACTATCCCTGCCTTAGCCAAAATAGTAAATGTGTCAAAGGACTAAAAAAAATGCAAAGCAATGCGTGGGGAAAATTAAACATAAAAAATAATCTGTTCTAGCGAACTAGCTGATACTTAGCACACTGCGACTAAAGTTTGTCTTTGGCCCAGTGAAATCGGGGTGCTCCGAACTCAATCGCAGCTTGATTGAAGGTACTTACCTTTGCTTCCGGGTTTCGCGTTGGAAAGCTGCGCAGTGGGTGGACTGCGCGTGCGCAGCATAGGCTGTCAACTGGAGGAGCCCTATTTAAAGGGGCAGTCCTCCACTGACCGATGCTGCAGAAAATAGGCAAAATTACAGCATGGAGCAGCCCAGGGGGAAGGCTGCTCCCAGGTTTAATGATACCTCACTCCAGATCTTATTGGACGGGGTGAGGAGGAGGGGGAGGACAGAGATCTTCTCCCCGGCGGGCGGGAGGAAGTGGCCTGCCTCTGCCACCAAGAAGGCCTGGCTCGAGGTGGCAGAGGAGGTCACCTGCACCACCAACATATCGCCCACCTGCATACCATGCAGGAGGCGCTGCAATGACCTAAGTAGGTCAGCCGAAGTGAGTACACTTACTCATTCCCCTACACTCCGTCTGCCACATCACCGCCCCCACCCCACATCTCCTTCTGCACTGCCAACACTAGTGTATCACATCACTCCTCACACCCACTCAAAGCTCATCCTCATCTTACCTGCACTTATGCACCTCGCCAGTACTCATCCCACCACTACCACTCAACCCAATCCTCATACAATCTCATGGCTCTATCTCATACTCACCCTCTCATGAATCTCTTTCACGGTCAGCCTCACTCAACCTGCCACTACCTGTCCTGCAGCCACAGGGCATGCATCACATATGTGCAGTAGGCAGCGTAAGGCAAACGTGTCGTGAGCATGAAGGGGATGCACAAGGGTGTTTGAGGGTTTGTCATGGTTTTTACTTATATTTAATTTCTGATCAACTCACATTACATATTATATTGTCACCACTACTCCCACGTCTTTGCAAATCTTGTCTGGTTTGTGCAATAATGCCCTTTCTTGAGGATCACTATGAAGACCCACAACTGATGCCACCCATTGTGTCACTGCAGAGTGGGTGTCGGTGTATTTGCAGGGCTCTTTTGTGCAGACGGCTGAGAGACATTGGCGATGTCCCCGGTGGCACTCTGGAAGGATGCGGAGGAGAAGTTGTTGAGGGCAGTGGTGACTTTGACTTTGACAGCGACAGGTAAGAAGATGGTGCTCGGGCCAGCCAGGAGCAGCTCGGCATGAAGGAGGCTGCAGATGTCCACGACTACATGTTGAGTGACTCTGAGCCTCCGTGTGCACTGCTGCTCAGAGAAGTCCAGAAAGCTGAGCCTCGGTCTGTGGACCCTGTGGCGAGGGTAGTGCCCTCTGCGATGCATCTCTCTCTGCTGTTGGCCTCCCTCCTGCTGTGCAGGTGGATGTGTCACAGCACTGTTGTCGAGCTCCACATGTCAGAGTTGGACGGCGAGGCTGGTGATGCTGTTCGTCCTCCGAGGAGGTCATGACTGCAGCTACGACGGCCCCCATCCGGAAAATGTACTTTTGAGGGGATCCGCAAGGTAGGTAAATGTGACTGGACCCTGGGGTAAGTGTGCAAGTTTGTGAATTTTATTGTTAGGAGGAGGGTGGTGGAGGCCAAACTTTGTCCAAAGTGACAGAGTGGCCTCCTGCAATGAGTGAGGGTCTCCCCCCCCCCCCCCCCCCCCCCACCATCTGTCAAATGGACCTTTGCAGCTGCCACAGGCTGATGGCTGCAACACGTCCATTTCAACTGGGAGTGTTTCCCCCAGTACGGGAAACAATCCCAGTTGACTTGAAAATCCCACCCCTCCTAAAATATCATGTTAATCAGGTCTGTAAATGACCTGAAGTACCTAAATAATTACCTCAAGTGGCACCCCGCTGGCTTTAATTGCCGACGGGAGTCCCACATGTAGGGATTGCGCGCGCATGTAAGCACGTCACTGGGGAACCCGGAAATGGGCGGGTTGGAGCCGGGATCCGGACCCGCACCGGGAATCCCCGATTTTCGGAGCCCCCCCCGCCATGAGCGCACCCGCTGGGGGGTGCGAAAATCGAGCCCAATGTATCAGACTCAGGAGTACTCGATTCTGAGAGAGGAAAAAGTAAAAAGAAAAAGGTTGATTCCACAGCACTGACGTGGCTCACTTTCATCAGCATAAAAATTTACCAAAAGACAATACGGTATTATAACCATAATTACAGAATATAAGTCATTTGTTTTGATGGATTGAGGAAAGAGAGCAATAATACGCTTTTAGTTAACCAGGAGTTCAAGAAGCAGCCATCCACTGCTTTGCCAGCGTCACCTACATCCCAAGAACAAGTACATTTTTAAAGAAGCATAATGATCATGTGCTTATGAATTTCAACAATCAGTTTAATGGTACAATGAACAACAGTTCACTCCGTGTCACTTTGTCACTTACATCGTTCCCCTCCTTGGCTACTGTCTCAGGCTGAATCAGACTGCTTGCAGCCTTAGCATCATTTTTGACCTCGAGCTACCCATATCCTTCCTAGCATAAAGATCACCTACTCCCACCTCCGTAACACCTGCCTCTGCACCTACCTCAACTCATCCGCTGCTGAAACATCATCCATGTCCTTGTCACCTCAAGATTCAATTATTCCAATTCCCACTTGGCCGGCCTTCATTCTCCACCCTCCACAAACTTCAGCTCGCCCAAACCTCTGCAGCCTGTATCTTGTTCTACACCAAGTCCTGCTCACAAGTCCATCCTCACTAGTTTACATTGATTATTAGTCCCCCAACACCTCAAATTTAAAATTCTTACCCTTGTGTTTAAATGCCTTCATGGCTGCACCCTCCCTATCCCTGTAACCTCTTCCAGGCCTGAAATCAACCTAGAGCTCTGTTCCTCTAACTCCAACCTCTTGCGCATCCCCCATATCTTCACCCCCACCATTGGAGGCCATGCCTTCAGCCGCCTAGGTCCCACTTGCTGGAATTCCCTCTTCAAACCCTTCTGTCCCTCCACCTCCCTCTCCTCCTTTAAAACCCTCCTTAGAATCCACCTCTTCAACCAACCTTATGGTAAACCCTCCTAACTTCCTTCTTTGACCCAATTTCCTTACGCCTCTATAATTGTTTGGGGCGTTTTTCTATGTTAAATTTACTATCTAAATGCAAGTTTTTGTTGTTGTTTAAATAAAGGGTATTGTCTTTCCAATTATAAGAGATTGAATCAAACACTGATGGTTTAGTAGGAGTTTCCAATATATGCTGCTGGCAGGTGAGGCTCCCAGCTAGTAGTGCAGGCTCTAAAGTTATCCTTAGCATGCCTGACTGTTGTTAAGATGGCTGATAAGTTGTCTGAAAACAGTAGCGTGCTTCAGGAAATGGACTTTAAAATGGATTTTTTGCTCCTGGAACATTACTGACTCTAAATATAAACTCTTTCACAGTGGCAAATTTAGCTCTTCTGTTTTGCTCTCTGAGGTTCTCCATTTTGTTTACGTTGCCTAAACCAGGAAATGGGGTTGTTTACACAATGAAAGTTCTTGAAGCTGTCAAAATCTGCTAAGTTTAAAAAATAAATCAAATAGTGATTACTAAAATTATTTCTCACATCTATAAATGATCTATGTTCCAGTGTAGAATTAGAGACACTATTAACCTCAGAAATCCAAACATATTTGTTCTTTTTGCGTCATAACAAAAAATAATCTCTGTGACTAAAATGTTATTTAAAAAAGTTAAGGCCATTCTGAATTGATTTGAATGCCCGACTGTCAGAAGCCATTTGGACTTATTTTATGATATCATCAATAGATCCTAGAGCTTGTTCTCAGAACCAGTGACAGGAAAAGGATATGGTTTTCAGTAACCCATTCTGGAAAGTCCAGATATGTAGATGTAATGTGAGGATAGGCTAGCGCATCTGCAATTGACGTGATACACCAGAGGCAAATGTAGTAGCAACCACTCCCTCCCACTCCATAGTTCAATAAGCCGCTGATGCTCCATGTAAGCTCATAGGAAGCTCGTAGGCCATTCAGCTCCTCAAGCCTTTTCCGCCATTTAATTAGATCATGGCTGATCTGAACCTCAACTCCATTTACCCGCCTTTGACCATATCCCTTGATAACCTTGCCTAACAAAAATCTATCGATCTCAATCTTGAAAATTTCAATTGACTCATTTGGGGGAGCGAGTTCCCTTTGTGTGAAAAAGTGCTTCCTGATTTCACGAGCTCTAATTTTGCCCTCTTGTTCTGGATTCCCCCACCAGAGGAATTAGTTTCTATGTATCTACACTATCGAATCCCTTAATCATTTTAAATACCTCGATTAGATAACCCCTCAATCTTCTAAACTCAAGAGAATACAAGGCAAATTTATGCAACCTGTCCTTATAATTCAACCAAATCCAGTTATTATTCTGGTGAATCAGCCCTACACCCCTTTCAAGACCAATATATCTTTCCTGAATTTGGTGCCCAAAACTGAATGCAGTACTGCAGATGGGATCTGACCAAGTCCCTGTGCAACTGAAGCATCACTTCCTCATTTTTCAATTACAACCCTCTGGAGATAAAGGCCAATATTCCATTAGCCTTTTTGATAACTTTTTGTAGCTATGCACTAGCTTTTAGTGATTTATGGATATGGACACCTAAATCCCTTTACTCCTCCACAGCTCCTAGTCTTTCGTCATTCAGAAAATATTCCGTTTTGTTTTTCTCAGATCCAAATTGGCTAACCTCACACTTCCCCACATTGAACTCCATCTGCCATAGTTTTGCCTATTCACTTGGTCTATCTTGTCTATCTCCTTTTCTAACTTCCTGTTCCCATCCACACAACTTGCTGTGCCCCCTAACTTAGTGGCATCTGCAAACTTGGATATAAAATGCTCTATTCCTTCGTCCAAGTCATTAATATATATAGTAAAAAGGTCATGTGAGGAATAGTACCAGAGGGTTTAGGAAAGGGGAGGAAAAAACTGGAAAGAAATAAAGTGGATTCCTACACAAACTTAAAAGAAACATTTTTGCAAGATAGTTTATGTAGTTTGAGTGCAGACACCTGTTGTGTAGACCAGAGGCCTGATCCTCTCAATGCATAACATCCAAAAAGGAGCGTTGTTTGTAAGGAAATACATTCATGCAGCACAAAGTTACATCTGGACTCCACACCCTTATACCAACAACTTGATACACAGATGTGTCCAGTTATGTTCTTGATCTAAGTACACCGAATGCTGTCTTTGGTGTGGAGTAAAATACATTTAGCAATGAATTCTTAACATTTTCAGTTGTTTCTCCCTTGACAGTATCTGGGGTTTATCATTTTTTAACCTTGGTAATCCTTGGAAAGAGTGAGTGCACTGCAGTCATTTGGAACCTGTTGGATCTGGGCTCCCTATGCTGAAAATCTGCCTCGATCATATTCATGCATTAGTGCCATCTGCGCCTGCTGTACCTTCTGTGAGGTAGCCGTGGCCAATGTACTGACAGCTTTCAGAAAATAGGTTTAAAACAGCAAGAGCTTGTGCCCAGAGCTGTTACATGACAGCGACATACATTTGCTTTGATAAAATCAAGGAGGAGCAGTTAAGAATTGCAGCAGTCCATCAAACAGGAAACTTCTGCAACTGGCTTCTTCCAGTCATCTGGCATCAGAAAAAAGTCATACATTTGCATTCCAAACAAGCCCATTGTTTTATTTTTAGTTCTCGCTGCTGCACCATAACGGGAGTCCTTGTATGGCTGAAACATTTAGAGCACAGAAATGGAATTGTGTCAGTAATTTTTAAGGAAGTTTATTGCCAAATCCAATAGGAGACAACAGAGGGTTACTAAACTTCCGCTGGCAAGGATCGTGCTGATTCAATTAAAAGCCACATCCTCTCTTCCCTCGCAGCTGTACTAAGAAACTTCTATCACAGTCACCCACCAAACACAAGGCTTTGTTCATTTAAAAAATTTCTGTGTACCATATTTCTCTGATTAGAACCATCTTGAATTTACTTGAGATCGTTGCATTGAATAAAGTCACAAAACAAAATGACTGCAGATTCAATCACTCCACAATTTAAATATTGCAGATCGGATTTTTAAAAATGCAAACCACACAGTTGTAAAAGTCACTCCCTTATATTTAGATCACATGAAAATATATATCAGGTTTTACATTCATTATAAAGAGAACCCTATCTACTAGGTACACATGGGACATTTTGGGGCCAATAATATGACCCCCGCTTCCACTCCCTACACTATTCGGGCACATCACCTACCTGTTCATGAAAGAGTTGGCCTTGCACCACAATGTGAGGTAGCTTATTTACATAATTTACTGGTGCTCCAGGAACATCTCCCAAGGTGCACTGGGAGTGCCAGCACTGCATTACTGGATGCAGGCAGGCAGTGAAGGGCTGTGGCTACCTGTTGTGCAGCAGGCACTTCCCTGACATGGGGAGTGCAGGAGCACCGGTCTTGGGTAGGAGAATGGGGAAGACGAGGCATGGCAGGTACCAGGCATGGCAAGGGGCGGAGGACTTGGATTTTATTTTTATTTAAAGGCAGCCTCCTCTTCAGGGCCCATTCCAATCAGGTATTATGTGGCTGGCCCGCTGCTCAGGAACTCTAGTCGCATTTTGGGGTAGGTGCCAAATGAACCTGGTGTACAACTTGCGAGCCCGCTCTCACCCTTTTAGTTTTACCACCTGCGTTTTCTGGGGAGCGGATGCTTGATGCGCAGCATGTGGCTGTCACCTTATCATCATCGCCTATGTATATATGTAGTATAATAATAGTAACACAAGTGAAACGGAAACCCATGACATCCATTATGGGTTTACAATTATATTTGATATTGATTGGCCTGCAGTAGTATTTTTAAGTCGCCCTGGAAATACAGTCACAAACGTTGCTAATTTAAAGTCTAATCTCAATCAAAAAATGATATGACTTCAGTTAGATTTGGAAAGTGTTTTATTCCTATGTTGACAACATTGGGGTATACTTTCCTTCTCTTGCCAATCTTAGCAACAAAGGAAATTTTGGCCTTTTAGTAGCTCTTAGATATTCTAATCACCTATAAGATGGAAGCGTGCAGATAGGTTCTATATGCAAATCTGCTTCAGAATTAAGAGCCTGACAGTCCTCTGTTTAAAATCTTAGCAAAGAAAGTACATGAGTGAAGAGTGGTAGGATGTTGGGAGAAAGCACCGACATATTAATCATCCCTGTTTTGTGCTGCTCTGAGCATGCCTACCTCTCAAAACCAGCAATAAAAATGTCGATGAAAAAAAAAGGTCCAGTTGAACTTGTTACGGGTTATTAATAAGGAATTCATGCTGCATTCTGCAACTGCAGAGGCGCATCAAAAGGCGAGTATTTAACTCCAGACCAGATCTGGTGTTAGGATAACAAAGGCAAAGAGTTGTGAAGAACAAGAAAGCAATGAATACTGTAGGAGATTTCTGACCAAGAGTGTGGGCATATTGTGATTAAAGAGAAGGAGCAAGGCCTGGGAATGCAGAGGCTTATGAGGTCACAATAGTACCACACCTACCAGGGGGTCTACTACAGTAGCATGAATTACCTGAGTATGATGGAGGAGTAGTGCCTGAAGAGGCTCTGGCTCACTCAGGAGACTGTGCCTGAGGTGTGTCACCTGATGTATGAAGACCTGAGGGTTGATTTTAATCTATTATTGGCCATCCTTATGTTTTGTCCTGTGCATTGTATGTGTGTTTGTTTGGCTTCTGGTCAACAGATGATTCATTTCTTGCACAATAGCCCTGAATTTCCTCGGGCTGAGAGGTCAGTTTTCCGGTGTACTGGTGGGCAGATGCAGCTGAACCCCTTTACAACCCCATTGAAAGTTCCCGTACGCCAGCCCACAAATGAACAGCTGTATTGTAGTACAATTTAAATGATTGAAATTTGGAACTCTAGATGCACCAAAAACAGCATGGAGACCTACTAAAATGATTTAAAATAGCCTGACCCCAGGATTTATGAGAAAGTCAGGGACATCGGCAGTGGGTGGGCAGAAGTCTGCTCTCCCAGCTATCTGTCCCCCTTTTCTAAGGCCTACCCATGAATTTCAGGGCCCATGTGTTGTTCTGCCCTATTTTCCCATTATGTCGTGAACATTTCTGAGCTGATTATGGATGTGGTCTCTGTTAACTGGTCCTTTAGTTGAAACAGTAGTACTGGCTGGATAACCAAGGCATTTCCTCACCAATCTTTGTCAGCACAGAACAATGGACATTTTTGAGGTTTTATAATCCATCCCTCAAAGTTGCCTGTAAACATTCTCTGTGTTTTTTTTATTCTTGGGATGTGGGTGATGCAAGGTTGCATTTATTGCCCATCCCTAGTTGCTCTTAGAAGGTGTTGGTGAATCTTTAATGATTTGTTTTTACAACTTGTTAACTTGCTAGGCCACTTCAGGAGACAGGATTTTCAACAGGCACCCGCCTGTTTAATGGTGGGTATATGGACATTAGGAAATTGGATCGCGGCCTCACCCACCCATCTGCACCCAACACCATCAGGCTTCCTGTTAGGTATCCAGCACACCCGCCTGAAATGGGCAGGTGCCTATTAAATATATGTAAATGAGGGTCCTGCGTTTGTTCCAGGACCCAAATACCATTTTGAACAACTTTAGCGTGATGCTCGCCAGCTCTACAATAGACCCACAAATCATAGACAGGATCAGTCAAGAGGGCCTTATTTCCAACGTTATTTAAAGGAGTCATTAGTTGCTCACTGGTAAATCACTAGTTTGTTCATTTTGACTGCTAGTATGCTGCTGTTGCTGGTTTGGCTGCTGTAGCTGACATTAAACTTTCCAGAAAGTATCTGGCTGAGTTAATAGTGGAATTTTCATGGGTGTGGTGATTGGGATGCCATTTTGGCTGGCAGCAGAGGAGAAGGAGCAGCAGGAAAGAGTCCGGACACCTGCAGCTGCTGGGAGAAAAGGCAGAAGGAGGGAAGCTTGCAGGAGGTCATACTCCACTAGAGTGTACAGACTAAGAACTTGCAGTTCAACGAGGAGCAATAAGTGAGGAGGCTCTGCTTTGCCAGAGAGGCCGACACAGAGCACCAACTGCAGCCCAGCATCAGGTAAAACTCATCCTTGCCTGTGGGATGTAAAGTAATTGGCCCTGAATTTTTATGCCTCGGGATCATTCAAGGTTGCAGCAGGTGACATTAGCAACATTAGTCAATCTGCTGTGCATGCCTGCATCAAGCAGGTGATGGATACGCTGTTTGCCAGAGTCAATGACTTCATCTCCTTCTCTATGGAGGCTATGAAGCAGGAAGACAGGCCTCTGGGTTTTGTCAGGATTGCAGCCTTCCCCCAGGTGCAGGGCATCATCGATTGTACACAAATAGTCTTGTGTGCTCCAATGCTGGAGTATACGTGAACAGGATGGGCTTCCACTCGCTGAACGTGCAGCTGGTGTGCGATGACATGCAGGTCTGTGCCCGGTATCCTGCAATTGTTATGATGCCTTTATCCTATACCAGTCCTCAATTTCCACACTCTTTCACACAAACAGAGGCTGGCTGCTTGTAAGAAAGCTCTTAATGGGAGACTTACTTTTGCAGCTCTGGACAAGTCATTGAATTTCTTCCTACTTTGCTACCAGGTATGTGGTGTGAGACTCCTGCCATTTTCATGCTCCGCTACATCTGCCCACTGTTGCCGGGCTGTCTGGCAAGGTGGTCTTTGTCCGTCTGCGGGGAATAACAACCCTTTCCGCCTGACCACCTCCTCCACTAAGACCCCCACAGCACTGCATCACAGCTTCCCAAATTCACAACTTGTCATGGTGGGTTTTAAAACTAAAGCAGGATTGCTGTCCAATATCATAACCACTACACTACCATACCCATAATTGAAGCTGGATATGACTGTATAACAGAGTTTTGACCCAAAAGCCTTCATTGCAGCATTGGGAACTTTCATAAGAGATATCCCTACTGCGTTTATGGCCTGTGACAGTGGGTCTCCACTGCACACGCCACTCGTGTTTCCACATACTCAATGAAAGACTATAGCATAGGTAACCATGTCATCACTTGTGTGGGAGATGCAAAGTATATCTGAGTGCGGAACTCCTCTATACTACCCAGCCCATCTTCCAATGTCATGTTCAAGGATGTAAATAAGTCCTGAATATGATCTTGCTGCTCTAGCAACATTCATTTGAAAGCAGACCGACCAAGTCTCTACCCCATACAACACAACATACTGACCCTCTGCCCTGTACTAGATGAGGTTTCTAGGTGAAATGCCTCTCTATCTTTAATATTATTATATTACAGTTTGACTTGTACCATACAATGGTGTCACGGGATGTGAGGAGTATTTCATGTTGTCCAGCACACGTGTAAAGATTGCAGTTATTCATTCAAATTCATTCAAAGACAGGAATTGTCACCAAGTTTCTCACAATAGAGGTACTTGTTTGATGTTTTTTAATTCTTTTGGCTACTGGCAGATTTTAGTTTTAAATAGAGAGAAAGTGTCATCAACCACTCCCTGCTTAATGCCTCACTCTGTGCTACCCCATCATACCCACATCTCATGCACTACTGGCATGGTGTGCACTTCAGGTGGGGGTGGTGCTCTTCAGTGCTCCACTGTGTCCTTGCATTTTGAAAAAAGATGATATAATATGAGTATATAAGCACACTTAGTGTGGATGGATATATTCATTTAATATATTTTACAAATTATAGACTATCTGATTGATACAGTATTTCTCACTAGTTTTCTCCTCCCCTCAAATCTCCACAGATTCAATGGGCACGATTTTAAAAGAAATCTGTGGGGATGGGGGGCAAATAGAATTGTGTTTTTGAGGAGCGGGCAGAAATCCCGGCTCCAACACGCCGAAGAATGCGCATGACCCAGAATCATCTGGTGTGCGATCCGTTCCTGAACCCATAAGTTGCCGGCGGGACAATATTTAAAGCAGCAATTCAACTGAAGTAGTTAAAAAATCCATAAATGCGATTAACTATGAAGGCAAGCAATTTCAACGCTGCCTCAATGTGTTTCCCGTGCTGTGTGAAACACGCTATGGGAAAGTCAGCGGGTTGCGGCCGGCAGCCATTTGGCCATTTAAATGACAGATGGGAATAAAAGGTAAGTTATTGCAGCAGGGTATTCAGGTGACTCAGACAAAGTTTTGGCTGGGAGATCTTTGTGTTTAGACTGAGAATTCTTGGTTTTCACTCAGAATTGCTCTCTTTACACATATTTACCAACTTTTCAGACTCCCTCAAACTGACACCATCAGGATTTGGAGGCGCGATGGCTGCATTGACCACTGCATCCGAGGACGAGGAACATCACCATCCTCGTCAGGCATGGTGTGCCGTGACATACTTACGCCACTTAGAGCTCCACAACAAAGTGCTGCACCACAGGCACCTGCACAAGAGCACAGAGGGCAACAACAGAGGGAGCGATGTCGCAGGAGGCATTACCCTCGTCAGAGGGTCTACAGACCGAGGCTCAGCTTTCTGGACCTCTCTGAGGAACAGTGCATCGGAGGCTGAGAATGAATCGCCAAGAGGTTGCAGACATCTGCAGCCTCCTTCATGCCGAGCTGCTCCCGGCTGTGCCTGACAGCATCTCACAACCTGTCGCTGTTAAAGTCACCACTGCCCTCAACTTCGCTGCCGCCAGATCATTTCAGGGTGCCACCAGTGACATTGCCAGGGTCTCTTAGTCGTCTGCCGACAAGTGCATAAGGCAGGTCACTGACTGTTTGTTTTGCAGGGCCTCGCAATAGGTCAACTTCCCCATGAACGACCTTAGCCAGACGGAGAGGGCAGTGGGATTCCACTCTGTGGCTGGCTTCCCACGGGTGCAGGGTGTAATCGATTGCGTGCATATAGCAATCCAAGCACCTCTACACGAGCCAGGACTGTTCATCAACAGAAAGGGTTATCACTCCATCAACGCTCAGCTCGTTTGTGACCACCGCAAAAGATTTCTTCACGTGTGCGCCAGATTCCCTGGCAGCTGCCACAATTCGTTCATTCTGAGGGAATCCAACATCCCGGGGATCTTCCACACACCGAACACCCTTAAGGGCTGGCTCCTCAGGGACAAGGGATACCCCCTGCACACATGGCTCATGACACCTCTGAGGAACCCCATCACTGAGCAACAGCATCGATACAATGATAGCCACATCGCCACCAGGTCTATAATTGAACATGCAATAGGGTTGCTGAAGATGCGATTTCGGTGCCTCGGTCGTTCTGGGGAGAGTTGGGTCGCATTTTAGTAGTGTGTTGTGTCCTGCACAACATGGCGCAACAAAGAGGGGTACCAGTTGATGAGGCCTCATGCCCTCATCCAGCATCCACATCTACAATGAACATTAAGGAGGAGCAGGAGCAGCAGCAGCAGCAGGAGGAGGAGGAAGAGGAGGAGGAGGACGAACCCATGGGTAGAGCAGCAGCACACCTGGCTGCTCGTGCGGCCAGGGAGTCACTCGTGAATGGTTCTCGTAAGATCAGAAAATGAGAAAAGTCCAGTTCTCATACCACCTGGAAAGAGCAGCGCCAACACCAGCCCCTCTCCCCTGCACAAAACAGTCCTGCAACTACACTTACACCCACTGTAAAATCACCCACTGGGTGGCATCAAGTGATAAAGCACATGAAAGGGCGCTATGTTCAACATGTCAGACACCCTTGTGCACACCCTTCGAGATCACAAATCCTTAGCCTTTACACTTCTATGTGGTGCATCCCCTGTGGCTTCAGCAGAGGTAGTGGCAGGTTGCTCATGTCCATGCCCGGACTGTTTAGATGCTTTCGGCCTACGTCCTCTGGGTTTTGGAGCCTGTGAGGGCCCCTCCAAAGCCGCTCCATCTGCACTTATGCAGGGGCAGACATGGCCACCTGGAGAGGAAGCAGCATTGCGGGTACTGGTTGAGAGGGGGCAGTGGGTGAGATGTGGGAGCGCTTTCAGTGGCGTCCCCACTTCCATGTCCCCTTTCACCATCATCCATCTCCTGGACCAGGCCCATATTACGCCTACCACCCTGCTGGAGAACAGCTTGGAGGACATGTATGATGCCTTGGAAACCCAGTTGTAAAGTTTCTATTTGCCTGTTTAATGTGGCAGAATGTGGTTCACCATGAGTCCAAACGGCTGTTGTCAGGGCCTGAATGGATCCAGTTGTGAGCCGTGCTTGAAGCTCAATGGAGGCTAGCCTTCTCTCCATCACAGACATTCCCGCACTTACCTGCGACACTATCTCAGACATTTCAGCTGTTACGTGCGACACTATCTCAGACGGTTCCTCAGGTCCCTGTGACACTATCTCGGAGATTCCCTCACGTACCTGTTCCACCATTCCACTAATGCAGGAGTTGGACTCGTCTCTGCGCTATCGTGGAGAGTGTGCGTGGCACCTGTTCCAGTACCTCGCAAATGTGCTGCTGTCCCTCGATCATTCTCCTTTTAAAGGATGGCCCCTGGGGTTCAGCATCTGCGTCCAGCTGAGCAGAGCCTGGAGAGGAGTGCGCCAAACAACGGGAACTCTCCCCAGCTGCCACCAGGTTCTGCTCATGTTCACTTGTGTGTGGTGACTCACCAGATGCCAACCCAACTAACTGATTACTAGGACCCACCGAGGTGTATCTGCGCTGGTGATGGCTCACTAAGATGTGACGGTGCACCCTCAGAGGCCGGGAGTTCCTCTGAGGAATCACTCTCTGCTGTCACTGCGGTCATTGAAGGGCCTGTAAGGGAACAGAAGGCAATATTAAGCATCATCACAGATGTGTCATGTTACGATGAGCATGCTGAGGTGTTCAACATGTCAAGCATTGTTAACATCAATTCAAGCGTGTGATGAATGTTAAAGGTGTGTCACCAGACGTTTTTGGGGTGCCAGTCTCGGCATTCCCGACAGCGGGCACTCGAGGGTGCAGCTGATCTCCAGGGCCGCCATCTCCGCTTCTGTGAGGACCACTATTTGTTGTGGCCCCCCTCCAGTCCTCGCCCTCTTGCGTGCATTTTGCACTCTTCTCCTAAAAGGGGAGAAAGTACAAACGTGTGAGTGATTGATGGTGAAGTGGTCAGCCGATGAATGCATTGCTTTGGGTGAGGCTGACCGTGAAAGAGGTGCATCAGAGGGTGAGTATGAGACTCACCAACTGCCCCACTAGCCGCATCCACTGCTCCATGCACTACACCCCCATCACCCACATACCAACAAACTCTTTCAATCAGTACTCAACTCTTCCAATCAGATGCTTCCTCTCACCCTCACACATTATCACTGTTGCAAGCCACACACCCACAACTTGCAGGTCACACACACTGGCAGCTATTCAACCATGACAGGCACATCACCCAAACATCCTGCAGGACACTCACTGACACACGTCCTGCTATTTTGCAGGAGAAGTTGGCGTATAACAGCAGTCAGCAAGCTGCAGTGGCATTTAGCTCCTCGCACCTGTTCCGCCGTTCAGTGAGATCATGGTTGGCCTGTGACCTAACTCCATATACCTGTCTTATCCCCATATCCCTTAATACCCTTGGTTAACAAAAATCTATCAATCTCAGATTTCAGATTAACAATTGAGCAAGTATCAACTGCCGTTTACAGAAGAACGTTCCAAACTTCTAACGCCCTTTGCATGTAGAAGCATTTCCTAACTTCATTCCTGCAGGTCCTGGCTCTAAATGTTAGGCTATGTCTCCTCATCCTACTATTCAAGTATAGGTGACCTCCAAAAACAGTTACAAATGCATCAGCAGCCAGAAGCAATAATCCAGTAACTAATCTGTAAATCCTGCATGGTCCCTTTAAATAGTGCTGGTGGGGTTTCTCCAGGCCGACCACGACATGTTCAGCTGGTCATGGTTAAGACAGTGCGTTGGCTGGAGCGTTGAGTGTCAAAATGCTATCTATCTCTTTAAATCAGCATTGCACACTGATCTAATGCATATTCTCCTTACTTTACATGGTACCGCCGCTCGTTATCTGCGCGTGCGCAAACACCTTTACCAAGATGGCGTCCGGCGCACGTCACAATAGAAGCATGCGCGCGCATTCTGAATGCCATTTTGGGACCTCAGGAGGCCAAGGAGCACCTTAAAAATGGGTGCTACACGGTCCAATTTCTTCACTGCTTCTACAGTGCCATAAATGTGGTTAGCATTGCCAGAAGCTGTCCGGTTATTTTTGTGATCAGTACTATTGACATTGTGAACATATGCATTCATTTATGCTCCATAATTGCCCGTTTTTGTCAGTTCATGGAGGCTGAGCTCCAACCCATCTTCATCTTAGGATACTGATCCTGTTGAACTACCTGCATTAATGGGCATGGGAATGCAAGACAGTTAGGAATTGGCTCCAATGCATAATTATCCCTCCTCATGTTGAAGGAGGACAGGTTCTCAACTTTCGAGAGCTCAAATTGGAAGGACTGCTTAAACTATTTCTTTAACTGTTTGGCATTTGGCAAAATCAGGAGTAGTAATAGCATGGATGCTAAAGTGCAGCTCTATATATGGTGTTGGGTCCCTTGGTGGGAGACTGCGATGCTGGGTGAGGAGCAAGGTACTAATATCTTCACTAGGTATTCATCCTCCTGTTCCTTCAACCTTTATATGTAATGTCAGATGTTTCTGGATGCTATACAGCCACTGTGAGGTTGTCATTTGTAGCAGGGGAAAAATTAAGGTGCTTGTGTACATTGTCATCTGTGGAACTGCTGACATCATGGGGTAAATTTTCATCTTCACCGCATGGGCAGCAACCTGGTCGTTATCGAATCTTCCCCATTTTCATTCCGTTGAATTCAACAGAATGAAAATCGGACAGGTTCTATAACAGGCAGACGCTCTGATCCACTAGATTACCACCCATGTGGTGAAGTTGAAAATTTACTTCCCCGCATGTATCTTAAGCACATTGAGGTTGCATATATGGATAAATGATCTGCCTGTTCTATATTAGGAGAGTTTTGTTTCACATGCTTAGTTTGGCCTTAAAAGTTCCCACTAATCCCCAATCTATTTGCTTTCATGCGTGTAACTGATTAATTTTTTAGTATAAAATTAATCTTAGCCAAAGTTAAGACGATAAAGGAGGGAACTATAGGATATATGGGGTGTATCCTATGTTACTGAGGGAAGGGTAGAAATTGCATAGGCTCTGGCCACAATCTTCCAATCCTCCTTAGATATGGGGATGGTGCCAGAGGACTGGAAGATTGCAAATGTTACATTCCTGTTCAAAAAGGGGGAGTGGGGTAAACCCGGCAATTGCAGGTCAATCAGCTTAACGTCGGTGGTGGGGAAACTTTTAGAGACATTAATCTGGGACAAAATTAATTGACACTTGGAAAAGTATGGGCTAATAAATGAAAGTCTGCACGGATTTGTTAAAGGAAAATCCATATTTCACTAACTTGCTTGAGTTCTTTGTTGAAGTAACAGAGAGGGTTGATGAGGGTAGTGCGGTTAATGTTGTGTATATGGACTTTCAAAAGGCATTTGATAAAGTGCTACATAATGGACTTGTACACCAGTCACTGAAAGCAAACATGCAGGTGCAGCAAGCAGTTAGGAAGGCAAATGGTATGTTGGCCTTCATTGCAAGAGGGTTTGAGTACAGGAGCAAGGATGTCTTACTGCAGTTATACAGGGCCTTGGTGAGACCACACCTGGAGTATTGTGTGCAGTTTTGGTCTCCTTACCTAAGAAAGGATATACTTGCCATAGAAGGAGTGCAGCGAAGGTTCACCAGACTGATTCCTGGGATGGCAGGACTGTCGTATGAGGAGAGCTAGCAAAATTAAAGCCTATGGGATTAAAGGGACAGAAATCGGAGAGTATTGGTGAATGGCTGATTTTCAGATTAGAGGGAAGTATACAGTGGTGCTGCCCAGAGATTAATATTAGGACCACTGCTCTTTTTGATATATGTTAATAACCTGGACTTGGGTATAGAGGGCATAATTTCAAAATTCGCAGTTGACATGAAATTCGGAAATATAGTAAACAATGTGGAGGATTGTAACAGACTTCAGGAGGACATAGACAGACTGGTGAAATGGGCAGACACATGACAGATGAAATTTAATGCAGAGAAGTGTGAAGTGATGCATTTTGGTAGGAAGAATGAGAAGAGGCAATATAAACTGGTACAATTTTAAAGGGGGTGCAGAAACATAGAGACCTGGGGGTGCACATACACAAATCTTTGAAGGTGGCAGGACAAGTTGAGAAGGCTGTTGAAAAAAGCATATGGGATCCTGGGCTTTATTAATAGATACATAGGGCTCAATTTTGAAAGTAAAAAACGGGTGGGTTGGGGGCGGGGGGCATTGAAAATTGCCACCATTTCAGACCCACCTCCAACCCGCCCATTTCCAGTTTTCACCAGGGCGGGAATAGGGGCGGGCGACCAACCCGCTCCCAGGAGGCGGGTTGGCCCTTAAAGCCTTTCAAGGAGGCTTCAGGCCTCCATTTTTCTCGATTTCAACCCCGGGAGGTCGGGATTCCCGGGCCTTCTGTTTTACACCTCATGAAAGGAGGTGAGAAGGCCCGACACTAACAGGTAGGTACCTAGAAAGGCACAGCTTGTGGGCCCAGAGGAGCAGGAATGCTTCCCCCAGGCCCAACAAGTCTACCTGCACCGACCCCCCAACGATCACGGACACCCGACCCCTGATCACGGACCCCCTTCCCCTCCCCCGATCCTCCACCTCCGACCCCTGACCCCGATCCCCCAACCCCAATCCTCCCCCCCCACTCCGATCCGCACACTCCGACCCCAATCCTCCCACCCCGACCCCCGATCCTTCCCCTCAACGATCACAGACCCCGCAATGACTCCCGATTCCAACACCCCCCACGTGACTGACCCTTCCCCCCCGATCCCATGACTCTCAACCCCTGTGCCAACCCATGCCGACCTGTGCCCACCCATGCCCCCCCCCCAATCCATACAAACAAAGACTTATCTGCAGACTTACTTGAACACGTCCTCTCCCGACTGAAACCAGCCTGTCAATCAGGCCAGTCAGATGGGAAGCCGAAAAAGAAAAATAAAACACATCCTTACGTCAAAATTGTAAGTACGTCCGGGAAACCCATACTAATGGGCTTCCCGACCTCATTTTGACCCCCCCGGCCCCTTCCTGGCTCGGTTTTAAAATTGAGCTCATAGAGTGCAAAAGCAAGTAAGTTATGCTAAACCTTTATAAAACACTAGTTAGGCCTCAGCTGGAGTATCATGTTCAATTCTGGGCACCACATTTTAGGAAGGATGTCAAGGCCTTAGAGAGGGTGCAGAAGAGATTTACTAGAATGGTGCCAGGGATGAGAAACTTCAGTTATGTGGAGAGATTGGAGAGGCTGGGGTTGTTCTTCTTAGAACAGAGAAGGGTTAGGGGAGATTTGATAAAGCTGTTCAAAATCATGAACAGTTTTGATAGAGTAAATAAGGGGAATCTGTTTCCAGGGGCAGAAGGATCAGTAACCAGAGGACACAGATTTATGGTGATTGGCAAAAGAACCAGAGGCGACATGAGGAAACACTTTTACACAGAGAGTTGTTATGATCAGGAATGCACTGCCTGAAAGGGTGGTGGAAGCAGATTCAATAATAACTTTAAAAAGAGAATTGAGTAAATAATTGAAGGGAAAAAATTTACAGGGCTATCGAGAAATAGCAGGGGAATGGGACTACTTGGATAGCTCTTTCAAAGAGCCGGCACAGGCACGAAGGGCCGAATGGCCTCCTCCTGTACTGTACCTACTATGATATTATAATACTATGAATTTCTATGACAGTAATTAGCAAATTATTTGTGCATATGTCTGCATCTGGATATACAGAAAAACCATTTTTCAAATACTGTATTTGCCACACTAGACTATCATATGCAACATATTTATGTGTTTGGCCTAAAAGTCTTTTTTTCTCTTTCAAAGAAGGTCTCGTTTATTCATTAGAGATCATCAATTCGTGGGGGAGAGGGTGAACTAGACAAGTTTATTTGTTCAGAAATTGGTTATAGTGCATTCAACTTGTGGTTCTCAGTAAGAGATATGTCCATTACAGGGATACTTATATTTACCATAAATAGATTCACACGTCAACGTTAAATCTGTACTCGTTCCGTCCTGCTTTTCAAAAATTGAATGCTTATTTGAAATACATCAAAGTCAAATTCACACACAAAAAATTCAAACACCTGAATGAAACCAAAAACGACTTTGTTAAACGATGAGTTTTGTATTAAAAGGTGCATAGACATTTACTTAACTTTTTTGGATCTAGTGTTGGTATCAAACACTTCTGGATGATTTTATCAAGGGGCAGATGCAGAGTAAAGTTTCTTCTGCCCATTCCAAAATGTCCAGATTTGTAAAGAACACCCCTTTCTACTTTAGTACAGCACCTTCATTTTTCCTCAGCTGCACTTCCTTTATTCTTTCTGATTAACCCTATAAATTAGGGTTGATGCACATCACAGTCTTAATGCTGTGAATGCATATTCACCAAGATCTAGATTAAGACTGGCTATTTAGGATCCTTGCAGCCATCAGGTTAGACTTTCAGCCCAGTCTGGGCTGGAGTTGAAGCCAGCAATCTGAGGTGAAAGGGCAATGCTGCTCTACCCAACTTTCAAAAAGTTGTTTTCACTACTGTTGTGTATCTGTTAATTTTGTGCCTTTATGTGTTTAATTATATTGCGTGCAGACACAGAATGGAATGCCAACTGTAGCATTCAGCAAAAGTGGCAGTACAATCCAGGGCATGATGGTATAATCATTCTGGAGGTTCCAGTTCCATGTAAAGTAATAGCAACTCAACAAAACCCAGTAGCAAGTGACATTTGTTAATGGGTATTCAATCTATATTGTAAAACATTATAAAGGATATTGCTTGCTGTGGCTGAATTATTTATTGCAATTACAGCAATATTAAAGAATACAAGAAGCGTGGGTGAGGAAAAATGAAGATAATTAGCACATTTAAAGGGTGCTAACGCTTCTCACTTCCCCACTTGCATGTTAATAGCAGTTAGATTATATGTTCACAGCAACTTGTTTCCCTAGATAATTTACTTTATCTTTTCCCTTTGCTTTGCAGGGCCGCTGCATAAACTTTAGCCGAGACCAGGCACAGTAAAAATGGTGAAGCTAGAGCTGCTTTATTTTCTGAACTACCTACTGAGGAATGGTGAAGGACTCTCTACTTCCAATGGACAAAAATAATCTTCATAAAAAGATGGGGAAAACACCATCTTCGTAGTGCATTTTGTTAACTATTGTCACAAAACTGCAGCAAGTGCAATGCGATTTCTCTTCAACCCACCAAGAACTATACAAAGCTAACTTAACAGATGAGCTCTTTCTCTCCTGATCATCGCTCCAGAGTAATGGCACTACAGCAATGGCAGAAAGTAAACATGAGCATAAAGAAAAATCCATCGATTCTTGCCACTTGAAGTCACTTTTGAACTTTTTTCAAGTCTGAATGTAGTCTGACCGTAATGTGCTGTTTTGGATAACCAAATTTTATAGACAGAGTGTATTGTCAAAATAGAACCTATTAGCCACAGGCAGAGCAGCAATCCCACCAGGCCTACCCGGTGCATAAGTTCATTGCCTTTCGGCGATGTCACATCACAAGATCTTTCCAACTTCACCACTTTACAATGCCTTACGGGAGCCATCTGACTGAAAATCTTGTCATTTTCCACTGAAAAGTGCACACGCATGACAAAATGTAGACAGGATGCCCCAAGGTATGGGAATCAGCTAGACTTTGCCCTTTAGTTTTTGAAGACACCTTTCTTTCATTATGTGCCGGGAAAGGAAATTAATAGAGCGTTATCTTATAGCAGCACAGCCTATAACCAAAGGTCTTCTTCAGAAATTGAGACATTGGTGCTCTGAGGCCTGACATAGTGGCTGGTGCTTTGCCATTGCTGTAATCCTGTGTTCAGTAGCGCATAACGCGTCATCATATTAAAGCATACTCATTGATCTGCTTACTTTTATTAAACAAATAAATAAGATAAAACAGAGCAGTCCTGTTACAACCCAAGGTTGTATAGGCTGGTATCCCCCCTATTCTTCAAATCTCCAAGGGCTTTGCAGTGTCACAAGCCAGCAACTCTCTTTGCATGAGAATTTCAAAGTTTAATTAATATAATTAAAGGCAACAGCAAGCAGCAGCCTGTGAAGATTTTGCTCATCTTTTTTATGCTTTTTGACATTGAATGACCTATTACTATTTAAGCTTTGCTTGGATTTTTAAAACGTACTTTGCACTGGTTATGTGCGTAGGTGAAAAAAGGTACCCTCGTTTGTAACCAAACAATCAAGTTATATTTTCCTGCTCCAGCCCCTCTCCCAAACGTTGAGGAAAAATATATTTACTGAAATTTTTTTTCCAACCGCCTTGTCAAGACGACGATCCCAAATGATGTCAGTGTGAGCGAAAACACTGTGGGGGAGAAAAAAGCAGCAGCTGAAAAAAAGCTCGAATGATGCAGTCACTTTCGATACTGTACATGAAATGCAAAATGGATATTCGAGTCGAAACCTGACAAAGCGCGCCTGCTTTGATGTGAACTGGTATAGACAATGACCAGTGGCTGGGTCAGTGGGATGTCTCTCTGCGAGCAGGGAAGCTTATCAAATGACACTAAAAATAAGTTCAGCAACCATCACATTTGAGAGAACAGGCGAACATTTCACATTTGGTGAGCAAGCAAGTGCACGAGATGGGAAGAGCGATAGTGAAAATTCCTGGTCTAATTATGCTTTTGAGCTGTTCATCAAAATCACACAGGACATGAATATTTCCCTTGGTTTACATGCAAAATTCATGATGTTGCCAAAAGAAAATCTATGTATAACCACTTGCTTAATCTTTTGCTCATTATTATTTACAGTAATGGCAAAATTGTAAGTGCTACCTATCAGTATGTCACAAAATAAATGTTATTAGAATTTTTGAATTTGCCTAATTTTTATGAGAACATTTTTAAAAAATGGAGGATATTCAGAATCTGTAGAGTCGGGTTCACCATCTGTGTTTTTAATCGAGGAATCACACTATTTTCCAAAGTCCCCCCTTTTACTTAAGGACCGTCTCCGTCTAGCCGAAGCTTTGTGCACAGTTGAGTTTACACCAATTTAGAACAAACTGAATTTGTTTAATATTGCACAGATCTGTGTTATCATAAGAAATTTGGTTTCATAATTTGCTTATCAAACATAAGTGTTAATTTTCTTAACTTGTAGATAAGTAGAATGAAAATGAAACAGTTTCCAGTGAAGCCCATGTGCCTGCTGTATTGCTGGAGTACACTGTAGTGCACGGTGCAAACTCAGAATTTGGACTTCCGTGAAAATTGGTTTTAGGTCAATATAAACAATCTATATATTTTGTTATAACCTTCTGTAATAAGTCAGTATACTGTACATTCAAAAGGATTTAAAATACTATTCAAAGCTATTTAAAATACTATTCATGTGCATTATGTTTAATCAGGAAACTGCTTGTTAAAATTAAGTAATATAGATTTATCATGCCTTCCTTATACAGTACTACACAAACTGGTTTATCGAATTCCAACCATCTCTTCAGAGACCTTGAGTAATAATTTCTCTATTTAGAATTATATACAACAGCAGCAATAATGAGTTAAAAAGACTGCTTTCTAATCTTTTAGGTAACATTACATACCACCATAGAAAACTCACTGGACCGGATGGATGAAAAAGCTGCGCACAAAAAAGCATTTAAAGCTGAAAACCAATTGAAAAATATATAAATAAAATAATTCACACATTGGTAGCTTTTATATATTTGTCATATATGTTTAAATTACAAAGTACATGCTTATCCAAATTCCACAAAGGTTAACCTGGAGGGTATATTTAAAAAACACATTCAATAGACATAGAGTTATAATTGTGCGAGGGTTTTCTGTCTAATTTTCTGTTTTTATTTAGATGAATGCTCAGTTCCCATTTCCTTTGTTAACAAGGTAAATCCATATGACAATAAAAATGAATGCCATTATAATAGTGCATGGAAATTCTGATTGTGAGTTTATTTGAAGATATAAATGAATTTGCAGGTGTTTAGTTTGACATGTGGTTTAGATGGGGCTAGTGAAATTGAACTAAGGCAGATAGATATATGTGTATATATTTTTAATTTATACACACAAAATTAAAGTCAACAGTTGTATTAGGCAGAAGGTTACTATTATAAGATTTTAAGCTATTTGAGTCACCATTTCTAAAAGCAAACTCTGGAAATAAAACATAAAAATGCTGTACTTTGATAAACAGCAATAATTATATTACAACCCCTAATCTATATAGTCCATTTTACTTTACAAGTGCATGTACCCGGGAACTGTACATTGTGCTCAATTCTGCTTTTAGGATGAAGTGCTGAAAGAAAACCCCATTGGGTCCTAAATATAGAGTGCTGTCAGTTTACATAAAGTTTTTTTTTCAATTCATTAAAATGTGCTCAGTAAACAAACTTGGGCTTGCAGCGTACAGTGCAAAGAGGATAGTTTATCTACCATGATGTCAGTCTGATTCCAAGTTCTGCATTTTGCTCCACCGTGATGGCCTTTGAGAGGTTTTGTGAAAAGTCAATCTAAATTTATAAGATTTCTGAACAATATTTTCAAGATTTTATTCAAATAGTACAGTAGAATATTGTGGGAGATATTAGAGGTGTAATCAAACAAATAGGACATAAGGGTCAATATATACAAATAATTTTCCTAAAATGGGTTGGACTTGCCTGTGTATTACTAAGAAACATTTCTTAGCATTACTGTATTTTTAATAAGCAAATGAAAGTACAGAACTATTTGTTTGTTGAACCAACATTGTTGATCTTAAGTATAGGTAAAAGCAGAGGAAGTAAATCACTTTATATGTTAAAGGGGTTGAAATTGGGCTGTGTTAAAATTGTAATGAACATGCAAATGTACTTGTATGAAATTCGAGTGTCCATTATTTTAATAAAGGCATTAACTTTTTATTTTAACCAGGTTAACCTTCGTTAGATAGCGGACAGGAGTTTCATAGCTAAGCATTTTAGTGTTCATTACTACTATCACACAATGCAATTTCAACCTTCAAGAGAAGTGACTTTGAAGTAGGACCTGATTTTGCATTGGTAATTACAGTAGTCCAGGTATGATAGTGTTTCTACTCCAGTACTAGCAGAATTTTCTGCAACAAAATTAAGATCATCTGTCCAATGTGTGCTAAAAAACATAATATTTTGTTTTATTAAGTTGGTACAAAAGGGTAAATGCACCAAGTTGAATAAAACAATTTATGGACCCAGCCCAAGAATTTAATAAAAGTATTTCTCAAAAAAAATCTATATATTTTTTCAAATTTAGAAACAGCAGGCCTCTGCTTAATTGATAACTGTACTATTTTAAGCATTCACTTCAACGATTAAATAAATGGATGGGGACAGCCTGGCACAAAAATCGAAATAGCCTTTTGAGCCCCTGTTTCGGCTGAAAGCGAAACTGTGCTGCAATTTGCATGTAGCACTTTATTGGTCAGACACAACTGAATCCATTTCATGATAACAGAAATTATGTTTTCCCATAATTGCAATCGTTATGTATCAGTGCCATTGCATTAAAAGAATTAAAAGTCATCCTCAGGTTTCAAGAAGAATTGATCCTAACATGGAACAAAAAGAAAAAGAATTCTAATGCATCGATGAAAAAGATTTTTAAAATTTCTTAAGAATTCTAATATATATTATAAAAAAGGATTATATTCAATAATGCATATATTGGGTAAAAATTATAGCCTGGAAATTACTGTGCAATATTGGATGATCAGATTCCTTTGTCTTCTATTTTAATGGATGTGTTAATCTCTTTAAAATAAATGAGTTAAGTCTCCAACAAAATAGCGATCAGGGAAATTCGAGATGAACCTGTTAAGCGTTCGTCGCTAAGTCTGCACCACATAATGACTCTGCATTGATTACATTTTCAATATTTTACTTAAGTTTTGTTCGCTTAAATGCTCAATTTATTTTCCCAGTTTATGTTAGCACTTTAAATTAATGCTATTGTTAGTGCCAGCTGTGCATTTGTAGCCTAAAAATATTTTTACTTAGTTAAAATGTTGATTAGAGCACTTGTATCTTAATTTAAACTAATTTGTGGCACAGTTTCACATCACATTGTTATAATTGTAACTGTTCATTCCAGGATATTGCTTCATGTCATACAGAAACATTTAAGGGGATATTTCTTCTTGCAGCAAAATTAAACTGATATTGTTGAGAATTGCCAATCAGTCCAGTTCATATATATGGGAGAACATAGTTTCTTCCTCCATTGCATTCTGTGCAATTTGCGGACTAGTATTGCGCCAGCACCATCCGACCTCCAAGGTACTGGTGTTGCATCATGATGTTGTAAAATGAGTATAGTGCCAGCCCCTATATAATACCATAATATAGTTTCTGTAAATTCACTATACTGTAAATGCAAAGAAAGTAAAAATACCATTGTAAACTTAAATTGCTGCTATTTATATTAATTTGCATGGTAACGTGTA